>NW_027176240.1:15121635-15669135 GCF_023055335.1 Clinocottus analis | reverse complement strand
GAAAAAAAAATTGATTTTGTAAAGAAAAGATTTGCATAAATAATATTAAACTACATATAAGACAGGTGAAAGGAAACTAAATCCACTAAGACAAGACATATAAAATCCACTTTGGATTTTGTTGGAAACGTACTAGTGGTTTGAGTATTTTGGGCAGCTGATGTCTTTACTTCTCAATCCTGACGCTTTTTTTTTTTTTTTTTACTTCAACTGGACATTTATGGTTTGAAATAGCCAAGACGCAAAAAATCTACGAGAACGACATTCAATCAAGTAACTGTGTGACATTTGCTCTCACCCTCTCACCCCCCTTGTAGGCTAGAAGCACTACGATGTGGACGAGGATGAGGGAAGGCCCCGCTGTAACACGAGAACCAGGAGCAGGGCCTGACAACGGGGTCTAGTGCTGACCTGCTGACAGGTCAGAGGTTGAGCTCCAGATTGTTATCACTGGCTCTGGTTTCACACTCAATCGCTTTGTTCGTTTTTTTGTTGTGCACGTGTGTGTTTAAGAGAGGAGGTTGGCATTGGAGCTGGAGATGCCAGTGAGGGGCAAAGGGAGTTGACCAAAGTCTTGTGACCTCACCGACGAAGGCGCTCAGGGTTAGAAACACATCTGCAAAGTGGGGAGTGTACAAGGTGACAGTGACGGTGCGAGAAAAATTAAACGCTTAAGGGGAGTAATTAGTATTACGTTCCATGTGTTTAAAAAAAACCCTCCACTTGCCTAATGAGGACTCAATAATATGCTTATCAAAAATATGCTTTAAATGGAATGATTGCATGAATATTATCCCCAATCATGTTTCATATTAGGAGGTGAAAACACACTTTGTACTTTAAAAGAGGTGCTCTCAAACTTTTGAGTCTCTCTTGCAAGTGTCAAAACTTCAGTGACAGGGTAACAATTATTTAA
The DNA here is from genome assembly GCF_023055335.1 of Clinocottus analis. Taxonomy (NCBI): domain Eukaryota; kingdom Metazoa; phylum Chordata; class Actinopteri; order Perciformes; family Cottidae; genus Clinocottus; species Clinocottus analis. The sequence goes on along the minus strand of NW_027176240.1, from coordinate 15,668,219 downwards.
TCATTTAAATGTTTCTTTAGGCAGCAATGTTTGCCTTAAATTTATGCCGCACCAACAGGACTGCATCTTTAAAAAAAAAAATCTGGATCTCGGATAGCATGTGTGTAGCCACTCCGTGGCTGTATGTGTATGCATTATTTTTGGAGAAGAAATAGAAGAAAAAAATGGTTAAAATAAAAATGTATTTTTCAGTCAGATCTCAGATTTTGGATGTCCGAGGCTACAGCCCCAAATAATCCAGGAGCTGCTTCTGACTTTTGGTGACTTGCTGCTCATTAAGACTGCTCATCTATCTCCACTATGGTGAGAGGCACCAGGATAGCCAGCTCACTTTGTTCTTATGTGAAGCCCAACAAAAAAGAGTTAATAAAACTTTGTTTTGGGGGATTTTTCCAAAATAAAAGGAAGGATAAGTCAGCCGGTACTAGAAACCTTTTTCATAGTTGTAATATTACAATAATACATTCATAATTTAATGATTAGTCATATTTCAAGATTGAGAAAATTGCAGGACGTGTCCCTCTAAATAATATGGCTTTGTTCTGCACACTCGTAGTTCAAGCAGCAAGTGACATGAACTCTTGTAGCTACTGAGCCAGTGACTCCTGCTGTTATAGCCTGTCCAATACGAATAAACAGAACCATTAGTGGCACGCAACTGGAAATCATAGTATAAAATAGATGCGTCTTAAGTAGCCGCTTCTGAGACATTATTTTTCCAGCATAGTTTCTTATTAAGCAGTGATGTTTTTGGAACCTAAAGATGGTGAATTTGTCATTTTTCCAATGATGCAAAATGAATCAACAGCCAAATTGAGATTGTACTTCTTACTTGGAGTTACATTGTTTTTGACAGCTGGACTTTGCTGACCAAGAAGCTGTTACATGTGGGGGTTTGAAGTAAAGTCAGACAAAAGCCTGAATAAAACGTACTACTGGTTAAATGAAGGATAATGAGCTGTAATTTGCCTCTTTGAATTACAGCCTTATTATTGGGAGAGGCAGAGTGGCGGCAACAATGACAAACTGCATGAACAACATTACGCCAATGCTATGACCAAATAGCACTAATGTCAGAGAAGAGGATGTTTGGCTGACCTGATATCATGTGGGAGTCCTGACTGCTCCAGACTGTATTGAATAACAGCTATTTTGCATAACGTCTTCAAATTAGGGCCTGAAAAGAAAAGAGAGTGTAATGAGTCACAGGCTTGTTTCTAACAAAGCCCAGAAAAACGGATGAAACGGACAACAATGTTTATGAGGACAGTGTTAAATTACCTTGGTGCACAAATCATCTTATAACAAACTTCCTCTCAATTATGGCCACCGTCATGTCTGCTCCACCATATGTCCAGTGACAAACAGTGTGAAGGCACACGCGACTGGCACGTGGAAGTGTATGCCACAGGGGATGCCACCGAGTACTGCCAGTCCCGTACGGTCTCTGCGTCCCTGTGTAAGCCCGCCTACACAGGCTGTGACCCGACAGCATTGCAGGCTACCCCAGTGCAGGGAGGAAACGACTATATTTGGTAGTGCAAGAGGCGGAAGTACCCCATACGATAGCACCAAGCAGGGACAAGGCCAGGGTAAGAAATTTAGCAATGGTGTCAGGAAGATATTAGTTTATAAAATGCCCCGAGGAGACCACAGGATAGCCTTTTCTTAACATTACTTATTCACCCATTGTCTTGGTTGAGCTTTTAAACGTATTTACTGTCATTTCTGATTTTTGTCCATTTCAATTTTATTTCCAAGAACTATACATATTTGAGAGCAAGATTCCAGACTAACCTTTTATTTTATTTTTATCACCGTCTCTAATTTAAAAAATATATACTTTGTATTGTCATCTATAGCGGTTACAAGTAGAAAACACGGAATTCAAATATTAGGGACATATTTTTTATATATTCATTTAAATATCGATTAAAATATTTGATGATGTATGTAAGAAGTTAAACGGGTCATAACTTCCCATCAAAACTATTTCACATGTCTGTGAAAACATCTCCTTCAAACATCTGTATTTATTCAAGTATCTCACCAAAAACTACATTTTACAAGAACACATTTAACTTTATAGCGTTGAAATTTACCTTCAATATCTATTATTACTGAACACAACTTGAACGCATCATAATAACATCCAGTAACAATTGGGTGCATTTTAAGGAGGACCGCTAGGGAGAGACAGTTGGGACGAGGCAGACACTGAGCAGTAAAATGACAAGATATAAAAAAATGTCTGATTAACCGAGTTGTGTCCGAGCCTTATGTTGGACTTGCAGTTGTGACAAGTGCATGTGGCTGTGACGTTATCGTCTGTGCCGAAACATGTGCAAATGTGACCGACAAAAAGAGCCGGTCACCTGAAATCAGCTGAAAAACTGATGTTTTTAATTGGTGCATCTCTATTGAAAATACTTCCTTACTTACAAAGGCGACATAGGGTCAAGTGGGGAGTTATGAATCTGACTGAATATCTGCATGTGGACGAATACACACCTTCTTACACTAACAAGTAAGACATGGATAAAACCAAGAATACTTACTGAAGTCTAAGATATACAGGTCTGAATGATCCATGAGGTTAAATTCGTCACCCATTCCTTGCTCTGGACAGGGGCTGTAAAGAGAATAAAGAGAATGTTTTAATTTACAAGCGGTCAGAGCTTCAAACCTATCCAGGAGGACAACAATAACTCCTTAAACTTCCTGTTCGTTATCACAAGCACGAGCCCCACAACTTATCAAGGTTGTATTTGCGACTAAACTGCTTAACGGGACAACTTTATTGTTTCTTCTCTCAAGTCATTCCTAGAATTCCCAACAATTAGTTACCAACAGACCTCCAATCATTTAGCTTGTCGTCCACTCTTACCTTTCTTTAATCACTAGGAGTCATAATCATGGAGCCACAAATTATTCCTAAAAAGAGGAGTGCTGTAACCAGAGTGCTCTTTTTTAAAATTTCATCATGGCCTGGCATGATTTAAGCCCACAGGAAGTGTATCACTGCAGTGAGACGGCAGGCTGACCCATGCTGATAGTCTCCCAGACCTGTGCAGCCGTTGATATCACTGCACATCTGTTTCCTGCCACGGCTAAACACACACACACACACACACACACACCTATCGCTTTTAACACTCTTCAGTCACCACTTTCCCATCAAGCAATTAAAATACAAAACATGGCAACTTAGAAGGATAAGGTAGAAAAACAACGCAAAGTATCAGCAGAGTTCAGCTAACATCTTAAGGTAATTTATTTTTTCAGGCAGCAAGTACATTCCTGTAAATGTACAAGATGCACATCACTGCTTTGTATCCACAGCGCACCGAGACCTGTTCAGATTAGTCGGTAAAAATGCACTTGACAATATACACCACCCAGAGGACAGCTTCAGCCAGACAGGTGCATTCACCAAGCAGTTTAGTGTCTATTCATATCTATCATGGAGAATAACTTAAGAATTTGGTTGCCAGGTTTGGCCCTTAAAAATAGCTTTGAAGGATGGTTTTGGCTGTGCATGGCGCATTCAGTAACTGGCATGTGTCCAAACAAAGACCATAGGACACCATTAGAGTACTGTTGAAGGACTCTGGCAGAAACCACTTGTTTTAAATTATTACCATTACATTTACTGCAGCTTCCTTTCTCTTTCACTTGCATTCTCATTTATTTCTTGCCGCACAAAACACCTCTTCTCTCCACTGTCCCTCAACCCATCAATCTCTACTCCTCTCCGCTGTCCTCTCCATTGCGTCTCCCTTTGCTGCGTGTTCAGGATGTTGTAAGGGTTTTACGTTGCTAATCTTTCCTAAACAAACACTGTAGTGGCTTAAAGCAGCCAGGAGAGGTGCAGAGCACGAGCGCAGTCGTCCCAGGGGGCCAGCTGGGGAAGTCATTACGCCCCCTGCCCCCACAGGAGGGGATCCACCGGGGCTTACGTCGTGGGCCTTTATCAGAATACCCTGAAACACCCAAGACCCCCCCCACCCCGTAACATCACTGGGGTGATTAAAAAGGTTTGAGAAAATCAAAAAGAAAGAAACTAATAGGAACTTCAATACAGAAAGCTGCATCTATGAGATGACAAAATTGAGATTATATATATATATATATATATATATATATATATATATATATATATATATATATATATATATATATATATATGGATATAGTTGTATTTATTGTAGTTTGATATGTAAAAAATTCACCACAAAAACAACATCTTCTATTAAGTGCGGGCACAATGGTCAGCAACTTCATGGTGGCACTGAACCGTACGGTACCTTTGACAAGAGGACATTTACTCGTACTTCAGTCTGAAACACTTGGTTGCCTTGGACACCAACATCAGCAATCTGTCTCCATCACGGAGGTAACGAAAAGTAGCATCTCTATCTGAAGAGCACACTGCAGAAGCCGTCGACTACTGTGCAGGCTCACATGGAGAGCGGGTACAAGGCTTGGATGCTGACGCGCGAAAGGGTGCAGATAAGAGGATGCTTTTACAGAGGGCAACGTGAAAGATGAAGATTGCGTCCCTTGGTACGAGGCTTTCTCGCATGCTCATGGATAACGTCGGCCTGGGTGTGAAATTCAGCAGAACATTAGTGAATGGTAATGCTTTATTGGTCACCGCAAAAGAGCCAGAGCCCAAAGGGGATCGTGAAAGAAGGGAAGAGCAAGGGTGCTAAGAAGTGTCCGATAGGCTGGAAGAAGCGGGAAAGTCGCAGTGAGCGACTTTATGTGGCATCCTGGTGTGTGATGGGCCACTTTGTTACTCGATCAGCAAAGTATCGCTATGTGTGAAAGTTCTCCTCCCCCTCCAGCAGTGCTGGTTCCCAGTCTAAATGAGGGCAGAGTGATGCTGCTCCCCCTTTAAAAAAACACTGGTTGCTATTTCAAACAACACTCAATGAGGGTGTCTAATCACCCAATTGCCAGTTCTTTCTAGCAATGCACTGCCTGCCTGACCTCATTATATCCAAAGCTAGGTCTAAAACCTAAAGAAGAAAGACCTACATCGTAAAAGTAATGAGGGAACAATGAAGAGCCTGGAAACTCCAACTTGTCTCAAATGTCCGAGAATGTAATTGCTTTCAAATTCTTTAAAAAAAGGACTTTCAGAGACAGCAACAACGCAAAGTGACAAGAAAACGATTGAGCTCCCATCAGCAACACAAACACAGATGTAAACAGTATATCTGGGTCCTGTCGTAGGCATGTCTTCAGTGGCTTCATTGACCATATCCTCATTCTTGGAGTAATATGATCTGCATCCTTTTCCTTTCTCCACTTCCTATTGAACTTTGGTCCTTCAGAACCACCTCGCTCACAGGAACTCATCACACACTACAACTTCCTGCAGATCACCTTATCAGGATGGCCAGACATGAAATCAAATTATTTAAGTGAAACTCTACCATTGAGGAAAAACACAGGGGAAAAGTTGTGATGGTACGACCAATAACCCAAAAAAATTGACAGCAATTTTAAACTTCAACATTACTCTAAAAAAATAATTTCGCCAATAATCAATATAAGATTGTGGCAGGACTGTTGTAGTGGTCTCGAATGTTGTTGGAGGAAAACACTCCGTTCATTTTGAGATTTAGTCACAAACACACAATGACACAGAGCCAAGCAAGTATTACAAAGTATTAAGTAATTTACTGCTTGTAGTCAGGATCATTTGTTGCATAAATTATTTTGCCCTTGTTTTTTCTGAGTAAAAAACAGAGAGACTAATAGACTTGGTTATCACCAATCGATAGATTCCCATCAAGTTCTATTCACCTAATCTCGACTGTCACCTCGTCTTACCGAGCTATCTGTGCCCCCTCCTGGGCAGTGGCTGGACAGTGGATTAAGACTGTAGTTGCCCAGACATAAGCCCCATGCAGAGGGTGAGACACAAACTATCGCTGGCTCCCAGAGAAAGAGACGCCTGGCTTCAGATTAGACAAAGGAGATGCCAGCTAGCAAAGAATGCATCTCAAATTGCGATCCTTGTGGACAAAATGTAGCTGGACTTGGTGGTGGAATGGTGAGAGAAACACTCAAGCAAACACAAATGCAGTCCCTTTTGTCAGGATACGTTGTTATGAGCCTAGCTGTCTGTAAACGTGAGGAAGAGTACATCAAATAAGGTCTCAGGACCTTGAACACAGCTGGTTAATGTATGGGGAGAGGGAGTCTGAAGGGGTTGCCAAATGTTCCTCTATAGCTGGCGGATTCATTTTGGAAAAATAAGTTACTTCCTTTCGAGGCCCCATCTTCACCTGCAGCTGAAGATTCGCTTCAAGGTCAGCCGCCTAATAGGAGACACTCATATTCGAAAAAACTGACGACCATACAGCGGCTCCAGACCACCAATTTATCTCTTGAATTCCAATTGTTGTATATATCGCACACTGCACATCTAGATGTTTTACATTTAAATCACACTGTAGAATATTATTTTGTACAAAAGTGCAATATCTCAATTATTTTACTGTTTTTAGGTCACAACAAACTAATTTTCTTTATTCTGCTTCTTTTTTTTTACCGTTTGATATGTGTGAATGCACTGTCAGGATTGCTATTTGTTGCTGCAGTACTTTATGCAATGACAATGAAGGAATTGTATTATATTTTGTCAGAGCAGCTCATTAGTGAACTCGCTACATTTTCAAGCCAAGTGATTATCTCCTCATATCCTGCTTTTTTATGGCTACGAGTGTTTCCTGTCATGTTAGCTGGATCATTCTCTGTCACTAAAAAAAGCCTTGTAGTGTTTCAGAAAAGTCTCTTCCTTTGCCAAGAAGGGTTGTTTAAACATGGTTTGCCAACTGTGAAACAAATATACTATTCCGGTAAATGTTTTGCTTGTCATTTATTAAAACTTTGTCTATATAGCAGGGCATTGTTCCACAGAGGGGACCTAAAAACCCTCAAGAGGTGTTTTGTTTGTGATGACAGTAGTAAATCACAAGTTAAACTGCTACTATTTAGACATGTGAATTGATGTGGACAACAGCATCACAAAGCGTCGCCTATGCAGGCTGTTTATTTGAGCTGCTGTGTACCACTCAACCCTGTGACTCCTCAATGTATACAGCCTGTTAGTGGGTTAAAGAGGGTTAAGATGCAAATGAAATACTATCATGAGATTGTCTTTGAAGAGTAAATCACGGTGTAGCTGTGCTGCCCTGAGGTCCTGTCCTGACACGTGCGGGATGCCCCGTGTCCTGTTGGGGTCATCTCCACTGTTTGACAGGTTTTATCTCAAGTCTGCGAAGTGCACACACACATGCGCACAGACAATTAATAAAGGAAACTTCTGCAGCCTACCCTTTGACACTGAAGGCCAGCAACAACATGTGTGTGGCATTACAATCTGTGGTGTGTTGATAGGCGTGTTTCATGGAGCCATGTTCCCCTGCGGGGGACCTGAAGATACTATGGATGTGCAGAACGTGCACGTGTGTGAAAGTGTATGTTCAAGAATTACTGAAAATCAAAACAGAAAGTCGGACATTTGTGCAATGCCGGATAAGAAAAATAAAGTGTTTCAGAATTAGTTTGGCCTGATCCTATGTTGTGTTTAGTCTAACATTTGAACTGTCAGGTTCAACAATGATAACAAGCCACACTTTAACCGGCTGCACTATCATAACAGCACAGCTTTCAGTCATTGATAAGGTGCAAAATGCCCTCGTAGGTGATATCGAGGCACCAGGCTTTTGACCTTCCTGATCTACCAAACAAAACCACTGGACTCTGCGGCTCAACAGCGGGCTGTTTTGAAATGACCAGTTGAATTCCACACGGATTAAATATCACGGTGAGATTCGGGTGGATTAAACAAGCGGTTTTGGGGAGGGATGTTTTGGCTACCGGGGAGATTACCTGCTATGTAGTCTCACCCTTGCTCAGAGCCACACATTCTCCCTACCTGAAAAACCAATAAAGGACAACTGACAGTTTGAATCTTACATTGCTTCTTAAAAAAAACACCCCTTTTTTTTTTTTTTTTTAGCATTTTCCACCAATTAACAAGTGATTCAAAACTAAACAAACATTAAGATGAGGTCCAATATTTAATTTTCTAATATTAGGAAAGGAGTCCGCATGCTTTTGCTAATTTTGCCAAGTGACTGTGCATATTGTGTGTGCTTATTGCCAAATGGAACACATGCGTTCATGCTGGCAGGGAAAGGCGATCGTCTGCGTGTGCATGTGCACCACTCTGACGTCAGCTCAACAAGAGGAGCTGTGAGTCACTAAGTCACGTGAACGCATCGAGACACGAGGTACAAACACAAACAAATGGTACACTACACCGGAAGTACTAACTTTCTGATCCAGAGATAGAGATATTTTGAGGCTGTAAAAATCATCAGACATATGACATCAGTGTTATTGATGAAAAGCGCAGAAAACTCGGGCCAGTAAATATCATCCAACTGTTGCGACGCAGTGCCCGTAATCTCAAAATTGGGTTTGCAGGCCTCTGGTTGGCTGACATGTGGTACATTAAGAAGACAACAGTAGCGTCTGAATAAACACTCTCGGCCAGCAGGTGGCGCACATGTTAGAATTGCAGAAGCAAGTACTTTCTTTGGCTGTAGGTGGTGACATCAACATGTTCACATTTGCCATCACTGCTTTTCTTTCCAATAGAAATCGCACATCTTTAAAACTGGTCTGACCGAACACTTGTGATTTATTTCTACGCCCAGAAATCTCATACATATAATCTTAATAAGCCATTAATCAATCAAGTTAGATACAAAAATATGCCAACAAAAAAAAGACCACCAATATATTCATCCAATCACCCAACCCGACCACAGACCTTATCTGGCCTGCCTAAGCACAGTGATGACATCAAAGACACTTATTCATAAAACAAGGCCACTTTGGCATTGTTAGACCGAAACCGACAGCCACTGGTCTCTGCTACTTGCAGTGAAAAGCAATTAAAATCCCTTTGAAGAACACTCATCATCAGCAGTCCACATGAAGGTGCTGAAGTCCTAAAAGGGCACAAAACATAAATTCTGCCCTCCTCTGGGATGTTTCCATTGACCAAACAACAGAAAGGCAAGCCTTCAATCAAGAGTAACAACAGACCACAAACAGGTGATTTAAACCAGTCATCATTGCAGCCGTCAGGGTCACTTGTCAGTAAAAATATATCATAGAAATACAATGGAATGAATACACGTGGTTATGTCCAAGTAGTTCAAGGGCCAGTGCCAGATTCCCCTTCGAGGATTCCAAGCTGTCTGCTCCCAGCATGCCAATCTGTCATGTCCTTGTTCATATCCTGCCCCTCATAGGATGCCCGGTTCCCGAGCTTAAAATGCGTACAGATTTAGCCCAACCTGGGCTTGTCGTAAGCAATTATACACAGAGCGTGACGAATGCCAACAATGACAACATACTCTCAGCGGGATATCCATAATCTCTGTGGCAACTCAATTTTAGCAGCGTTCAATTCCTCAGGCGGTTAGGGAAAAGTAAACTTGCACAGGGTTTAGCAGAGTCCGCTGCTCTTTGCCTGGGTGCGTAGGTGAAGGTCAGTGCAGGTGGAGTTAGTCATGCACGGGCCGTCCTTCGTGGGGCAGTGAGCAGGTCTCAGTAAATGAGTGTAGCAGAGGCTCTGAGGGTATATCAAATTGCACTCTGTGAGAAAGAATGCTCCCTAAGGTCATAAATCAGAGATGGGGCAGAATTTCGCGCCTTTCTGCAGCTCAGCAGGCCTGTTTACACTGACGTAAGTGGCACTCAATAGACTGCCACTAATGCCCAGTCTGTCATTCACATACGCAAACGCAAACTCGTGCGAGTGTGTCCCGAAAAAACATACTTACAAAACAAAGAACATAATGAATGTAATCCTGTTTAATGCCAACCAATTTAACGGTGCCAAAAAAAGACAAATTCAATGTTAAAATCATTAAGGCTCATTCAATCTACATCCAATACTAAACACTGGGAGGTGGCACTCACAGCCTCTTGTTTTGCTTTTTTTTATTCATTGGAGTCTATGTCACGCTGTTGATGTTTTGTTAACACACCTCGGTGTTATGTCCGGTCCAAAGTGCCCCCTTTGAAAGCAGAGGGCTCTCTGACTTAATAGCTTTAGTGTCCTTCACTAAAGTAATAAATTATTCCTGAACAAATTCCTGCAGGTAAAATAAATATCATAAACTGAAAAAAAAAGAAGTATCAACAGAGGGGTTCTGTTTTGGATCAATATGAAAGGACAACTAACCCAAGAAAACGAGATGTGGACCATAAATTTGAACACAATTTCCTTTGCAGACCTACCAAAATGAGAAGTCCCACAAAAAAAACACAAGCAAGGTGTCCAGCAAATAATTCATGGTGGCATGTGCGAGCATTTGTCAGCTGCATTGAGACAGGCACGATAACTTTTTAACTGCCCTGGTGTTGTTAGGTCATGTAAAAGTAACAACAGGAGACACAGTAAATGCTGGTTATTAACACGATGTTCACACTAAATTAGATTGGAAAAATACTTGCTTAGTCAAATCTAATAATTAGTGCAAATCAAGGCGGAAATTGAAACATTAAGTGAATCTGAACAGGGAATATTTCTTAGCACAGAGAAGAAAGCAAACACATGTGTGAGTGTGATGAGAAGCTGCTTGGAGTCTGTTTGTGTGTCTTAGGTTGTGTGTGCGTGTGCTTATGGGAGTTCCTGTGTGTAAGAGGCTTAGACGCACTCATGTAAACAACAAACGTGCAACGCTGGGCAAGAAAACCTGTGTGGCCAACTTGCTTAGAGCCTGCAAGGATCACACTGTGATTTGTACAGTAACAGGAAACATCTTGGCAGACTTACAACAACTGAGCAACCTACTTTACAAATAACGCAAACAAACCAAAGTTCTCTGCCTGTAAAGATACTTTGTGGGCATTCATTAATATATGTTAACAGCTTCAAAGTTGCAATGGCCCCGGGGAAGAAAAAAACTGAGAAGAAAAAAAAACTGCCCTGTTCCTTTTAAACAGGATGTTGGAGATACTGTGTTTGATTTCCTCCTCTCCTCAGCCATCACCCTCCATCAATCCAGTGGCCTCAAAGACACTCCCTTTCCAACACTATCGGCTCACAACAGGAAATCATGACTCCTTAAAACCCCCCCTGGACTCATCTTGGCGAGAAACCAAACAATGTACAACAATTCTTGATCTTGTATTAATATTTTTGGGAGTTTCATATCAATAACTTTGCTGACTTTTGATTTCTTCCGTTTACAAGCAGCATATTTATTTTTTTATTACTAATTCTCATATGAAAGGTAGCCTTTTGAAAATAGATCTGCTGGAGTGCAGTAAGAATGACAGGTTTGCACTAACGCTGCTGCATAATGGATGAGACTACACTTGTGTATTACTGTGTGCTCCTGGTGATGTGGCGCCCAACGAAGCAGTAGAAAACAAATCCAGCAGCAGCCAGAGGCCTTTAGGACTAGAGGGCCTGTAGACGTAGTGGGGCTGAGAGGACTCTTATCCACAGCCTCCCGATCCCCACTATCAGGTTTTCCCAGTGGGGTTTGCCTGATAACACAGCATGCTGATAACAGTAGCCTCAAGCCCGGGATACTCTGGACCATGTTAATGCCGTTAGCTACCTCATTACTCCACTGGCTACTGGCCTATCACAAGCCCGTCACCAGCCCAGTGGCTCCTTACCAGCTCCGAACCTCTGGCAATCACTACTGTCTTAGGGCCAACAAGGGAATCATCACAGGCTGCTGTCTACAGGAGCCAGACCCTCCATTTGGCATATTGAAAAAGAGAGGAACGTTTTTCTCCATAAGCACAGAGTGGTGTTTATTGAGAGCTTGTGCTTCACAAAGATTAGGATGACAAACGAAGAGTCAAGAGCATAAGAATTGAAGTGCTTTTAAAGAAAGAAGTTGGTGACGTTCCCATTTTGAGCCAACCTCTGAACTTATTAGGCAGTTTTTCTTCTATTTATGTGAACTATTGAGCTAATCCCTTTATCTGATAGAGATAGTCCTTAATATAATAACCACTTCACCTTATTTTAATATCTTTGTACATTTATTTAAAAATAGCTTGTCCCTGGAAAAACTAGTAGCTCTGTTTTCAATATGCTGGCTCCAGTGTTTATATCAGTTCTAAGAATCTGACATTTTCAATGAAGCAGTAAGAGTGTGAAAACATTCAGATCATCTTGCAAAGAACAGACCATGGTCAGAGGCCCTGTCACCGAGGACATAGTCAAACATGTCAGGGAGCAGAAGAAGTTGCAGATTCCAAAGCTGGAGCTTTGAATGCCACTGGAAATGCTGTGTCACCTTTATAACTGGTTGGACACATTCGTACTGCTCCAACAGGAATAAATTGCAGCTTTGCAACACTAGTTTTAAGGAACTTTTTGAAGAAATGAGACTGAAAATTATAGCTAAATCATACTCCTAAACCAGCATGGATGTCTTCTAAAAGCATACAATATGTTATTAATAAGGATAAATGTCTTCCTACAAGCACCTGGACGCATCAACAACAAGCTGAAGTTTACAATAAAGACCCCGTTATCAACTGTATGACCAAGTGACAATGTTGAATGTAACCTGAAGCTGGCTTTCATGTCCTTCTGCAGCTAATGGGAAACAATGGGGTCTTGAGTGAAGATACAAACACATTCTTCAATCTAACAACTGAAACATGTTTTTTGAAGGGGTTATTCAAGTATTAGGTTGAATATGAGTGTGAAAGAAAAAAAATGCAAAATGTACACAAAAAAAAACAGAGCACATCAAATTAACTGTTTTCCAGATTAATATACCTAAATTGGAAAAATATACAACTATTGATATATTTCAAAAATAAAATAATTAAATAATACATACTTTATTAAGGAATAGAAAAGACAAATGTTACCACTGGAATAATGACTGTGGAAACCGAACAAACAAAATTTGGGAGCATTCGTCATTAGTAATATTTTGTGCCTTACCTAGTTCCTCCGAAGAGAATGATTCGATCCCCGACCATACAACAGCACTGCCGTCTCCGCGGACATGGGCCTTTCCCCTTGGGCTCTACCTTCGTCCAGGAAAAGGCCTCTGCAGTGTGCACACACACACACAACACAGGAATAAAGTTGAAATAGCAATAATTAGAAATAATGATGGAAAAGAAGACCCTGAATAGCTCTAAAGAGGGATTTTCAGCACAACAAATCTTGAGCGGTGTGGGCGACATTGTAGCAGCTACACAAATTCTCAGCCACTTAAAAGTAACATAAACCTACTAGTGCTTCCTTTAGTGCCTCCAGTTCATTCAGCTTCCTGCTATATCTAACCACAAACACAAGGCCCAGGGGTAAGGGGATGAAAATGAGTGATTAAAACAAGAAAACAAAACCTAGCATTCATTTAAACATAAAACTTTCCATACAGAAATAGAAATGAATCCTCTCTTCTGCTCGGCAGAAGTGCAATATGAGTGACGATGTTGGAGCTCTCTCAGTTGTTCCATATAAGGATGAAATGTCTCACACACTCTGAGCCAACAGCATCATTGTATCTCTATAGCAACAGGCCATTCAGACTTTGTTGAATATGTAGGTGCTGCCATCTAGTGGACGCAACGCACAAGTTTACCGCAAATCACCCAGTTCACCAATGACGTACACGGTACATCTTCATTCATAAAAAGCATGTGACATGCTAAATCTGGAAAGGTTAATGATCAGTGGGGATATGCTAACTGTTATGATACATATTCTGTCCATTGTCATGACCATATTAATGCATATTCATATTAATAAACAACAGTCTACCTTAATTGATTGAACACCATAGAGCACCTTTTCACCAGCAATGGCAATCATAACAACTGCTATTACTGTCAGTCACTATATTATTATTATTATTATTAATATTATAAGATATTGTATAGACAATAGACCCCAGGTATTACAACATGCTCTTTCAATGTCTCTTTCGGAAAACAACTTCAGAATAAATCTGCAGAATGAGACTTATTTATTGTCAGTTCTTAAATCTGCATGTTTCTGGCAAAAAGACCGGCCATGTGTATTTCACAGTGAAAAAGGAAGCAGCTAGCCACTAGCACTGATAATGATGCATTGAGGGAGGAGGAGGAGGGCCTCGTCTACATGAGTCTCATGCGGGTCAACACGAGTTAGCGTCTCCAGTGCAACGTTTCCTTAACAGAGGTGTAACGTTCATTAATGCGGGGAGCTCAACACATGTACTACGCACAAAGCGAAGACACGCTACTGGGAATGGCACACTTTACAACGGTGTTTGATAGCAACGTGACACGGTTTCCCCCAAAACAGACATAAAAACGGTGAATCACCTGGATTGAATTTCCAGAGGTCGTTGAAGTGCCGGTCCAGACGGGCGTTGTATCCACCAAATATATACAGCTCCCCGTTGTAAGAAACTAAACATAAAAACAAATCAATTGACCAAACATAAAAACAAATCAATTAACCAGTCTGTATCTATCATCCCGGTCAAGACATTTGCAGCGCAGTAAACTGAACCATGTGCATCTGTTAAATTAACTGGATTTGTTTAATCAATGTGGGAAAAACAGCCAATCTTGTCCTGAATACATTTAATATAAGTATGAACACAGTTTGTATTCTCATTTCAAAAACTCTAACATAAAAAACTAATCATGCTTGAGAATGAAATAGAGATAGGTCACACTGTAAAATGACTGCAATTTACACACAAATGAATAATCAAAAAAATGTATTTGAAATTTGATTCCATCAGTTATCCCCCAGGAAAAAAATGAATTTAGACTATTTAGACTAACTATATGTTTAATGATGAGTGCCGGTTCATCAACCTCTAAAAGGATGAGGAATTTCCCAACAACCAGATTGTATTCTGAAATGTTGAGCTACAACATTGGGGCTCACAATTCTCATCTTTAAACTCATTCTAGGTTAAATACTTATTGAAAAGGACAGAATAAAAGCAATTTAGGATTCTGGTCTACTGAAATACAATACAAGCATTTAAAAGTGCTTCACAAATTCTAAATCTGTGTTCGCCATATTGATTTTATGTGTGCGTTTGTCTTACAGGCCGAATGACTCCTGCGTCCCTCTGGCAAAGGCTGTGTTGGAGGTGTGCTCAGCCAGCAGTTGGTTTGTGTATCGAACACTTTGATCTTGTTGCAGTAGATCTCATTGTTGGAGTGGAAGGGACCAAAGCGGTCTGCTCGCCCTCCAAACACAAACATCTTTGTCCCGATGATGGTGGCCGAGTGGAAGTCCCTCCAGCGTGCTGGAGTGCCCTGTGAAGAGGAGGAGAGGGGCAGATGATGTGTGACCGTTATACTTTAACACTCTATAAAACTTTCAGTAGAGCAACGGAACATAAAGCAGTCGATCCAGGACCGACCTCACGGGTATAAAGCTTTATTTTCACACTCCCAAAAGGTGAGGCTTAGTTTACAGCAACCGTGGGTAAACTGCGCCATCTAGTGTAATACGTAGCACAACTACAAAGACACTCCACTTTTCTCGAACCACCAGTTTTGTAAAAGAATGGCCAGTAATAGAGACATTGTACGAAATTTAGTGGGAACACTGATCTCAGAATATTTTTGGTATTGTCATTGGTTACAAGAGTACTATAAATACAGGTGAAATGCAATCTGTTTCCACGGTACAAAACAGCCTGAGCCTCTACTCCCTGTGCATTTAGCCCTGGTAAAGCCTTTCACGCCTTCCTTTCCAGAATGTGCTGCCATTGTTTACCCATAAATGCTGCAGTCCAGCACGATGTAGAACTTGTTTTACAAATAGAGCAGTGGGCGAAAAAGCAAACCAGAAAACAAACAGATTATACAAATAATGTTGAAAAAAAAAGACCATCTTAACAAAACTAAATTGAAATAATTCAAACGGCCGGGCCAATCGAGGAAAAATAGTGAGCACACAAGACGTATTGAAGACTTTAAATTAGTGGAGGAATAAAAAAAACATATTTATTAACTGAGTAAACTGTTTTTTGAGTAAAAGTGCAGCAGGTTGTTTTATTTTACAAAAGGAATGCAGAGCTGAGAACATGGCAAAACAATTTATTATTCAGTCACATGGACAACTAAATATGTAAGCACCAAACTGTAATCTTCTTGATGACGAAATGTTACAAGTTAGAAACAAAAACTAGTTCAGCCGAGGCACTGGTGTCGACGCCTGATGTGTACTTAAGAAGAGTGTATCACGTGAACAGACTGACTGCATGCAAATACAAATGGCACTTCCAAAAGGGGAGTGTATATAATCCTCTGTGAGGCTTTTTGTACTTGGCCACCTACCAGGGAGCTGCATTACATTTTAGTGCCTTTGTATCCAGCCAATCTGAGCACTGCATGCTTGTGTAGCAGTACTGCCAACCAGCTGTAATAACCAATGGTTTGTCGATTTCCAACTGTGCTTTGAATGTAACCAAACAGGTTGCAAGTCCATTCTTTTGTGTTTCTTTGAGCGAGTGCTTTGTGCTCCTCTTTTTTGGGGGGGCGTGAATAATAAATGCACAACATTTTCTTTAAAAGAAAGAATTGACTCACTCTAGCATTGATTAAAGACCAAACCATGGTGATGGTGTCCAGCTTGTGGATGTCATTGGAGAAGCAGTCCGCCTAAGACAGAGCAGAGAAGATTCATTTAGTCATGTTTTAATGTTCAATGAGCAAGTGCCACAGCGAAGAGTGACGAAGACTCACCAGCTGCTCGTAGCCTCCAAATATATACATTGCCTTCCCCAGGACACAGGAGGAGTGGCCGTCCCTTGCCCCTGGAACGGTCCCTGAAATCTTGGGTGTGAACCATCTGTGGGTGTCTATGAAGAAGTAAAAGCTGATATCAACTCTTAGCACTCTTGCGAGGGACCAACCCTTGTGTCATGTGCGAAAGCTCCATGGAGTAAAAAAATGTTTTCTCTCCCTATCGCTATTGCGACCATAACAGCAAACAGGTATCTCAAAGACAACGCAGCCTCAAACTAGGACTTAGCGGTGTCAGTTCGATGCAGGTCAACTTACTGACATCAAAGGCATAAAGCACATTGCAGGCCCCCTCTGTGTCGTTACGACCACCCCAGAGGTAGATAATCTCATCCAGCAGCACAGCGGTGTGGCCGTAGCGCATATATGGCACTTCACGGGCACGTTCATGCCCTCCTCCGATCCTCACAGGAGGCAACTTCATCCAGCGCAGAGACACTGAAGCACAAAAACATCCAGAAAGGTACATTGAGTATGTTTCACTCAGTTAATCATGACATACAATGAGTAAAGCCACAATCTAATGAACAACTTTTGTTTTTTTAAATGACTGAAACAGTAAAGGTGGACGCATAATGCTCTTATATATTTCTATCCTAAATAATTATCAATTAAATATCAATGAAAAACAAACACACACACACACATATATATATATATATATATATATATATATATATATATATATATATATATATATATATATATATATTTCATTCACACTTGTAACCTTCAAAAATGTTTTTATAAACAATCCTTTCGAGAAACAAAAATGAGAGTTGACCAGTCTTAAATTTATTGTGTGTGTGTATATATATATATATATATATATATATATATATATATATAATATGTTAGTGTTGTTCAATAATTTAACTCCTACAATAGAAATAAATATTCTTTTAATGACTTTTTTTTTGCTTTTTGTACAGTAAACTTACAGACATCTTTCCAATCATATTAATACTCATGTATTAAACACAACCTTTGTACACAGTCTGGCAGGGACTTTGCTTTAGCTATTTACATTGTTTGCACTTTTTTATAATATGCCAATAATTACATTTCATTCAATGCACAGTTGAAAAGTAACTTGTCATCTGCATTTTGTTTTATGTTAGTTGGATGTTATATAACAGACAACCTCAAAATGCAGGAGTCTGATAATATTAAGTCGAGACAAGCCGCGACACCAAACTAAATGTCCCTACAAATACAGGATGCAGTACAATAGTAACGCAATTTTCAGATAGCCAAAAGTATTAAAGCAGCAATAACAATTCGAGAATCAATTGTGAGCTACGCCACCTGGATTTAACTATTACTGCCTACTGTACAAGCCTGTGGGGGCAGTGCTATGATTTGGGATTGCTGCAGTTGGTCAGGTTTAAGTTCAGCATCAACTAAGTTCAGCATTGACCAGGTTATTTCATCAATGGATTGTTTCTTCCCTGATGACAC
Organism: Clinocottus analis; assembly: GCF_023055335.1. NCBI lineage: Eukaryota > Metazoa > Chordata > Actinopteri > Perciformes > Cottidae > Clinocottus > Clinocottus analis. Next base: position 15,649,904 of record NW_027176240.1, on the reverse strand, counting down.
GGGCATATTCCAAGCAGACAATGCCAGGATTCATCAGGCTCATGTTGTGGTTCAACGAGACATCATTGTCACACATGGAGTCCCGACCTTAACCCCATTGAGAATCTCTGGGATGTGCTGGAGAAGGCTTTGCGCAGCGGTCAGACTCTACCATCATCAATACAAGACCTTGGTGAGAAATTATTGCAACACTGGATGAAAATAAATCTTGTGACATTGCAGAAGCTTAGCAAAACAATGCCACAGCAATTGCGCGCCGTAAACAAAGCTAAAGGTGGTCCAACGAAATATTAGTGTGTGTGACCTTTTTTTTGGCCGGGCAGTGTACAACGCAAGAGATTCAGTTTTGAAGCGAAAATATAGGTCAGTGTTGACATTTCACACAAGCTCTTACAGCTGTCTGAAATGACAGTGTTCTTTAAACCTTCTGTATAGTAAGACAAGATGCAACCTAGCGTGAAACATCTTCTTGAATTCGATAGCCGCTTACTTGAAAGTCTGAAAACAGAAGGTGAAAAGTAAAATATCGTCGAACATAGACAAGAAAACAAAGGTGAAAAAAATCAAAAGGACTTAAAACACAGGCGGCTGTGCTGTAAAATAGACATCAAAGAGAAGAGGAACAAAGCAAGTGACAAGATAAAATACTAAAACAATAACTAAGGTGGTCCCGTTTCTATTCCAATCAGCAAAAAGGCATCTTTATTAAGGTTTGGTGCCACCGCTCTTTTATTTTTATGGCACGACATCGGCAAGTAGGCTCAAGCTACTTTTGGAAGTTGTAAAACCCTAAAGCAGGTGGTCGACCCCTCCTCCCCTCTCCCACACACACACACACACACACACACACACACACAGAATAAGAAAAGGGAGAAGTTTTATAAAAGTTATAGAGCGACACATTTAAAGAAAACACCTGTGTTTGTGAGGTGGCAACGGAAAAACAGCAAACACAGAACACTTTACAAAACCGCAATGACACACTTTGGTTTCAATTCCAGCTGAAGGTTTGGAAGGTTTGACAAACACTGAAACACTTTCATTCTCATTTCATAAATTTGAAAAAAAGAATACTTTCATAAGTGTCATAACAGTTAGACCTTAGGGTATAAAAGGAACGTGCCTTTTCACCTACTTAGTATACAAACAGAAACCAACAGCAGATAAGATTATTTTACAAACATATGTAAACTGGGGTCCCAGTGACATCCAGATGAATCACTTTTTATTAACAAGTCTGATCCCAAGTACTCTTGGGACCTGCAAATTGTATTATTTTTTGATTTACTGTTGTTGCCCCACAATAGTTTTCCTAAGGTAAAAAAAACAACAGTTTATTCTCAGATTTCATTTGTCTAATTTGAAGATTTTTCAAAATATCCACAACTATTGAGAACCCCTATATCAAAGCATCACCACCTACCTGTGTTGAAGACATGCACATCAATCTGACGAAGTGTCTCGTAGTCCTCCCCAGAGCAGTAGCCTCCAAAGGAGTACACCTTGTGCCCCACCGCCACAGCAGCATGGTTGACTCTCCGCGGCCCTCCTTCTAGGTGCACCGACCAGCGCAACATTCCACGCGCAAGCACCTCTGTGACTGCGAGTCCTTAGGCCATCACTTTGTCACCTGCCTGGATCCCATCAAGCCAACACTGTTGAAACCTGTCAATCCAACAAGGAATGACATTCTGCTTAGAAGAACTGTGGGGAAACTAGGAAAGGCAAATAAAGGAGAACACAAAGGGCAACTGTTTGTCCTCTTGGTCGAAGAGTTGCTTAGCTCTGCGGTTGCTGACAAGCTCACAAGCCCCGGTATAATCGAAGCTGGGAGGGTATTTTAAGAAGAGATTAGATCTACATCTACCACTCCTCTTTCTTTCTGCTCACTCTCATCCATGTAACCTCCCACTGCACTACAAACATATTAAAAATAGAATCATATAAATAATATACAACCCCTTTTGGGCGATACATCGTCAATAAAAATCCCATATCAATATCATTTCACAAAAACGGCTTCAGTGATCTTTTGATATCAGTGAGATACATTCAGCAACATGTTTCTAATGTCTTGAAAAAAGAACAGTGAAACTGTCACTTGGCTTTTTGAAAATCAAAAATATGTTATCAAAAATAAACACCAACAGAAAAGCATGTGGAAAAAGGCCTGCAGTTTTTAAGGCAAGTCTAATGTGACAAGCAAGTACTCAGTCACTACCTGCGTGTCTCGCAGGAGGCAAGTGCACCTGTGTCTGTAAACCCTGCATGCCCCCCACCGCTTATTCCGTCTCAATGACTCACTTACTCGCTGACCTCCAACCTTTGTTTGCTCTTATAAATATACCCCCAGAAGACCATTCAACACTTCATGTGGAGCAACACGGGCAGCATCTCGTCGACAGGCAGGTTTTAGTTAAGTAATAGTTCTGTTGCAATTATTTTTTTAGAGCATGTTGTAAAAGCTGCCATGTAAACTCAAGACGTCCACATGGATACAAGTGACTTCTCAAAAATGACAACACAGTTGCAACGTAAAGGCAACATTGCCGCGTCTGTAATGCAGTAGCCCGGTTCACTAGCAGTGTTTCCTGCACATTAAACAGCAGTTCTTCGTCTCGTAGACTTTGAGAAGAAGTGCGTGTTTGAGGTGGCTGACACCCTCCTAACCAAATGAGCAGGACTTTGTTGACGTCAGATGACAAGCCATGGCACTGACAACTTGGCCACAATGGCTCAATAGTCATTACGACTTAGTTAAAATACAGCAACATCCACGTGCACTGCACCAGAGGTCTGGGTGGGCCATATAAGCTACACTGCGGGCGCACAGATAGTGTTTTGATAAAGCTAATCTACAGCCGGTGACATTGAGCTTCAACACGGTTAACACAGTCCAGTCAACGCCTCATGCACTTGCTAACTGACGTTAGCTGTACGACAGGAATAACACACATCTGTGAGCGACAGCGACTGGCCTCCCAACCTCCACTTCACCAGCAAAGGTGTCACGATAACAGCGTCCCAGTGTCCGGCTCCAACCAAGTGCCCAGGAGGGAAACGCTGTTGCTAGCTAGGCTAATGCTATATGTAGTAGCTAGCTAGCTAACGTGAACTGAGTAAAACATTTTAAAAAAAACGGCCCGCAAGAGTTACCGCAGCGGCGTTTATGTCCAACCGTGGCAAAGTTACGAACGGCTTCGCTAACCGACGGCAGTATCGGAGGAGAAATATGCGTTAGCTACCTTCAGGTCGAGTCGGTTGTGGTTATTAACTGGTGTTTGGGAAAGCAGCGCTGTCCACTGGGAGCCCCGACCGACTCCCTCGTGACGTGTTGGGGGGCGAGACGCGTCCTTGAGCACCCCCTGTCGGCAGGAACCAGTATTCACTTCAACTCTGTCCAAACTTTGCATGTGAACTTTGTAATTTTATTTTTTCGTTTTCCAAAACCACCGTTTAAACTTTATTGTGGTCAGTATTCAATTCCTTTGTGTCTCTCTGATTTCACACAGACAATTGCACCACGTCAGCCCAATATGTGCTAAAAATAATTAAGGTTTTATATATATACTTCTTGAAATAATGACTATTCCGTCAAGTATAATTTACTCAAGCAATTAATAACTGCAACTAATAGCTGCATGCCCAAAAGAAAAATATGTTGTTCTATATATATTGATTAATAATTAATTAATTAATTGATTTTCTGTATGTGTTTTAAATTTATTGATCTGGCATTTTTTTAGGAAGAACTTGGGTTTAAGTTCTTCATCAGTATACAACATTAAACTCGAGATAAACCCGGGAGCTTAATTTGTGACTAAAAGTTTGCTGAACAGATTTTCCTCAGCTTTGTGTTAAACCAACATCCACTATTCTGGCCTACAGTCGGCCTGCATGCTTTACTAGATTATCAAATATGTGCTTATATGTGTTCACATAGTCAGCATTAAAACTGATATCCATGTGCTTATTTATAAATATTATGCATAAAAGGCTGCTGATCATCGGGGACTTTTACTATTAAAACACAAACAGCAGAGAAAAAAAGGAGAAGCTTTATTGCAGTTTCCTCTTTCATTTAAACTGTAAAACAACAGCGGCAGATGTTGTCGACACATTGTGTCGACAACATCTGCCGCTGCCTCACTGATGACGACGTCCTCTCCAGACTTCACATTCAGGAGCAGGTAAAGAGTGTTCAAATATCATAGGAGCAGGTAAAGAGTGTTCAAATATCCATACTACCATACTATTCAGCATGCCAGAAACACATTTAGAATGATCAAACGCAGTACACCCGAGATACTTGGATGTCTTCCTACAGATGGTTGCATTGTTCAGAATTCAAGCCAGCAAGCTTGTCCGACTATTCTGACCCACTATCATCTGTGCAGGGGAAATGTGAGCAAGAGGGTCAAAGGTGTGATGGTTTGGCGGATTCATTGGTCCCAATGTAATGCATACCAAATACAACAGAGCAAACGTTGTAACTGCAGTACTGAAAGTCAAATGAAAAAGTATGCAATTTGAAATGCAGCTAACATCTAATAAATAATACATAAAAGGCGTGTCAACTTTGTTACATTATTAGGCTGGTGATGTATTTCATCCTCCCACTAGCGGTTTTCATAGCTGACGTTTGAGCTCGTCATAGGATGGAAAGCGCAGGTGGAGGTGATCATGCGCAGTGAAGCAGCTGTGACAGTCTGTGAATGCAGGAGCAGGAATCTACTGCAGCAGAGAATGCTCCATGCAATGCTACAGACTATGCTTTCTCGAGATGCAAGACTGCCCACAAACCTCCTGGTGGTTGGAGCACGGAGGCTGTGTTTGCTCAGAGCTGTGGCTGTTTTCTGCAATTACTCTGCAGCTGCACTCGAAGCCATGGTTGCGGTTAGTCAGTGCAATGAAATCCTTCTGAGAATTGCACTTGCGTTCACCAAGAGCACAGCTTTTTACCTTTCAACCATGCTGAGGCTGAACACGCTCCTCAGGCTAACGCTGGCAAGCGTGCTCTCCTCACTAGACGGACTGGACCAACGCAGACACTCCAACTGCTCCACCTGTTCAGCATCCGAGTCCTCCAGCAACAACAGCTCCTCTTTTCTGTGCTTTGGAGGAAGGACTGTGAGCTGGCTGAAGTCAGCGCTGCACGCCACGCCTGCACTCAGCCGATGGTCACGCTCTGTTAGCGTGGCCGTGTTGACCCTGTCATCTTGGTGCAGCACCTTCAGGTCCACCGTCTCCACCATGATGGCTTTGTGTCGATGCATCAAGCCGTCGCTGTCTACCTTCCACACTGTGATCGGTTACTTGACACAAGTACTCAACATCGTTTGGGATCTGTCGTCACTCATGAGCAAACCCTGAATGTTTGTGAATCTGGACTCAAACTAACCAGAAATTACATTTTTAATATTGTTTCTATTTCTACAACCTGTTTTTCTTCCAATAAAATAAATGTTAGTTTAGATGACCAGTGTGATCAAGCACAATGTTTGGCCAATTGTAAATTTTTTCTGGCTGTGCATGTAATTATTATTATGATTATTATTATTATTATTATTATTATTAGACGTTTGAGTCCACTGCTTGTGACATTTTCAAGGCTCATTCAAGATTATTTTTTTTAGGTTCCTGTTACACATTGTGCACAATTTTCACAAATCATTTTTCCCACTTCAACAGATTTTACATTCTCAAAAAAGGTCAAGTACAATGAGGTTTGGGGGACTCTCCACTGCGACATTTTCTTTTCTGCTGTTGACCTGTCTTTTAACATATAATCAGTAAAGTTACAGTACAGTTTTAACTATGATGACGCTCGTCCCTGTGTATTCTAAATTAATTGTTGGGTTTCTACAACCGTTACTTTCTAATTTTAACAACTGAATTACCGGCGGTGCCTCCAATAGAATTTAACGTAGCAACAATAAAAGGTCTATGCCTCTAATGTTGTCTTTTTATCTGGTTTTTGTCATTTTATTATAAACAGTTCTGGTAACACATCTGGTAATACATCAACTGTCTTAACACAAAAGGTGATATTTATTAACAGGTAACATCAATATACTCTAAACCCACACACTCTCTCTCTCTCTCTCTCACCCACACACACACACATACACTCTCTCTCTCTCTCTCTCTCTCTCTCTCTCTCTCTCTCTCTCTCTCTCTCTCTCTCTCTCTCTCTCTCTCTTTCTCACCCACACACACATCACACACTCTCTCTCTCTCACACAGACACATACACACACGCTCTCTCTCTCTCTCTCTCTCTCTCTCTCTCTCTCTCTCTCTCTCTCTCTCTCTCTCTCTGTCTCTCACACTCTCTCTCACACACACACACACACACACACACACACACACACACACACACACACACACACACACACACACAAAATAACAAAACCCCTGTTGCAGGCCTAAGTCGTTGCTTGGGAGCATAGAGTCCTAAAATGTTGTTTCACTTGTCCACACAAGCTCAAACAAAAAGGGGCACGTGCACGTTATTGTTGTTATTACTCACAAATCCAAGGAGTATAGGGAGGGGGGAGGTGAGGAAAACAGGGTGATGGTCGGCTTTAAAGCGCCGAAGAAACAGCAGCAACGGTCCACAGCAGCACACGCGGGAAACAGTTCTTGATAGTGGTCCAACAAGAGCTTTCCCGATCCTTCCTCTCACTTATACCTCACATCCACATTACGGCCCTAATCTGAAGTCATGAATCAATACGATTGATAAACTAGTAAAGGAAGAAGATTGGGCGCGCATGGTGAAACCTACGTTGACATTGTTTATAGAAACCCAGACGACTATTTCTGTCACAATAGCATAATTGCAGCAGTAGATGGTGCTGCCACACACATTTTTTATCGCTCTGGAGGTCAGCAGGCTGTCACGGACCCAAACACATAGACCAAAAAGTGAATACGATCCCTATTTTGTCATGATTGGTAAGAACAGTTGGTATGGTTAGGGTGCATTTGAGCAATGCATTTCATCATCTGATACTGCTTGGATGTCTGCTTCTCATGAGTGCATGGTCATGGCATGGTCAGTTACCACACAGCATCCCTGGAGAGCTCAGTGTTTCAGTGTTGGTTGTTCTTCAGCACGGTAAGAATACTGACACAAGCTGGAGCCCATCGTATCTGGGGCAAGGCCAGAGCGTTTCACCACTAAATAAGCCCTCAAATTATTCCAGTGTAAGATTGCGGTTAAAGTGGGATGCTTTTACGAATAACATTTATGTTTTATATATTTTTTAAAACCTCCATTTTGTAAGCACCACTTCAAGCACAATGCTGCCAATAAAAAAAAGTGCACGTTGGCAGCTTGCTTGGCTTGAAAAATGAAAGTCTTCATCTGACCTAATCCTACAGTACTGCGGTGCATTCCACGTGACCAAAGGTTGATTGTGAACATCTCTGGAGAAACTGGCAGTATGTCAAGCCCATCCTCTCTATATTGAATTGTATTGGATCCCCTTTAATCGGCCTGTTTCACACGTCTAGTCTGTAAATATGACACATCATGCAACCTGCTTTTAAAAGCTTTGCATTACAAAGCAGTGCGTTTAGTGTGATCAACTTCGTTCCAAATGCTCTGGCTGAAGTGAAAGTAGAGCCTTGTAAATGGATTATGGCACTGAGGAGCCATGTTACAGCTGCCATGGATCTGCCTGTATCACTACCCGGGTCAGGTCTGCTTAGGAGGGGCTTTGACTGATTCATTTTTGTCGGCATTCCAGCAGCATGCCAGCTGCAAGTCATGCACAATGGTGAGCTTGTGCCTGGGGCGCCCATGTGACAGCTGCCTAGGGCAGCCCCTTGGAGCTCCGATAGGTGATTACAGACCACAGATGGACACGCACTGAAAAACAGATTACGGCGCTCCTTGGGCGTGGTAGATTCTAAAATTATCATCACTCAGAAAGTGAAACCTTGTAGTTTGTTGAGTTGGACAATCACGATAGATACAATGCTGTCAGTTCCCAAGTTCCTTTTCCACTTGTTAGATGCAGATAAAATATCCCAAATTAATTCTGACAGTCTGAACTGAAGATCCCAAAAGCTGTCTACTTAGCGGTGCTTTTTTGTACCGTTACACAGTTGCAGTTAGATGATGTTATTGTCTGGAAGTGGACCCAGGAATTTTTGGAAATGGCTTGAAGAAAGTTTATTTAAATGATCACATGTCTGGGACACTGGATGCTATTTGGGGTAATTGTTTTGTTTTGGAGTTAGTATATGCAAACCTCATGTTGTATAATGATATGGGACATAATACACTAATATTATACTGAGGCACGCACTCCTTCTCCTTTTAGACTTTGTGCCTGGCCCCAGTTTATAATATTGGAAACATTCTGCCTATTCACCAACAAAGAGAAAAGGAGCAGAGCTTTTTTTTTTTTTTTTCCTGAAAATGACACTTACAATTACCATTACTCGGTTGTTCCAGTAGCTGATAATCTCATAAAACACATACATTTCGTCTCTGGCCTAACCGCTCATAACAGAGGTAATCTTTGTGAGAAGTAAATAGAGCAAAAAAATGAGTTTCTCATCCCAGTGAGTAGAGCCCAGCCCTACCCGGAGAAAGCAATCCCCCGCAGTGGTGCAAATACTGAAGGGCCTAAAAAGTCCGGCTTGCCGTCCCACCTGTCAGCCTTTGCACAAATTGCGTCACCCATCTGACCCTGCTGAGCAACCCTTCGACACATTTGCTTCGTGGTGTGTTTTACACATTTTATAGCCAGCACATGTGCTTGTCTGTCTGTTGTTATGCCTTGACATAGAGAACAGGAGTTGCCCAACTGCAGCATAGCTCTGCAATTCAACAACAACTGTGAGAACCAACTGTTGCTGGGTATTCTTCGGGTGCACCCATGATGGAAGAGCTTTGCAATGCGTTGTGGCAGAGAAAAACACAGCCTCTACTTAGAAATGGCTCATTTGGTTAACCTTTTTCGTCAGCATGGCTCATAAAAATCCTAAGTGTGCTGTTATTATGAACAGTAAAAGCAACTCCATGCTAAATAAACCAATAAATGGAAGGGAAGGGAAAGAAACGGTTGCTGATTTCGACATCAAGAAGCACTGTTATAGTTCAGTAAAGATTTTTGCAGAGTTATTTTCACCTGCTTCTGTTGACTTATTGTATGGATTTGTCTGAAATGGTTTGTTTCGTGTTTTACAAAATAAATGACATATCCCAAGGTTCTTTTACAGTTTCCATGTATTTCAGTTCCACATGCACAAAGTACGGTAAAGCAGTAAAAAAAAAAAAAAAAATAACACTCTGCCATTCGTAAGTGTTTCATAATATCAAAGACCACTTAGAAAAAGTGCCTTTACCAGTTAAGGTCAGTGCATCAAGCAGAGCTATTCCCCGGATGTTTGACGTTCTGATTAGACTTCCTCAAAAGCTGGATTAGGTCAACAGCGTTAGGCAGTCCAGAATGATGTCATACAGCATGATCTAACTCTGTGGCCAGATGATTGAATCATACATTTTCCTTTAATTTAGGGGTTATTAAATGAACAGAGCTCTTCTCTGTGAGTTTCTTAAGAAGAAGATTGGTATTCGTCTTAGGTCATTTTTTCGCTTACGGTTCATTTGAATTAGCAGTAAAAGTAGTACTTTGTAGATCTTGATATTAGTTAGGCTATATTTCTGATGACCAAACCGACGAGCCGTACTTTATGATCAAAGTCATGTGGCCGTGCAGGGAGGCCGGTTGTCGGACAAAGTTTCAAATCCTAAACAGATGAGTGATTTAATCGAGTATTGTCATTTCCACTCGGGAAATAAAAACATGCAGAAATGGTCAAGCAACAATTTGAATTGGTGTGAGTAGAGACAAACCCTTTTGAGAGTTCAGCAGCTTACCTCTGACTTGCAACATAAAGTTGAGTGTTTGCTAAGCGTCATTGAAACTGAAGTTCTGCGGCTTGTTTTCCTGGAACTTTGGAAGTTGACAGACTGGGGAGTAGTTTGTTTTAACGGTTTGTGGTGATTTTGTTTGTTTGTGGCCCTCGACCGTCCGCAAATAAAACCTAATGAAGGGTAAGAAATGCTCCCCCTAAACCTATAATCGCACTGGGAGGCTTAAAAGGTTGTTTCCTTGCATGTTTTCCAATTCTGCTACATTCAACCCGAATGTTGATATTTTCTGGTATTGTGTTATTGATGCAGTTTAGCTTCTTTTTTGGTTTTCTTGAGGATGATTAGCATTCTCATCATGTAACGATAAATATAATATTTACCACCCCACAGGGTCTTTCAGATTGGGTCAGCAGCAACATGTATTTTCATCACTTTAATGATGTGGCTCATGTTCTATTTTTGCCTGAAGAGCTCCCTCCACGCCCATACATTTGTGACAGTTGCTTGGTAAATGCACAGCACCTGTTTCAAACCCAATTGTTATCCCACTCCCATCGTAAAACACTGTCACCTGCTCATATCATCCCCATGTGATGCTTGAAGAAAGTCCCGTTTGATGCTCCATGCTGAATACAGATTTTACTGAGAAATGTCACATGCTGTCTCTTTGAAGCAACATGTGTGGCTTAAAAAAAACATGTGCTTGTTACAATCCAGACGTGTGAAATAAATTACGCCAAAAGAGGCAGCAGTCTAGTGAATAAGACTTTCTGAGCACCAATACCCTGCAACGGGAATACTTTCTGCTTTACCACTGGTTCTGCAGTTAGATAAAGGTTCTTTGTAACACCACAAAGTGAGCCTCCGGGTTTTGTCTTTTGGTGACCATGAGTGACTGAACTTTGCCAAAGTGTAGCATGTCTGCTTAAAATCCCAATTGTCTTTTCATGTGTCGCAAAATTGTCATCCCACTCTGGAGACGAACCACGCTCAGTTCCATTTGTGAAAGTAAACCACTGGTGTTCAAGTGTTTGTTATAGTGTCAGCTGCATTTCAGCATCAACTAGCCATTGTTCAGACTGGTGTCAGCAATGAGCTCATCCGTTCCACTAACAGGAGGTGACATGAGTGAGGCAAACAATAACGCAGAACTTTCAGGTGGGTCCAGCTTGTTACATAAGCCCTGGAGGCCGTTTGTATGTGAAAGCAGGAAATAAATTACATTGGCCTGTCCTGTATTGAATCCAGACTCCTTGAGGTGAGGTATAATGATGTCCTCACAGTGTGATAAAACGAGGGGTGACCCCACTGCTTTTCAAGAATGTTAAACAACATCTGTGAAAGTTTTTCCAAGTTGTCTGCTAACTTATTGGTATTTTTCTATTTACCTCTAATTAGAAAATGTCAGAGAAGAATTACCTCAACTCAAACATTAAGCTAATTTGTAACGGAATAGTGGTGTTCAAAAATGAGTCAAGAGGTACTTTGGCTTGCCTATATTTTTCCATTTGCCCAAAGCACTTGGATTAAACAATCTTTTTTTTTTCTTCGACTGTTTCTCTCGAGAAGTTTTGAGGTACATAATGGTGATTAGAGAGCAGATCCATCAAATGTCTGGACGTGTAAATATGGAGGTTCACTTCTTTCTTGATTCTATGTTCCTGCATTAGAAATGTTTAACAAGCCTTTCCACTTGGCAAAACGTGACGATTCAGATGTCAAGCATGCGAGCAAGCAATATACTCCAGGCGGGCAGCAGCACATGATTAAAGTTCCTGGAGCCTATGTGATTAATAAATCACACCGTCGGGTCAACAGAGCCTCCAAATAAAGGCTTGAAGGCACCAAAGCTGCTGCTGGAATGACATCAGAGGTCAAATGTTAAGCCTCCCTCTCAAGGTGATTAATCCTGTTGGAGAGGGCAAAAATAAGGTACAACTTTTTTTGTTATTCAACCTTTGATATGTGAAAATTGCTTCCTGCTGCCGGAGCACAGTGACCATGTGAACCTATGATGTCACATGATTGAGTGACCTCATCCCGCCATTCAGCCTGACTGCCACCTCAGGGTGCCTTCAAATTGCACTCTGAGAAAAGTACAATAAAAGCCTGTATGACACAGTGTGAGCCTCCCACACTGGAACTCTGATCTGCAGCATTGAGCACAGCTTTCTAAAGGGCTAAAATACTTTATAGATTGCCTTTTAATTACAGATTAAAAGGAGAAATATACAATATTCAGAGCGATAATATAGCAGTGAAGTTTCAGGAGAAACTCCAGCTCCAGAAACAGTTTCAGGAGAAACCATGCTCATATTTTCTACTTAGTACTAAACACAATGTACACTTAAAGCTGATGGAAAATACATTAGTATTGAAGGTATTTGGTCATAAAACAAAGTATTGACAATGGTGCCAGATGAAGTTTAGGGATCCCAAAGGTACGACTGATTGTCAGATGGACATGAATTTGGGCACCAAAATTAACGGCAATCAGTCCAAAGGTTGTCGTGACCTCTCCCCATGTGTCAACCTTGTGGTGGTGGTAGTAGAGGAAAGGTCAGAGGAACGCCCACATAACAGGGATCACCCACTGAGGACAATGAAGGTCTGCGCATATTTTGACTTGAATCCATCCAAAAGTTACTGAGTTATATCTGTCTGGGCCACCATTGCCATCCCTGGAGGCATGCCACTATAGCAAGAAAAATGTCCACGTGTTACTTGAATTTGAAAACTTTGCTATTACAGCCAAGGTAAGTCATTCAGTCATTCATTGCAGTGACCCTCATCCTTGTTGCGAACAAACGCTCCTGAGGATGCCAATCTGTCATCAGCTGGCCTCCAGTCCAGAAGTGGAAACACAAACGAACTGGGAAGTGGATTCATTTGATCATTTACAAATGTTATCGCTGACCTGTTCACTGACTTGCTGAACAAGCCCAAATGTTGACTTTGAATTATCATGTTTTTCAAGAGCCAGCGAAAGCCTCGTTTGATCACTTGTTTCTCAACTGCATGATGTATTTTTCTAAAGTCGTGGCCAATTGTTATGTCAGGACAAGAAACCCATTTAGGAGGTCAAAACAAAGCCCCTCTTGTCTTAAAGGCAGGTCTGACTCCTGTCTTTAAATTCAAACATACTTTCACTGTTTCTACTCACGATGCCACCCTGACACCAAAGTTGGAGCCTTAACAGAACAAGTTTCATGTTTGCATTGAGCAATATTGCAAAAGGAGGCCAGAGTTGTCAGCGCGGCACCTATTTAACAAGCCACTCCGCATTCGTTTTTTTTTTTTTCGAAAAATGCCTGCTACAGTTTGAAAGATCAAAAATATATTCGTCATGGCAGACGGTTGGGATTCATTGCCTCTGCTTGCCTCTTTCTGCTGTGTGACAAAACTTGGCACTCGGTCTCTCAAAATAATGAGCACTGACTGTTGCATATGATGTCATGGCTCTTTATGGTTGTGATAAGAGTGGACATGCTCAGAAGAAACATGTGAAACAGGACTCCCAGGAAGAAGCGCCACAGGTGTGTGTGTGCGTGTGTGTGTGTGTGAGTGTGTGTGTGTGTGGGAACGTCAGCTGAAAAGCATGCAGTCTCATTAGGTCAAATAGCCGCAGGTGAGTGAGGAAACTTGGTGCTACAATTATGTTATAATTAAATCAGTGATTAAAGATGTTGTTAATTTAGTTGACAGGTTTCAAGGCTTTTATGTTGGTACATTAGTTATTTCATAAACTATGTTGTGACCTCCAGCTGTATAGATTTGGTGTGGGTAAAACTTCACCATGTGGACATCATAAATGCTGAAAATGCACCCTTTGTAGCGTGTTTATATTTCCCGTTGTCTATAAACTGCAGCTTATGTTGGTTTTTTTTTAAAATCACAAATCATCTTATTGTTAATGCTAGAGAAGCTAGGTCATTGTCAAGATGTGGTTTCAGACACGTGAGCTCAGAGAAAAGGAATTTCAAGATATTTAGATCAACAGATACGCTTTATTACAGATGTGTTACTTCACAATTGTATTGGCACCGTGCCACATTGCCTTGAAGTTTGTGTTTCATAGTCATTCACAAGTTTCACTTTATCTTTAGTCTGTGTTCTCTTTCTATTCAAACAAAGTCAAACTGGTGTAATATGCACATGTTGCCAACAACTTTATGTTTTTGCTCTGTCCTGCTCGTAAAAACTTAAAAATAGCTTTTTGGGCCACAGGACAAATTATTACATTGTGTTGGGTATCCAGGCCTGGCATCCAACATGAAACAATACATCTTTAGTCATAACTATGCAAGTAATAAACAGAGACTTGTTTTTCATGACAAAGAATGTTTTGGATGTCATGTTTCTCTGAATGCTGTCTACTTCCTAAAAAGCTCAGGCCTGACATAACACATATGAAGGAAGTATTTTCATTGTTCTGTTCCTTTCATATCAACCATTTTTAAAATATCAAACCTTTTCTTTCTTGATCATGATCCAGAGCTAAAACTTAATCTTATCTGTAGTGAAACTTGACCAGGAGGCCGATCGTGCCTTTGTGATGACATACCGAGTGGAAAAGTACAGACCCCTTCTTGCCCCCATGCTTACTCTCTCCTCCGCCGCAGCTATCACTCTCCTTTCATGCGGGCTGCCTCGGTGACATCACCCCTTGAACTAGTCTTCAAAGTCAGATTTACTGACTCTTATAAAATGGAAGATATCTAACGAGGGTGATCACCAACCAGGGCCTGTGGTGAGAAAGCATCAGGGTTTTATTATCATCTTGGGAGGCAATGATATCAGCCATCAGGGCAGAACCAGCTTGTCTTTAAGAACCATGAAGATGGCACAAATGAAGAGCTATCAGATGAAGGCTGAGGTTTGAATAATCTGTAACGGATGTGGCAGCACAGTTAAACATTACGCACAAGATGTGGATGAGCGCTGCGAGGAGGGAGGGGAGACTTCCAGGGTAAACAACATACGGAAGGTGTTACAGTAGCCTAATCTGACTCGGTTGGTAGAGGTTCGACACCTGGTTCAAATCTAATCAGACAGTGACTCTGTGGGCAAACAACTTTCCATCCTTTATAAATGTTAACAGGCCAAGTGGAAAACAGGCTTTACACACAACGTGTGCAGTTTGAAGGTGAAGGAATGAGTTTCATGAAATTGGATGAAATGATTTTACATGAAGACAATTTTCCTAAAAGTGTACCTGTGAACTTCCAGCACATCGTACATGACGCTGTGTAATGTGTCCACAAGCCTGCCCACCCTTTTATTGTTGCTTTTTTAAAGGAGGAGTTGAAAGCAATATTTTTAGAAATGTGTTTAATGTCTTCGTTAGACCTTGGTGGGATGATCAATACAACTGTTGTGTCTTTAAATACTGGGCTTGAGCCCAGTATTTAGGAGGCAATTAGCTTAGTTTAGCTTAGCATAAAGACTCTCTCCAAAGTAAAACAAATAAATCTGTAAACTGTGAATTAGTAAGCTTTAGAAGGACTGGGAGGTGTGCTTTTGAACTTTATAATCTTTAGCCTTGCCAAAGAGCCATTTGCCTAGCCGAGCGAGGCCTTTAGCTATGCTAGGCTAACGGCATCCTGGCTCTACAGCTCAGTACTTAGTCAAATAAGTCTGTCTCTCAAAATGTCACCAAACAATACTGATTTTACCGGATTTGTAAGTCTTTAGAAGAAATACATTCAGGTGTTGTTGTGTCTTGTTTGTGTTACAAAATGTGTTTCAAAGACTGCTAAACATGAGTATGTCTCAGTGATAGAGATAAGCTAAAACACCAGCGTAGCTTTGATTGCTATTTTTCTCATTTGAAAATATAAAAATGAATTCCTCCATAATAAGATAATTCATGTATATCTGCAAAATATGAAAACAATTTATAATTGTGTTATTCATAGGGGAGATTCAACAATACTTTTTTACATGAATTACTGCACATTTACTGCATTTACTTATTTACTGACTTGTTTTTTTATCCAAATTTTATACTTTCACTTGTACAGTTAAATGTTCCTTGTTGTTGCTGCTGTTATTGTTGTTGTTGTTGTGTTTTATGATGCACCCTCCACCAGGACAAATTCCTCGTTGTAATAACTTACGTGGCAATAAAACGTTTCTGATTCAGATGAATGCAAATAACTATGCAGATTTATAAAGCCTGATGTACTTTATGTTTTTGCAAGTTGATGTTTATGTTATACATAATAAAAGTGTCACGGGGTAAATCAATGTTGTGGGTTTTTTCTTACTTGCTTTGAGTTCAATTCGAGGCTAAGCTGTGGATCGCAGTATTCTCATCAACATCTCTTCGAACTCAGTTTGCCTTTAAACAGAATGACTTTCAAAATGATTTTTGTGTAAATACGTATTTCCTTCTCCTAAATTAAAAATAACCCACTTTTCCAAACGTTCCGCTTGAACACAACCAACACTGGGGCCTGTGGTGGTGTCCCAGTCACAAAGTGTACCCACTGCTCACATAAATCGCACACTTTTAGAGCCCAGCAATATGAGGAAATGGCATTTTAAAGTCAGCCAAACCCCTTGAACTCCACCCATGCAGCCTTCCGTGAACACCACCCAGCCTGCGCAGAATTTATCTATGATTTCAAGCTGCAACACATTAAAACTCTTCCTTAGATGACTTCATCATGAAACCAGAGCTCTTTTAAAAGCGTCATTAACTTTGTCGACTCCTACCTCTGTCATACGGAGAGCCCCGCTGGGGTTGTTGTCCCGCTGCTGGCTGTTTGAGCGCGACTCAAACACTGCAGCAACACTGGTGAATATATTTCATCAATCTTTCTATTTCTAAATATCATGTATCAGTATCATTTTACTACACAGGTCTATATTTTAGGGTCCGAGTAGCATACTGCTAGCCATTCGACCAGGTGCTGCATGGGGTCAAGTCAGAGAGCAGCTGAGCGAGGAGTGAGAGTTCCTTTTTTGGGGAAAGCTTTCACCAGTAGAAGCAGATTCTCCGCTCTGCTCCCTACAAAAATATTTTCCCTGCTGCTCTGCTCAGTAATCCCAGCTCCCCTGACACACGCACGCCACCCCTGCCATTCCAATCAGTCAGCCCGACATGTGCTCTGTTGAACCCTTGCCACCATCAAGGAGTGGTGGGGGTCATCATGTGCTTGACTTTAACTTACACACACACACACACACACACACACACACACTTGTCATCTCTGCAGTTTAAGGAGCAGAGCGTCAGGGCTGTCCCATTCAGCTTGAACCTGAGTGACAACTGCTCCTCGCTGATGGGGAGAGGCTCAAAGCTGCAGGAAAGCAATCGCACTCGCGGACCGACAGCACTCACATGAGCTTCTGGAGCTCACTCCCTCCTCACATTTCAAACTGGATTTTTTTTTTTGTTGTAAAAGCCTGCAGGCTTTAAAAGACTTTTTTTTTTTTTGGTCTTGTAATTCTTTTTCAACAGAGCAGAACACCTCGGGGCTGAATCTGTTACTCCGCACTTGAAGGTGGAGGTGAGGTAGAGGCTGCGTTGTGTGAGTTTGTTTTCAGCTGAGGATATTACCTCACCGAGGATAAGCTGTGATTGAAGAGGTCTGACAGAGGTCTCTCCCTCCGACTCCATTACTGGCCTCTTATCTGGACAGATTTTCTGTTCGGGTTTAGAGGGGAAGTTTTGACAGCCAGGCTTTACAGCCCCCTCACCACTCTGTCGCTGAGAGAGAGAGGGAGAGAGAGAGAGAGAGAGAGAGAGAGAGAGAGAGAGAGAGAGAGAGAGAGAGAGAGAGAGAGAGAGAGAGAGAGAGAGAGTGGTGACTTCATCCCTTTCTGAACCAACCCTCCTCTTTTTTCAGTTTCCTTTTTTCTTCAACTTTCTTTTTTTTCTCTCTCTCTCTCTCTCTCTCTCTCTCTCTCTCTCTCTCTCTCTCTCTCTCTCTCTCTCTCTCTCTCTCTCTCTCTCTCTCTCTCTCTCTCTCGCAGCCCAGTCAGGCAGCATGCCAGCAGTTTTCATCTTGCTGCGGTCCCTGGTTATCAGGCTCCTCAGTAGCAGACTGGCCGGCTCAGTGGCAAAGTTCCTCAGAAGAAGCCTCTCTACAGGCGCTGCCCATCTTGGTACGGCGCTGCGCCACGTCTGGGACCGCATCCGATCCCAGGAGTCCAAGGAAGCCGTCCTGGGCTGCGTGCTGTGCATTCTCAACATGCACAAGAAGGTGGAGAACTGAGCTCTGCCTCCACTTGCTGCTCAGCCCCTCCACTTGCCCGTTGAACAGAGACTGGACAACCAGAGCTGGTTAGTGTGGCGTGTGTACAAAGGGATGTGACAGACTTCTTCTTTTCTTCTCCCCCCCTCCCCTCCCCTTTCCCATCCTCGCCCCTTCCCCCTCCCCCCCCACACTTCCCCACCCATTATTCCCGTTTGGACTTCACCACATTTGGTTTCCTCACCTGGATACTGACCAGCAATGTCTGAAAGCATTGTGAGGAAGGTCCAGCCCTTCACCATTGGGACGAGGCTGTCAGTCCCGGCTGTGCCAAAATGCCAGGAGTTTACGCAGAGTTACCTGCAGAGCCAGAGTCTGGATAACTGCAGCCTGCAGCACAACCTGAACTCGCTGTACATCAGTCGGTCCCAGCAGGTCTGCGCTCGCGGCCCCTGTCTCGTATCGCCCGTCTCGATGCAGGTCGCGCCCGCCAAGCGCGAGCCGGAGGACATGGCGGCGGAGGACGACCTGAACCAGAACGGAGCCTCCGCCTCCGCGGTCTCCAGGTCCATCAAGAAGATCACGATCTCCGGGTGCAAAGACAGATCGGAGAGCAAGGTGCCAGCGCTTCCCATCACGGGGTTCACGTCGGAAAACAACAATAACAACAACAATGTCACCAGCACTATGGAGCCACGTCTGCCCAGGATTGTGGGAGTGAGTTGTGAGAATAAACCCAGTTCTCACTTCAAGGTACAGGACACACTTGACTCGTGCAAATAGGCCAATGTAAGAACCAAGGAAATGATAGGTTATCACACAGAGGTGGGATTTCTTTCAATATTGCAGTATTTTACCCATCAAGACAAAATATAGATAGATTATACATGCTTTCAAAAAAATAGGTGTAACATTAGTTTCTCATCTTTGTGATGAATCGTCTCCTTTCAACAGTTTCCATGAAAATACTGGTGTTGTACCTCCAAGCTAAGACATTACCTCAAACGCAGCATGAGAAGTAGTATTTTGGTCTAATTCTTTTAACATACAGTACAATTTAGCAGTGTCTGTACTAAAAAACTGCCAAGAACACTGTTTAGTCATTTCTTTATTTAATATTTCAAAGGGTTTACAGTTTTACAAATGTACCCCAAGAGAATATATATATATATATATATATATATATATATATATATATATATATATATATATATATATATATATATATATTATACATTCTCTATTTGCTATGAGAATCCTAAATTTTATTTTTGCCTTTCACTATTTCCCTCGTCCTGCTCAGCTTGTTCAACCTATTTGCCTCTTAGCTTCAGCAATATACCTCCTGCTCATTCTTTTTTTTTTTTGGCTTTGTGTTTTAGGTTTTACTCAGAAAAGAAAGCAATGATGAAGTTCAGCTCACGCAGGGACAAACCAGGCAGGACCTGAGCAGAGAGAAATCCGACCTACAGGTAATGTTAGCTATCTGCTAAATTAAAATGACTTTTTTTTGTGTTTTTATCTTGGTAATTAAAACAAAAAATTAAGCCTAAAATATAGACTTTTCTTCTAATATTGAGTGTCTTGGTTTTACGATTTGTGTCATTTCCCTCAACTTGATTTTGCTGAGAGACAGTGCAGTCTTTATAGCGTTAGCTAACTGTGCAATTGATCTCTTGGAGTTTTAAGTGAGGTCACACGGCGTGTTCGCCAAACTTAACCAGTTTATTATGTTATACATTTGGAGCAAAGTCACTCAGAGGTGGAAAACCAGTTAAGTTGTGCGAGCAACGTGTCTTTAAATGTCATACAAACAGCCTGTTGTGTGTACTCTTGTTTAACTGCAATATATTAAAGAAACAGTCGACAGGAGGAAAATAGTATGTATATTGTAGGATATTGTTTAAAGGCAATGGGCTGTTGGATTTGGCCTGTTTCTCGTTGAAGTCATCAGTGTGTGTTGTGGATGAAGTGCTCTGTTACAGCAGACCGTGCAGAGGCAGGGCTCACTGGAAAACATGAGGTCAGGGAAGATGTTAACAAAAGAAAAAGGTTTGCTGAAGTCCTTAGCGGGTGCTTATAATAACACACTGACACAGCAATGGCCTCATTTCTCCTTTTAGGACAAAAAAAGCTGCCGTACTCATCGACATCGTGCAGACTTAGTTCTAAAACCACAACAATACTGTAGCTTTTCCTCCTTCTCATGTGTTATTCATGAAAATACCTGAAAAAATTGTCATAATTACACAAGAGAAGGTGTTTTTCTTCTTCTTTTTTTACCTGTTCAGGTATGACATGATCTACCAAAGTCCTTTTAAAGGCGATATGTTTACATGTAAGGCTGACTGTAAAAAACGTCAGACATCCAAGGATCTGTCCATTCCTGCTTCCTTCATGTGCCCAGATGTTTCCTGATTGGAGAGCAGCGGGAATGCTCGACTAGTGCCAGTCGTGTTTCATTTCATCTCACGTAGTGCTGACAGTAGGCCTTTGTTCAGAGAGACCTTGGGTGTCAGACAAGTTTATAGAGTCTCTGGATTGTAAAAAAAAAAAAAACACAAAAAAACTCCTTCTCCTCGGTTTTATCAGAGGCAAGCGTCATCTGGTCTTCATGTTTTATCTTATTAATGTGACAGTCCTAAGGCCCTCGTGTTTTCAACACGTTGCTGTGTGTTGTCGTGCTCTCACACAGATCTCGCTGCCCGAATCGCAGCAGGAAGAGCCTCAGAGAAGAGAAAGTCATCCGCACGCACAGAATAAAGCGGCGGCGGCGGCGGCGGTGGCCGGGACGTCCCAGAGTGATTGCTTCACTCAGTGCAACTCGCTCTTCAACAAGGAAGCACTGCAGGTAACACGTGGCATGCACACACAACATCAGCATAATCCTTTATCATGGTGTCATTTCCTTTTTCTCTGCATGTGTTCCTCCAGATAATTGGAAACTACTAAAACCTTTTCAGGAAGGGTGCGCTTTTTCACTCCACACTTTTTTTTTTCTCTCCACAATACGCATTATGGAGATGTAATGAAGCGTTTAGAAATAAAACCAGGGCAACGTATCTCTCATCTCCTTTCATGTAAAAAGAAATGCTCATCAAAAGTAGCTTGATCTCAGAAGCAACAAGTTACGCTGCGGAGATGAAACCAGAATGGAAGTGGCCGATTACTGCGAGGAGAACAAATATGTACTGGTTCTTATTTTTGTCCCGAGAACTGTGTGCGCTGTGTTCGGCTGAGGGAAGAGGGAGGGAGGGAGGGAGGGGGGGAAACCGCCACAAGTGAAGCAATTATTTTGGGATGAGATCATTGTTTGGCTCCATCTCTTCACGCCTATGGCCCGGAGAGACTCAGCCAAGCAGCACAACTGGCTGCGTTATCTCATCGCTGCGTCCACCCACAGTGGACAAGGACCTTTTTTTTTGTTGTTTTCGGTGAGTTCGACTGAGGGACATTTCCCCCCCCCCCCTCCCCGGCAGTCGGCTTTGTCATCAACCATCCTGGTGACGGGCTGTTTACGTCCAGTAATAAGAAAATCATTTTGGGGATTTATCAGCTGAAGGAAGCACGTCGTTATTGTTCACAAGCGGCGCATCCCCTTTGCTTCCGAGGGTTTGCGTTTCTGTCGCTTTTGGAGGAAACAGCCTTTTGTATGTGAACTGTATTTGAGACTTCTAATAACCAGAGGGTTTTGGGGTTTGCTACCTGGGGAGCTGCATGTTTTACAGGGACTTGGTTCACTAGTATCGCTGATAAAGTGTTATTTCAGGATTGCATCGCCGTAGAAGTGGAAGAGAGTTTTCCAGGGAGAGACTTTTAAAGGCCCCTCGTGCTTCAAGCTAGGAGAGCAAAGCAGGTCACCACATGGAGAAGCGCAGCGCCCGCTGAGGGCCATCTGTCTCCGAGGCTGCTCTGCGAAACATCTTGTTTTCCACCGTCTCGTTTTCATGATGGAGAAAGGCCGAGAGTCCTCTGCTCCCCACACAGTCTCCTCGTGGGCCAAGTTGCAGTACTGGCGGGGCTAGAAACGCGGCTTGTTGGTAAACAGTTTATGAAGTGTAAAGATGTGCACACTTGTTTTCCAGTTAGGATGCTATAAATGGGCTCCTTTGAAGTCGGTAGGAACACAAAGCAGCCTGGAAAAGGATCTGGTTCCTGATTACAGATCATAATCAACAACCATGGGAGCTTATTTTAAAATGTGGTCTGTGTTGACTGCAGCGATGCTTTCCCTGTGTGGCCATAGATGTCTCACAGAAGAATCAGAAGCGGTGATACAATCAGAACTGCATGCATTAGCAGTCTATTTTTTGTGGCCAGACTGAGGCCTGACTGTACATTTTGATGAACAGACAATTGTTGTGGAAAGCGGACAGGAAAAAACAAGGGAATCATAGACGTCCTGTATGAGGTCATTATAATGCCATGGGAGCCAGTGTGTGAGGAGAGGGGCAGGCTTGTTTTGTCAAACTCTTTTCCTTCTGTTCAACACAGAAAGGTCTCCACTGAGGGGGGGGCTTGTAAAGTTAATGACCGGCCCCTCTGAGGAGAAGTGACATCACATTTTAATCTGGAGCAAAGAGCGGCGTCGAGGCCGTGTCATGTGTGGTCTCGATGTTTTGTTGATCACCGTAGAGTTTATTATTCACTAGTGGTTGTACTAATTTCCTTGGGAAATAACAACTCACTTGTGTGCTTCACTGTTAGCTGACATGGCACACAATAGCAACACTGTGAAAAAAAAAATAAAAATGCATTGTATGACGCGCCTGGGATCCATCTGAGAAGCGGAAGAACCGGAGTTGATTTATGAATCCTTTCAATTATTGTGACTTCACTTGGGCGGGTCACGCACTTCCACGCTGAGCTCTTTGCAGAAAACAAACATGCTGTACTTTCCAACACTTTCTGACTTTGGCCACCTGCCTTGCACTTTCCCACTCCAGACAGACGTTGCCAGAAAAAGGCCGCTCTGCAAGACAAAGCCTCATGCGCCCGAGCCCAGGCGCTCGCCAAGAGAAACCTCTGCTCCGCATAACATCATAACATGGCACCGGAGAACAAAGAGCTGCTCTCGATGTGTCTGAGCTCCGTGTTAGTCAGGGGAGGGAATGTGGCATGTTTACCCCTCCTCCATGAGCAGAAACATGGCCGTCGAGTTTAGCACTGTGACGACCGCTTTGTAGTGTCCATGTAGATATGAACTGCATTGAAAATGCTGCAAAATATATAATCGAGTCATGTTTCCATGAGTAATATTGATCCAAACAAATACATCTACAAATACATGTATATACAGTATATATATATTACAATATTGAAGCCATATTCAGCCATGAGATTCAATATATTTTTATTGTCATATGCACAGGTAACAGACAGTAAAATGAAAACAATATTTTGCTATGTCCTCCTTGCACACAGAATTACAAGAAACATTTTTAAAATTAGAATTAATAATACAAACAAACGTTGATATAAATCCTAATAGGATAAGAAAAGGTATACAATAAAGCACACACAATATGACAACAGTATTCACTGAGTGTATAAAGTGCACTATGCATTGTTACTTATATATCAAGTATAGTTCAATGATGTTCTATACTTATATAACTTAATTAACCTTTAAAGCTGATCCATTTTCACATTTAATTAAAAGGGCAATATCCTCAACCATCTGAATCAGGTCTATAAAGCGACGTGACTGGGCGACTGCGATGTGCACAGCGTGAAGCACGCCCTAAACATTTGTTTGTGTTTGCGATGGAGGCGGAGGCGTGGATCAAAGGCAAGCTGCAAGACCTGAAGGACGGATGCAACATTCAGCGCTGCCCCCTGCAGGACTGGGAAGAAGCGTCGCAGACGCTTCAACGAGACCTCAAAGACTTCGAGAACACCCTCATTCAACTCAACCAGGTAAGAGAAAGAAGCGAGACGGCGCCGGGCTCCGACTGACATACGACCGAGTTGCCAGAGCGAGCACTTCACAACAAACGCACACTCTGAAGGAAATGTTTATTCAAACTTTGTGACAGGTGAGTGGAGATCTCAGTGCGAAACCGTAATCGCGGTCGTTGGCGCTGAAAGAGACTTGTCACGTCACACAGCGCAGAACTTAGTGGCGTCGCAGGCATTTCCAGTCGGCCAGACAGAAAAGCAGACTTTCAGTGTTCCAGGCGGCTCTGTCACGCCAGTTTATACTTCTTCGCTCAGGAGAAAATGTTTGTAAATGCTACGTTGCTGAAAATTAACGTCTCCTCAGAGTCAGGACATTTTCAAGGGAATATCCAGGAAATAAATGGCAGTTTTTTAACATCTGGGAAGCCCGCTGGCGCACAAGCGATGACTCTGGCAATCCCGAGGTGTCAAGTGTGCTCGGACACCCGAAAATGAGCATTGACTTTCTGTTCCAAAAGATGGGTGAGCAGTTGATCTGCAAGCCGAATCCCAACTGTGACCTGGTGAAGAGGCAGCTCAGCCAGCTCAGGGACCAGTGGCAGACCCTGAAACAGACGGCCGCAACCCAGACGAGGGCCCTGGGAGGAGCCAAGAACCTGCAGGACTTCAACAAAAAGGTGGACAAGCTGGAGGCATGGATCAGAGAGAAGGTCAAGCAAAACGTTCTTGTCTTTTTCTGTTGCGTTAAATTGTATTTAAATGCAGAGCGATGACTATTTTCACCCATTTTGTCACTTACTGATTCATTCATGTTTATTATTGGGAAACAGGGGGAAGTGAAGACTTATTTTTTTTGTATTCAATTCAAGACATGTCACCTTTTTTAATAATTCTAGTTCTGGATCTAATTGCGATCTCTTTCCCAAATTTCTTCCTGTCCTTTCCCCATTTATCCCAACACAAAAGTGATCAACCTCTCCGACTGTAACACTTCCCAAAACAGTTACAACTGGACTCAGCTCTGCTAACACAGGAAACCAGCTCAGTATCCCGAAGACGTGTCTTGTTTGTGTGGATTCACCTTAGTAAAACATCTGCCTGTCATTATCAAAAGGCAATCTGCGTTTTAGGTCTATGTTTATCTTGCTCTTCATGTCTGGCACAAGGGGACTAATGATTGATAATGGAGCGGTGGGAATGTAATGGAGGATGTTCTTATGAAGTCTATAAAACATCCATCCCCAGAGGAGACTGCATTCTCCATTTAGTTCCACTCATCCTTTCCTCTGTGCATTAGCATCAAGTCCTCACCTCATGCTGAAGGCTGTTTCTGCTCAGCATCTTGGTAGCAGGGCTGATGTGGATTAATCCTGGTGCCTCTGAAAAGAACTAATGGGGGCTATAAACACGGACTTTTATGTGTGCCAGCAGGAAGAGGAGCAGTCTCTGGTGGACGTCCTGGGGGGAAATGTTGACAAAATGCAGCTGACCAGGAGAATTTTAGATCTGAAGCAGGTGAGTGTCGTAATGGAACAAGCTAAAGAGCTATTAATAATGAACAGAATCGTGATTAAAAAAAAAACTTTACACATGCAAAACAACATTCTTTAAGTAAAAATATACACACATTCCCATATGTTATTAGTTTATAACTCAATTCTGCAGAGGTTTCCCAGTCATTTTTCCATGGTTGACTATTATTTGTCTCCCAGGGTGCAATGCTAAAGACAGCTGAGGTCATAGTTGGATTGTGTTTCTCTGTTTCCCTGCAGGATGAGCAGCTATACAGAAACCTCCATGAGGAGATCAACCACTTGGCCCTGAAGCTGGAGAAACAAGGGAAGACAGATGTCAAAAACATCTCCAGCAAGAGGAAACACATCAACAAAATGTACACCTCAACTTTGCCTCAAGTTGAGCTGCTGAACGAAACCTCTTCAATCCAGAGACGGATGACTGATGTGTGTATTGTCTTCTCTGTGCAGGTGGCTGAAGGTCCAGTCTCACCTGAAAAACCACCATGAAAATCTTCAGCTAGCACTGGAGGTGTCCTCGTTCTACCAACAGGCCGACAATACCCTGTTTGCTATTAATAACATGGTACAATTCCCTCTTAGCTTAAAGGTTTCTTTTTCTCATTCGATCTGAGCTCCACGTTCACTGATACGCACCTCATCTCTTGCAGTGGAAAAGCATATCTGCCTCCAAGGAGCCGGACGGCTTTGGCGATCGAGAAATCCGCGACATCGCCAGTCAAATCATGGTAGGAATCCTTTTCCTTTTTTACTCCTGTCAGCGCTGCGTCATCCGGTGCTGACGGCGTGCCGCAGAAGCCTTCCCGAGCTAACCTGCAGGCCTGTGTGTGCTAGATGCTGGATGTGAACGTGTCCCAGGTGTCTAATCTCCACCCGGCCCTGGCTGCCGGCGTCACACAGAAGCAGAGCGAGGTGAAGGACTGCTGGGCGCTTCTTCAGAAGGTCTTCAGGTAAGACAGCAGGCCGAGCACCCCCGCCGACAACCTTGGTGGCCCCGTGCGTGCATGCGCCGTTTCACCCAGTAAATTGGCCATCCGCGGGTTTCCACTGAGCTGAAACTGTGTTTTTCTGTTATTACTCTTCTGGTGCCCGACATGAAAAGCCTTTTCCATTTGACGTTTGTATAAAGATTTCTCCCCCGCTCTCTCTCTTGATTAGCTTTGTTGAATTTGGGTTTGAATCAGTGAAAAATTATAAGCAAGAGCGAAGGACCGGTTTGTCTGGATGTCTGGAGACCGACCACCACACAGAGCATCACTCACCGCCCACTGCTCTAGTTTGTAACGTTGACTTTTCTGCGCTGCTTTGGAATTTGGCCATGTGTTTGATTACTGTACAAGGTGAATGATGTCTTGATGCGGATTCAAGTTGGCAACACGGCCTGTTCTCTTTCTCGCTATTAAAATCGTGCCGTCACCTGAATAGTCTGCTGAAGCCGAGATACAGCGTTTACAAGCATATTTTGTTATTTTCATTGCATTTGTAAAACAAATTTATTGTTACTTTAATAGCCTTCAGTAAGAGTCCAGAGTTTTACATCATTAGACTTTTTTTTAGAGCATCAGAACCAATATCTACTTAATGAGTACAGATTTAAATGCTGTGGTGAAATGGGAACCAAGCTACAAGTATTTATGTAGTGATTGGGCTAAATCATTGACATGCATCGTGAAACGCGGCATTCTTTGGAATAATGCCCAAAATATAAAACGCCATCAAACTTTAACGCTCTGAAAAGTGCTGCAAGTGCTGTTTATTATTATTGTAATTGTTAGTATATACCCTTGAATATTCATGCTTAATGTAATTTCAGGCCGTCCAGTAGTTTTTATGTTCTCATCCTGTACTGGATCAAGGGGTCGGACTGGCCTGTGGATAACAATGCAGTCCTTTCACAATACTTGGACAAAGAAGATTGAACACTTTCCATTTTTATGAGAATAAATACGCTGAGGAGTAACTGGAGGCCACGGCTCTGACAGCCATCTCCAACATCTCCCGCTTTTCCAAACATTTCTCAGGCCGAGAGCCTCTCATGTCGACGGGCTATCTTTAGCTCCAAATATTACATCATCTTGTCCGTCTTATCAGCTGCTATTCAAACCAAATAACACAAACACTGGCTGAAAACCTCAGAGCCATAATTGGAGCTCCGCTGTCAGCGCCGCGGTAACCTCCCGCTCTGCTCCTCCCGCAGAAGTGACAGGACCACACTCCCCCCCACCGGCTCCACTTTCACCAGGGAAGATGCCGACCCCCTGACACCAGCCCAAGAACCCCAGTGCAACGTGGGAACCAAGACGCAAAGGATCATGGGAAAGGAGGTGAAGGAGGAGCAGAATCGCCTGAAAGGCTGCGTGGTGAGTTGCTTCGGTATTCCATCCTATTACTGGAGAAACCGCACTGTGGCCCTTGGCTGGGAGAGAGTGCCATCAGCTCCTTCACGTCCTACGACATCTGTGGCTGCAGAAAGTGACGCACTTTGTCCTTTGGTTTGGAAAATAGCTGATTTACTATTTAGGCATTAGGGTTTTTTTCCTCAATAACTGTTTTTATGTGCTTTAGAGCAGTGGCTTCCAGTCTCGGCACCCAACATACTGCTGGTTTTCCGCCCTACCAGCTGGTTAATTGTAATTATTAACATCATCTGATGTTAAAAAAGCTTGTTAGAATGAAAGTCTAAAACCCAAACACCAGTGCTATATTTAATGTTTCCAGCTAGTCTTCCCTATCTCCTGACCTTATGAATATTGGCCCTTACCAGTCACAGGAAGATCTTTTGGAGGTTTTATTTACCCTGGCACAAGAATTCCACAAATTTCCATGAAAAATGTCACGCCATGACTGTACAACATAGCTGAACGATGGGCCAGAGCAAATAAGCCTTCCAGCTTCGACCCAAAACGTTATGGTAGAATAGTTTCTTGGCTTTCAAGCGCTCGAACAAAAGTATACACTCGTTGGATTAATTCTGTATTAATAGATGGCCTGTGGGTCAGTCCGGGGTGAGCGGATAATCTGCAGGGCATGTGGATTCCTCAGACACGACATTCCTCACCTTGAAGCCTACCAGCACTTTATTGAACACGTGGGCGCCCCTATAGTAACTCCACTGCTCATAAACATACGAGGAAATACTGTTGCTGTCTTTTAGAAGTCTATCCAGAAACTTAAGTGTGTGGTGTGTTAAAAACCAGTAATTATGTGTATATTTAGGCTTTTAAGTTAGCACGTTAAATCTCTTTACAATCCGCAAGTGAATGCACAGTGGCTATTTGTGTTCAGCCGAGTGGTATCCCATAATGCAATGCTGCCCCTCCTGTTATTGACCCGGAGCTTGTGTGAAGTCCCCGCTGAGCCTCTGGCCTCGTTTTGCCCGGTGAAAAAAGCGGCCAGATGCTCGGATGAGAAAAGACTTCACTCTTTCCATTCTCCTTGTGTTTCTGGTTCCGTTTATTTCCCTGCTCGTGTTTTTGAGGCTCTCGCCGGCCCCGCAGCCTCGCCACCTGTGACGGGAAACCATCACGCCGGCGACCGGGCGCTGAGCTCGTTGCCTTTATTGCTCTGGGAGCTGGGACTTACCTAGGTGCGCTGTCAGTCGCAGCCGCTCTTGTTACTCTTTATGGAAGGACTAATAAGACACTCCAAACAAAACCCTGGAGCCCAAAGGCGAAACTCAGTTTTACGGTTTGACCACAAGTTGAACAGTAAAAGTAATTTGTCAGATACTTTACTTTAACTCCAGCCCCCGGGTGTGCGGCATTGATTACAGATTTTTTTTTCTTGCAGCTGGACAGGTTTGTGGGCTGACAGTGACTCTGAGCATTTGCATTAAGTGCTGGTAGACAGCACTTTCAGTGTTTCTGCAGACATGCTAACGGACACACTTGTCCTTCTGGCAGGCTCTGCTCCTCTGAGGCAATTTGACTCAGTAGATTGAAGTAACGGTAAAGGTTTTTATTGTGTGCATGTGCATGGGTACATGCGTTGTAATCTACACATCCATCCATGTCTGTGTCAGCAGTAGTATGGCCTCTTGTCGCTGGAGGTAAACATGGCTATCGTCTGTTTCTCAGACTAATTATAGCCAGATGCCCGGGCTGCAGACCAGATGGACTTGGTGCTAAGTGATAGTTCCTGGCTGACATCACTTCATAGCACGTTGCAGAAAGACACACGGTGGGGGGTGCGGGGGGCTCGGTAGAAAACAGATAAGGATCAACAGCACCAAGATAGGGTGAAGTAAGCTGAAACATGAGAGGATTGAATTGAGGCCTAAAAACAGAGAGTACCATTGAAAATAACAGTGAATCGTTAAACGACAATGTTTTTTTGGCTGTGGCTGACATAATTATTTTTTGCACGGCAGAATGGGATGTTGGGTTGTTTAGAGTGGAAGCCACTGTGAGGGATGAAGGACAGAAGCAAATTTCTGGAGAGAAGACGTCACCGACGGTTATCAACCCTGTCAAATGCATCACAGTAGTTTGTCAGTGCTACAGAAATGTGCCAATAATGTGCCTCCGTGAAACTCAGAACGGCCTATAAAATGACTGGCATGTTCGTAAATGATGTTAGACCCCTTTAATTTCCTAAATTTCTTGCGTAATTTTGGAGGCGACACTTTTCTCCAGCTCTCTGACTCACTTCTTCTCTAAGCCCAGTCAGAAAATAGCATGCCTAAATCAAAGCTACTCCCATAAAACACCATTATTAATGGCTGTTTTGTGCTTTTTGGCCGGCCGTGTAAATTCAGCCTTTTTGATTTATTTATTTTTACGTGAGAGCATTGACAGATGCATAGTTGCCTTACTGATTGTTGCAGAGGCTTTACTTGTGTCAGCACTGTTTTTACTGGCATATGAAAAAGACATTATGTTATACAGAATAATGAACACAGCTCGGTCTGCATTATTCATATAGTTAGACAGAGAAACGTCAGCATAGGAGAATGTTTGACTTAAGTCATAGTCAATGTACTTGTTTCATATTTATGCCAACTAGCTTTGGTAAAGTAAATCCTTATAACCTTACATTACTTATAAAGTCATTTTGAAAACCTTGGTTGGTGCCTTACAGCTCGAAATGACGGACAGTTAGAAACTACATACCTTGAATGGAATGAAAATAGCCCAAAACAATGCACTTTTGAATAACTTCTGCTGGATCCTGTCGCAGTACAATGTTTGAGATGTTTCCAGTGGACTGCTGTTGATAATTAGACCAGCCGCCATCCCACTGTGTTCTCTGTAACGGTCCAGATCTATGCAGCTCTCATTGGAAACCCTTCTGCAGAGTCATTTGGCCAAACTAAAAAGCACTCGGATTGTTGTAAAAAAAAGGCTTAGTGACTGTTGACGTCCTTCATCTGTTTCTGCCCACAGAAAGGGTCGACAGCGCTTGCATTGACCTCGCTAAAAACTCCACTGCGTAGTTCGAAACAGATTAGGAGCGAACGGTCCATGGAAATCTGTATCTAAGGCTGAAAAACCTCTGCTGCTATTTAATGACATTTGGGGATTTGGGATTTTTAAAAAGGCTCATATTTCCAACTGCAATGGCTCTTTTTAGTCAGCAGAGTGGTATAGCACATGTTGGCAACCTTGTTAGACCTAATGTGTTCATTCATGAAGCAATTATAACATATTTAAACTTTCACTGCCGTCTTTAGTGGTTTTATTGCACACTTTAATGCTGTTAAACAGATAAAGCTTGTCTCTTTCGTCTGGCCTGGGCTGTTTCACGGGCAAGAGCCAACCTTTGGTAAGAGAGTATGCTTTGTGTCATCTGCAGGAGAGGCTTTCGCTTTCCTCTGGGCAGCTGTCCACGCCGTCCAGCCGCATTGTAACAATCACATGAGCAGAGAGCGACAGCAACGCCTCGTTGTCTTGTGACCGCTCCCCGTGTAAAATCCTCCATTTGAGATGTTTATGCATCCAGTTGACATTTTATTTGACGGGCGACCGACGACAGCGAGACACGAAACGTCACTCACGTGGTTGGCCTTTTGGGTTTTTCCGACAAAGACTTTGACTCTTTTGTCCACAGAGTACGGTTGAATGTGGGATCGGTAGAACACCGAGCCAGGAGCAGCCATCAGCAAACCACACCTCCTCCCCACCCACGGGAGACGGCCCTGCCTGTGTAAATGATGTCATCGTCAGACATCAATTGAAGGGGGAAAGGTGACATTTCAGCTTGGCTTCTACTTCCCTCTCTCTCTCTTTCTCTCTCTCTCTCATTCTCTCTTTCTCTCCCTCTCTTTCGCTGCGACTTACATAATGAGAGGTCTTTATGTAAGTCATAATTGGAGTCACATGTCTGTGTTTTCTTTGCAGCAGCAGGAAGCCCAGAGCAGAGCCCAAGCTTGCCGCCGCCCCGCGGGGCCACCCACAGCTTCACACACAGCTCCAGAAGTTCACCGTGTCTGCCGACAAGGTGACCCAAAGGCTTTTACGCCAGAAGTCACCGTTCGACACAAAAATGGTTCCGCTTGAGTCAAATCATGTGACCCACCCTCAGTATTTATTGCCATGAATTGTTGCACTCATCAGCGACAACACCCTGATCTTGTAACCGGCCACAGACATTAGGTCACATTTTTAATGCTGTCGTGCATTTTGCCGTGACCGTGTGAGGAACATTACTTTAGGGCCTGGTGCTCGTGCTTCCTGTGGTATCTCAATGTCTCCTTTTCTGCTGTTTTTTTCACATTCCCCTCTCTCCGTCTCTCTCAGACCTTGTCCTGGCTGAAAGACAATGTGTCCATGGCCACACAGGTGTGTACAATAGCCAGCTTTGAGGGCCTGGAGGCAGCCAGGAGGTGTCAACACGCTCTGGAGCAAGAAATTCTCACCAACAGGGCCAGGATAGAGGTGGTCAAGCGGGTAAGCCAAGGCACACTGTCATATTCACAGTTTGTCTTAACATAAGCACTGGATGAATGCCTTGAATGAAAATATCCCCCTTACATTGTGCCAACTGGGCACCTCGGCAGGCCTGGTTTGTGTATTAATCAAATAACGAGCTGACATTTCATCTTCAGTTGCCCTAAACTTCACTTTAGGTTTATATTTCGCAACGCGAATCCCAGCCCTTCGTCATGGCATGCTCTCATCAGTCTAACGCTCCGTCCTCAGGAGGGCCACGGGCTGGTCCGCGCTCAGCACGCCGGCAGCGCCAAGATAGAGGAGTTCCTCCGCCAGCTGGAAGTCCTGTGGGAGGAGCTGCGG
The DNA here is from genome assembly GCF_023055335.1 of Clinocottus analis. NCBI lineage: Eukaryota > Metazoa > Chordata > Actinopteri > Perciformes > Cottidae > Clinocottus > Clinocottus analis. The sequence goes on along the minus strand of NW_027176240.1, from coordinate 15,617,134 downwards.
AGGAGGCACCAGAGGAACGCAGTGTTTCTGCAGGCTTCAGAGGAGCTGGGTTTTAGGGTAAGGTTCATAAAATATCTCAATCCAGGCACTCCTCTTGGGTCATACCCAGGCTTTGACTTACCTCTGAAGTTATTGGGGAGATTTATGGTTATGACCGATGAATCTGGATCAGTTCTCCCATCGGGAGAAGCTTTCTGCTGGCGCTGAGCCGGGGCTGTTCACATACACTCGTGGTTAGCAGCTCATTTACTTTCATCTTCACCATCTAAATTGAAAGAGTCTGAAAGGTATATTCCCTCAGAATTTATGAAGGGTAATCCAAGGGATATAAATCGCTCTGCCATATAATTTGATTATGGGATGGAAAGAAGCTGCAAATCCCTGCAGATTGAGGACTTAGTTGGAAAGCGTGAGGCTTTTATTACAAACGATGGAGTTCAAAGCATGCTCTACTTCCATGAGGAAATCATTGTTTTCTTTGCGCGGTGCATCACCTCTGGTTGTTTTGGCAGCGCACCAAAATCATCCCAAATGACTGCAGCTCATTAACTAATAACTCATTAGCCTTGCTGCTTCTGTACCGTGCAGGCTGTAAAGGCGCTGCAGGCCCTGGGCAGTCTGGAGGCCTGGCTGGAGTCTGTGGAGCTTTCCATGAAGGAATCGGCTCTCGCCGGCGACCCGGAGACAATGAGCGTGGCCGAGAGGGAGAGCTGTCTGCTGGAGAAAGAGGTGGCGGCCCGCGGCCCCGAGCTCCGCGCGCTGAGGCGGGAGGTGGAGCGCCTCCACAGCCACAGTCACCCACACACACAAGGCCTGCCGGCGCGCATGGAGGAGGTGGAAAGAAAGTGAGTTTGTCAGAGGACGAGAGGGGAGGGGTCGGGGGTAGCTCCCTGGTGTCTGTCATCACGGGCGACTCGTGTTATGGATCCGAACAATCACACTCTGGGGCTTTCGCTCGACACTGTGGTCAGGAAAAATAAAGTATCAGAGAGAGAATTTTGTCAGCGTTTCCAAAAGGTTCGCAGGTCTTGGGCTTGACATGTCTGCGATCCAACGTGGAAGAGTGTATTCATAAAATGCCCAGTTCTTATTTAAGATAAACAAATGTGAACCACACAAAAATATATATACAGTCTATATATCCATAGAACTGCTACGCTGCCTTTTTTTTGTTCCAAGTTGGCAAAAATAAAATACTCTCCATGCGCTCATTCGTTGCAAGGCTCGAGTTTATTAATTTGTGATTCATGCGGCACGTAACGAGGTCGACTCCACAGTCCTGACATGCACTTCACCCACAGCTTGTCAGTGTGTGTCAGAGTCACCGGCTCCGTGTTTGCAAGATGACGCCTCTCACTCACTAGCTGGCCCTCGAAAGACAGATGGTTGCCACGGACTCTCAGTAAAAAGCCCCACGATGTCGGCCGGGTTTACTGGACGTACCTACCTGTGTCCATAAACACACGTTCAGACTCTGTAAAGAAGACCAAGCGGACCAAAGAAAATAAAGAAAGGGAAAGGGCCCAATGTAAGTGTTTCCAGGGTGGGGGTGTTAGATGGTTGAAGGGATGGTGCAGTCTGAGGGACCGCTGATGCAGGCGGAGGCTCCCACTCAGCAGCTGTGAGTGCCCCGGGATGATGTCATTATTTAACACTACACACACAAGCAACTTAAGGCTCATTTGTCCTAGAAACAATACCCTTTGAAATTGCTCCATTTACCATCTCAAACATAAACTCTGCACAGACAGGGAAATGTTGACGTGACACATGACATACGGTCACATAAACGGCGCTCTATGCTGCTGGCGGCCTCCAATGTGGTTCTGCTGAAGAATGCAGGTTTGTACTGTACAAATGCAGATTACAGCTGGCGTGTGTGTGTGTGTGTGTGTGTGTGTGTGTCCCAGGTACCATCATGTCCAAAGCACCTTGACCCAGCAGAACTCAGAGCTGCAGGACACACGGATGCTGACAGAGTTCCTGGAGCGCGTGGAGCTGGAGGACAGCCAGGAGCTCAGCGGCCGTCAGTTCAGTCTGGGCCAGGTGAGACGCCGAGAGTGGAATTTAAAGGGTCATTTCACCTCAATTGAAGCAGAATCTCTTCACCCAATGGTTTGCTTTTAAAATATTTCGCATATGTGAGCTGCCACCAACCCAATGCAATCATGAAGGATGGAAATTTATTTGTGACTCAAAATGATTCAATCAATACTTCTCTACTTTAAATGTTCCTTTAAACTCCCCCTCTTGTTTTGAGGTGCCGCCTCACAGATGTGAGAAAATGTGACGGATCGTTTTTGAATGATATTGCACCCTCTTTCTCTCCAACAGCCTCTTCACAGTGAGATTTCCTCCGCTCCTTCATTGCTGGGCCTCCGAAGCAGTGGCGGCGTGGAGCCCCTTATAGAAAGCATGGGGGACCCTGTGGAGGCGCTACGAGAGGCCGTCGAGATGCTAAATGACACGGTTAGGGAAAGAGGCCGGTCGCAGAGCCACGACCAGGCCATCCATGAGCTGCTGAGCAAGGTACGGAGACGGGAGTCAGGTTGTGTCAAACGATGGAGAGCTCTAGTTCGACTTGATTAGATCCGACGGTTGCCGCAATGTTTGTGAAGGTATTATGATCTTAGATGGTGCTGAAGTCCCTCCACTTCTGTCACTAACAGCTGCACAAACCAATAGAGCCACATCTGGTTTCCTTTTGTCTGTGGCTGTGTACTTTAATAGGCCCCAAACGAGCCACCACTCCCCCTCGCATGAGTGTTTTCGCGTTAATCCGATTTATTCTCGGGAAGAAAGCAGGATAATTGTCAAAATAGCACACACACATACACAAAAACACCCGGAAGGGACTCCATGACACCATTTAAAAACACTAACTTGGCTCTTGTTGGAAAACAAATAATCCACAGTGCAGCATAATGACTTAATGACGTCCTACGAATACTCATAATGACTTTGCGCCTCGCCAGCACGCCAGCCTGGCGGTGCACGTGGAGGAGTGCTTATGCCGCAGCAAAGAGCTGGGCCTGGACATCCTGGAGAAGGAGACAGACATGGCCGTCCAGTGTGAGCCAGACCGCTGCGGCCTCGAGGCTCTGCAGGAGAAGCAGGACCACCTGGAGGTGAGAGGAGGCCGGTGTCGACATTCAAAATGATGCACTGGTGCTCATACGATCCAGTATACCAATCCGTTGGCTTTGGATTATTGACCTTTGCTTGGTGCAATAAAAACAGGAAGCCCCCCTCCCTCCCCCGCCACCTCTCCCACTCCTCTCTTTCATGCACTTGGCTCTAAAACACTGTTCCACAGTTTGCTTCCTGTTGTGCCAGATTTTCTCACATCTTTAAAAAAAAAAAAAAAAGCCAGCCCACTCCACTTTGTGCTGTGTTTGATTTAATACGTAAACTGCACCGTGCAATCACACACACACACACACAAACACAGAGCGTGCAAAAGTTTATTAAACAAACGGGATATTTATTTACGCCAGTGTGAATCATTGTTCTGCTCGCTCTCAAATGTGCGTGTGTTTCTGGTGGGTAGTGTTCTCTGCATCCGGGGGTCACAAGGTTGGAGATGTGATGTTGGTAAAGTCCTGCGTGAGTCATTTTTTGGGCAGTGTTCTGTTTATCACACGAACACACAGCTGTCTGGACTCGATACCATTGAAGAGCAGAGATGACCTAATCCCCCAAACTGAAATAACTGTGCCGTCAGCAGACAGGCATCCACAACTCGGCGTTCTCGAGGCCTGCTGTAGCTGAGAAACGTTGTGAAGCATTACTCCCAGAGAACCCCACAACGCTATTAATTACCGCCTCGTCCAGAGGAGAAAAAAGTGGTCGAGATCGCTAGCTCGCTGCAGCGCGGCAGCCCATATGCAGACCACATGGGCCTGCAGCCGAATGCTATGCATAAAGCTATGGGGGTGAGGTCATAGTCAGACAGAGATACAATTGGTACAGGCTGTTTGAGTGATACAGAGGATGATGGGCGATGATAGATCTTTGCTCTGATTCCCCACAGATTGACTATGAAGTCATCATGGCGGAGGTAAAGGAGATGGAGAACCAGACGTCTCGCTTGGAGGAACTGTGCCCAGAGAGAGTGCACATGCTCGGGGCGAAGATCCAGGCTATGCTGCAGGGCTGGACGGAGCTGGGGAAGAGCACGACGGAGAACAAGTCGCGTCTGCGAGAGTTCGTGCAGCTCCAGGACTTCTTCAGGAGCTACCTCGCCATGATGTAAGTAAGCAGGGCGCACGGACGCCGAGACCCCTTTCTGCCAGACGTTCTTTCACAATCATCGTTGCAAGGACATCTGCTCATTAAAATATCTTTGAGAAGAACAGGATGTTCTCGATGTCAAGCTTGGTCCCTGGTGAAATGGATAATTTAAGACGTGCTGAGGAGGTCAGCGCGCGTCTCCCGGGCCGGGTGTGACAAGGCGATGAATGTCTGTGCTATCGGGGAGAGTCTGGTCATGCTCAGGTTTTTTTTCTTCTCTCAAATGTATGTATGGCTTTTCTCACAGCCCTGTTCCCTGTCTCCTCCGCCACCTCCCCCTCTCTTCTGAACAGCTCATGGACAGAAGACACCAGGTCGTGCATTTTCTCAGATACCGCCTTGCATCTTGGGAGGGAGGGCCAGAGGCCGCTGGCTGCCGAGCTGGACTTGCAGATCGAGAAGAGGTTTGAGGAGTTTGATGAGCTGGCGATCTCGGGAAAGAATTTATTACACAAAGAACACCACCTCACACAGATGGTGAGCGTGACTCACTGACGTCTTTGGATAGATTGATTTTCTTTATTGTCGTTTTTTTACAAACCCTGAGTAATGTGTTGCAGGTAAGAGAGCGCATGGAGGAGCTGAGGAGTATGCTGGGGTGGATCTCGGTGCACTGGAGGGCTCAGAAACAACAGTGGCTTCACAAGCAGAGCAGACAGGAGCCTTCACAAGATAACATTTACTCTGAGGCCACCATGTGCACAATGACAGAGGTAAATAAGCAGAGACAGGCCTAGGTGTAAGACACATATTTTTTATACCCGTTAACTAAACACAACTTGTTTCATAGTCTGAAGTAGTGCTGAAGATTACGGCATCCTCAAAAACAAACAAATTAAATTAAATAAACACCATAATAACTCAGAAAACCGTAAAAACCTAAAACGGAAAGATTAACGGGGCAATAACATATGTTTCCTGCCTGATGAATACATATTCAGTTATTATCTAACAATGTAAATACCTCCTCAATATCTCTTCACGGCTTCCTCTATAGAGTTTGTCTCCTGAGCTAGAAGCCCACCAGTCCCACCAGTCCCACCAGTCCCACCAGTCCCCATTCATCACCACCAATGAAGAGGAATTAAAGGCAGCGGCGGACGGCCAACCCTCGTCACTGCCGTCCAGACAAGCTGAGCAGCAGGAGGAGAAGCAGCTCGAGTACGAGGTGATGAACAGTATCGGACAACAGGACGGCAGGACCACCTCCTCAAAGTCTCCTAAATCCTCCATTGTGGTCCTCAAAGAGCCAAGCAGTCCTGCTTTAGGGGGCACGGTCAACCTCATCCTTAGTTTTGGGGGACAGGGGGACAGCCGGGTCCAGGTGCTTGACCCGCCTGCCAGGCCGGACGAGGTCGAGGACGAGACCTCTGAGCCGGTCCACAGGGTGAGAAACACACTCATTGCTTCACACCGACAGTCACCAAACACCACTGTTGTTGCATTTCAAGCTCGAAAGTAGTGAAGGAACTTAAACTTATCGCTGTTTCCAAAGGCCAGTGCACCACCAATGCTCTGTCACGACGCTGCATGGGGTCTCCCTCCTTGACTATCTGCTGCTGGTCATTCCTCCCTCTCCTTTGGCCTTCATGTGTTACTTTTCCCTCATTTTCTCCCTCAGCCTCAATCTTCTGCCTGTAAAAGCTTTTGGAGGCGCTGCCAGGGGCTTTTGGAAAATACTTTTGGTAGTTTAAAGAGAAAGAGAAAGATTTATCGGCAGAGTGCAAACGAGGTAAATTGCGTGTCGTGAATTGGCGCTGCATGCCGCGTCTCAAAGTGTGCCGGCACTGCATGCCGTGTGGAGTTGTTTTCTGGGGCAGCATGTTCTACTAACTAACCCTTGTTACAAGGTACAGCCGGTCCGCAGCTTCACTGCTGCTGTTGCTCATCTGTGAGCCAGGCGTGAGCGTGGAGGGAAGCGAGTCATGCCAGAGTGCTATCGTCCACCCACGACCATCTCTGAGCGTCGCCGTGGCTGGAAATATTATGAGAAGAGATAACAAACCACGTCACTGTTTAAACTCATAATTTCCTACTTAACTGCGGCCATAAATGCAAATATGAAACTAAATCAATTTTCTTTTTAATGAAGCACATTCCAAGGGGATGGAGAAAAGAGGTTTTACAATGTATTTGTGAAAATACAGACGTGATGACAGAAGTGTAATAGTATAAAATGATCTCCAATTAATAAACACAAATCAGTTCTGTTTTTAGAAAGAAATGTATGGCCTTTATGTCGTAACTATAATGCAATACAATATACAGAGTTTTATGCCAACCCAAAATGTAAGTTCTTGTTAAAGTGAATTGATTCCTTTTCTGTCAATGAAAGTGGCAAAAGAAAGTAGTTTTAAAGGAGTCGTACATTCCAGCATTAAAAACAAGGATTTATAAGTAAGAGCACAGAAAACAAATGTGCGTCTTTTAGCTGGTGAATGTGAATCCGTCTAATCTGTCGGCAGTCGTTTCGCCCCGTCACTCTTGTGTAAACTCTGCCAAGTGCTTATAAAATTCCCAACTGAAAAGCAGACAATGGATCAGAACGTTCCTCCGTCATTAAAACATTTCTCCGGGGCTCAAGTCGCGAGCAGTGATGGCAGATACAGAATGAGGGCGCTGAGAAGGAAAAGCACAACAGTCTCCTCTCCGCTGTGGATGTTGACAGAAGCTCTCTCTTCCCCTTCTGTCATTGCACTGCGAGCTTGATGCAAACCTGGTCTTGTTTGTCTTTCCGCGGCTGTAGAACGAGTGACCTCACCTTCGCTTCCTATGAAAGTTCGGCTTAAAAAAAAATGGCCCCCGGGCCGGATTGTGTCCCGTACGCCAACACAGGCGCGCACTCTTTAGACAAAAGAACTGCTGCTGAACTTTTGGAGAGCGGCCCCCAGACTGCACACGGTGATTTATGGTCTGGGGCTTCCACAGAAACAAGAGATTAGTCACAGAGTTGAAAGGTCAAGCCCTTACAGCTGCATATGACGGCATGCGCAGCCACATATGACTTTGATTAAGTCCTGCAAGTGTGCGATTGCAATCATTTCCATGTTCTTTATGTCCTTCCATCTAATTTTCATGTCTTTTGTGTTTTTCCCTCGCCTGTATACATTTGCATTGCTGTGTGAGGCTTGTACATTCCCGAATCTATTGTCTTCTTGATATGTGGGACATGGAGGAAAAGGAGCTGATGTTTGTCCCCGAAAAGTAGCTATTGGCTTTAGTCAGGTTCACTCTTCATCATCATCATCATCATCATCCATCTGTAACACATAAAACAGCTCTTGTTCTCGCAGAGGGCCGCAGGGCTGCGGCCCGCGGCACGCATGAATCTCTCTGGGGTTAACTCTTTGCGATGAAGCGTTCACAGACACGAGAGCTCACCTAATGTCCTTTTCTTTTTCTCTAGGTTAGTACCTACTTGCATGTCAAGGACAGCAACTTGGCAGTGGTCCCTGTGTATGAGAGTATCACCTTTCCCCGCCAAAAGAGCCGCTGTGCAGCCTCGGCCTCCCCTACTTTCTCGCTGGCCTCCTCCTCGCCGTCTCCCTCGGAGAGCAACGTAACCTTCCACCCTTCGGCAGGGAGCGGCAGCAGCTCCATCTTCAGCAGCCTCAAGAGGATGGGCAAGAAGAGGAAGAGGAAGAGGGATGCTCGCAGACACACCATTCAGAAAATCATGGGAGTGGAGGAGCAAGCAGAAGGGACGCCTCATCATGACTGCGAGATGATCACGTACGACACGCACACATGGCCCCTGAAGGAAGGCAGAAGGAAGAAGAGCTCACAGAAGAGAGGCGATGGGGTGGAGGCGGTGGCCTATATAAAGAATCCCCTGCTGAGGGACATTGACACAGAATGTGCTGGAGAATACAGCACTATTCCATACGTGGTCTCGGATGGGACAGCCACAAATCAAGGGAGAAGCCACTGCAGATTCCTCTCTTTGGGCTCTGTGCTGAGCTTCGACCTCCCGAAGGACATGACCCTCATCCCCAGCATCCAGGAGATCATTACCATCGCCCCGCCGGAGTCCAAAAAAGGAGCGGGGACTGACCCGGACCCACACTCCCAGAGACTCACGGCCCTGAGCTCCTTCAAACAGACTCGGCCCACTCCCGCCGTCCCACACAGCCCGGCAGAGCTCAGTTTCACTGAGACACGCACTGTGACAGCCGGAGTGAAAGATACGCCTGATGTGGAAAGGATTTCCCGGCCTCAACCTCCTCTCTCGCCGGCAGGAGATGAAGATCAGACTGCGCCGTGTAACGACATGTCTAAAACCCACTTCAGCCTGCACAAGTGCACAGAACAAGAGTGTGACAGAATGTCGTCAGAGGTTAAAACCAGTACGGCAGAAAGAGATGGGACCAGCCAGCAGTCCCATTTGCCTATTTATGTAAACCACGCCCAAAATGCAGCTGCGCCGAAACACGAATGCCCCAGTGTCCACACGCTCATCCGAGACCTAAATGGACACCAGTATCATAAACATGCGAGACCCCAGGTTGTGCGTGAAGAGAGTCCTAGACTTCAGTGTCTGAGCCAAGCTTCTCATATGGTCGTGAATCTGAGGTCAGCGGTGAGTGTTCGCCAGGACTCGGTCGACTCGGGAATCTCCACCTCCAGCAGCATCAAGCTTTGCACTGAGGCCGCCGGTCCAGATAACCTGCAGCCCAAGGGGGTGGTGGGGAGGCTCTTGTCCTTCGAGGTGGGAGGTCTGGACGGCGCTAAAACGAAGGAGAACACGTTCACATCATCGGCCGCATCGGCAGAGCCAGAAACAGAGCCTGTGCACCTCGACCGCCAGCAGTTTGAGGAGGAAGAGGAAGAACTGGAGGACATCTGGAACCGGACTACTAACTACAGACAGAGCATCTGCTCAGACATTATGTACCAGCCCAACCACGGGCCCTCTGACCAGTCTAGGGAGCCCCTCTCCTGCTCCCCCTCGCCCAAGACCCCGGCTGTGCTCTACAGGAACCTGGTCACAGCCTCGGCACCCAACCTCCTGGTGGCCGAGTTTAAACTGCCCCCCTACCTTCAGAGCTTGCTGGGTTACGACAAGGAGCAGAGCCCCAAAGGTCACCTCCCTCCCTTGGCCACAGGAGACAGGAGGTCCTGGGCGGCCTTTCCCAACAGGGAACCAGCCGGCAAGACCTCGGTGGCTGTGAACGAGACGGCATCTGATCCAGTGAAGCTGCCAGATGTGGGGGACAATCAGAGATATATCTATCAATACAGAGAAGAGGAGGAAGAGGAGGAGGAGGAGGAGGAGGAGGCAAAGGTGGGGGACGAGGTGGATGAGCATGCAGATTCTTTGAAGGTGAGGTCAGCGTTTGAGATACTGTGATGTTGAAACCTTTCAGACTCGGATCAGTTCACACAAATTACAAATCTCAAATATATTCCTACTGGTACGGAGGCATGAGGTCATGTGTGTTTTTTATTTGCTCAGGTTTTGAGATAAGTCTCGACCAGTAGGACGGAAAGGATCTCAATGTTGTTTGTTATGCGCACAGCAGTGAAAGCAAAAAGAGTCGACAGGGCCTACAAAGGAGTTGACACTGTGTTATGTGTAACAAGACATCGCTGAGTTGTACTCATTTCTCTCTCCTTCATAACATCTCAAACCTGAGCAAACAAAACTGAAGCCATCAGCAAGTCAAAATAGCACAGTTATTGTGTTTAAAAAACTTATGTGAAACATTAACTCACCCTGGCTCAAGTATTAGAATACTAATTAATGCAATAATAATAATTCAAAAATGTTTATAGAATACCAAGTGTGTCTATTATCTCATGTATGCAGCGAGACATTGTCCTGAATCTGTAGCTGGTCCGTAGCTTTTAACCCAGTTCTGGTGATGGTACTGAAGGCACGAGCAACTTCTAGCGCATCATCAGTGACTTCTCTTTCCGAACAGGACCAATCAACGAGTCTCCTGTCAGTTCATATGGGTTTGGATGGCGTCTGTCGGCGAAGAAAAGCCTCGCAAAGCCTCAACATGGAGATGCAGGAAGAATATGCGGCCACAAGAGGGCGCTGTATCACCCTGGTAGGAGTGACTGCAATATGTTAAGCTTTTTTTTTTTTTATGGGTCTCTTTTGATGAACCACAGAGAGGACTTTTCCTTTTTGTCTTAATGTTGGTGTTAACTTAAACCCTCTCAGAGTGGAAAGCCAGAGCAGCAGTCTATGGAGGGAACGCTGGAGAGGAAGCATAAGCTGCAGCTGGGAGGAAAGAAAGTAAGAAAGACTCCGCTTTTCTTCCGGAGCCAGCGCCGTCAGCAAATGTGAAGCCCTACAGTCAGCAGCGCACGCTCTTATCTTATTTTCACAGGCTGCCTCCAGAGGCTGGAACTCCTACCATGCCGTCCTATACAGACACACCTTGTGCTTCTACCAGGACAGAAAGGATACACTGAGGGTAAGCAGAAAAAAAAAACCACAACAATAAGAGCCCTGGAGAACGGAGATGGTGAATAATTGAATCGGAGCGTATGAAGTGAACGGTGATCAATCTGTGTTGCGCTGCAGAGCTGTGCATGCGGCCTGCCGCTGAACCTCATGGGGGCCGAGTGTTCACCTGCACCGGAGTACACCAAAAAACCCAACTGCTTTCGACTCCGGTGAGACTTGAACAACCGCTAAATCACAGCGATGGTGTTGTATAGACGGTACAGACAGCTGTGTGTTTGAGCCCTCTGGGGGCCGTAACGGTCGTCTTCTCTGGCCCCTCAGGCTCCGCGACGGCTCGGAGTATCTGCTCAATGCCTCCTCGCGCTTCTTGATGAAGAATTGGATGATGAAAATACAAGCAAGCACAGGTAGACTTTCTGTTTCAGGGCTTTTGTTTTTGCCAACGCTGAACTGCTGTGAAAATGATGCATTTGTTTCTCCGTCCTTAAAAAGGTCTGAGTGAGTTTGTGTCGTCACGCGTCCCCGCTGATCAAGACCTCCCCATCAACCTGTAAGATGTGACGCCTCTCTTGGTTAGAAGGATGCTGCCAATTTTCACAGCCATGTTTTGTAATTAACATGAACCAAAACTATTCCCCGCTCGCCCACCTGTTCAGAAAGCCCTTCCTCTGCTCCGGCTGTCACGGCCTCGCCAAATGCCGCTGCTCCTCCCGCCACGATGTCACCTCCACGTTCCCCAGGCGCAAACCGCCGGGCGCCGCCCAAACCAAGGAGATCTTTGTCCTCACCAGAGAGTTCAGTCACGCGCAGAGGAGCCGTTTAAGGAGTGTGGATGAGCGGTCGACCGTCTCGTCCTCAGATGTCGGCCGCCGCGGTAAGGCCCACTGCTGGGTTGCATCTGCTCCACATTCACACCCTCGCCCTCCATTGTTGGCTAATGAATAGCCCCCACCGAGCCACTGGTGGTCAGAGGATGCACTCTGCTGTGGTAGCCATCGATTCTCCCTCCAGTGATTTTGTTTTGTCTGCTCTTTTACTCTGGAGCCAACTGTGGAATAGTTCAGGATATATTTTAGCTTTGTCGTGTTTCACACGGTCTATCATGAGTCTCCCAACCAGGGAAGAAAATGGTGAACGTCTGCTGCAGGTATAGTGTGTTCCACGAGGGGGAGCTATGGTATTGTCTTCCCACATATTAAACAACTGGACTGTCACAGGAGCACACACTGCAACAATTCAGCTTCCAACAACAAGAAAAAAAAGGAATAAAATGAGGGAAATATTACTTGAAATAAGACAAATTATCTGCCAACAGAACGGGAAAATTTGACTTGCCAAGACTTCTTGAAACAAGTGAAATGCTCTAAAATAAAAACTGCCTGATAAGAAGAAATATCTTGTCAATGAAAAAACAAGCGTGTAATGCCTTGATTTAAGACATTTCATCTTACTTAGATTTCAATTTTTGCAGTGCATTGTTACTTCAGCAAAGGTTTCCTTTTAGTCTCCAGTCTCTCTCATTCTTGATGCCTGCTTTTGATCGTCTTTTGTCTCTCGCTAGATGTTGATGATGATGATGAAGACAGCTTAAAGCAGACAGTGACTCACAGGCTGTCACAGTCTGGGGCATCCAGAGACGACGCCTCCTCCTGCTCCTCCCCTCACTCCCCCGTCGCCAGCAGTGACGACTGGCTCAGCAGCCAGCGTCGCTCCCACTCCTTCACGTCAGGTGAGTTTGAATATCAAACGAGTTGGATGATGCACAACGCGTCCGAGGAATCATAAGCGGATGTTTTTGCCGTCTCCTCTCAGCGACGTTTCAGAGGATCAAACCCACGCTGCACACACCTGGGGGCCGAGGCCCGGAAAGAGGCTCCAACTACTGCGTGACTCTCGTGGTTGGAGACAAGTCGTCGGACGGCGCGTCCACCGGCAGGAGCTCCGGGCCGCCGCTGCTGGCCGCCGCCGGATGGCAGCAGGACGGCCGTCAGGAGGCGGATCTGAGGAGCTACACCAGCCTGCCGAGGCCACGCAGCAAGTCCGTCTTCAAGAAGTTCTTCAGTAAAAGGGACATCTGAGTTTTTAAAAAGTATTTTACCGATAAAGGTTTTTTTTTTTTTTTTTTACAAATGGTTTCTAAAGTGCAGTGCACATATTTGTTGAAAAGCAAAGAACGAGCAAAAACGCTACTACTGACTGTATTTATGATCTGAAGAGCTGCCACGTTTTATATTTTTGATGTGTTTTATATAAATCACTTCCGGTCCTTCTGAGTGTTCGTATTGTTCTTTTTCAAGGAGCAATACTGTGTGAGTGTGCACCGTCTAGTTGTAGATGTGATTCTTGGATAAACACGTTTTCTTGCCGGTCTTATTTCATATTTCCTTTTCTAGTTTTGTGATTGTCGAGTTATTGAGTAAATCAGTTGATGAACTGACTCAGTTATGACCAGCCATAACCAAATATCATGAACACATGACACGTCACGTGTGCAGCGTGTGGTACACCGAAACATGTTCCTCATATTAAAATCAGCAGTTTGATACTGCTCGAGCTTGTTTGATATTAACACTTTTTAAATACAAAATGTAGTTAAGTCTATTCATAATAAAACATTAAAAAAAAACTGTGATTCGCCACGGCTGTGATTATTCAATGATATTTATTTTGAATCGAGTCCCGGAGTTATTCAAGCTTTGTTCTCATCTGTGAAGGCTTTGAAGAAAGGAGATCAGATGAAGAGAGAGATTAAAGGCCGGGCCAGGCGAAGAACATCTTAACATCATTAGCCTCCTCTTTGCATATTAAAAAGACATGATTCAAACGAATCCATAATCAACCGCATTTATGCTGATGAACCAAACATCTTCTGCAGACATCATGGCTGCACGATGAGTCACATGCATGAAGAGTTTGCGGGATACTACTGCTTAGCATTACAAAATAGTCTGCGATTTCCCTCGAGATGTCTGAGGAACAGATTCGATACAGCAGAGGGGGAAATGGCTCACTTGGTAGAAATTAAAAATATTTTTTTAGATGATTTGGCTGAAGAAAATAAGAAATTCAATGTCTTAAATTGTAAGTTTACTTGTGTGAGGGGATTTGGGAGTTGCGCTTGAGGTAAAAGCACTTGAAGTAGTTGAAAAGTATTTTGAAGAGTGAGAGCCAAAAGCAGTCAAACTCAGTGGAGTGTAATCGCTTCAGCACTTAAAAATGGTAATGTCAAGTTTCCGTTCAGCAGATGTATTTCCCATTCACTGAACACAGTCAAAGTCAAACTGTCAGTCGAGGTGAAACATAAAAAGCAGCTGAGGTGTCACTTTAAGGGTGACGCTTTTAAAACGTTTGTTTGAACTTTAAAAGGGCGATCGCAGATACGTTTCCGCTGAAGCGTCAGTTTGGAAGCATGTTGGACAATGTTGATCTCAGTTTTGGCACAACCGCTGCGGCACCTCTGGGATCATACGGCACTGCCAGAAGTCACAGCGGAGTCCTGACACGCTGCACACACACCAGCTACAGGAGCGTGTGGAGCGGAAACCGCTCGACCAAGCTCTGTGTCTGCGGTGCAGGTTTGTCAAAAGCACCCTGCAAAGGCATTCATCATGGCAGGTCAGCAATCTGTGAGCCATTATCACGACTCGATATGGAGCCCAACGCTGCATGACGTACACTCTCGCAGAACTGCGAAATGCAGCCGCAGTTTGTCCACTCGACACACAAACATCCCCGCGTAAGTCATGTCTACCACATTGATCTGTGTTTGCGATTTAATAATGGACATTCAGGATATGATTAGCAAATTCACACAGTTGCTGAACGCACGTATGGCACCTATTTCCTTGATATGCAAAACAGACTACGAACATTTGGATTCCACAAGAGGAGAGAAGTGTGTGTTGTTCCTCTTCGTCATGTTTGGAATGACAGCCACATCCTTTGCAGCCCCCCCGAGGGACGCGGCTCCGGCCGATAGATTGATCCCCATGCCCCAGTTTGTGTGGGTGTCCGGCTTCGTGCCCTCTGACCTCCATATCACCCGTTGACAGCTCCCGACTGCTCGCCCCGTGGCTGCGGGGGTTTGAACCCTCCCCCTGCAGAGGCAAGCGATGCACTCACTCCACCACACCTTAGAGGCTCCCTTTTCCTGATGTGTGGGATCATGTGGCTGGGCAATGGATACAAGCGCCGCTAAATACAAGGCCCGCGCACTTCCTTTCAACACTTGGGTTGTTGCGCTTCCCCAGTCCAACCCACTAACAACCGCCCACGTGATATAATTTCCCAAAAGGTGAGGCAAAGTCCAGGTTTTTGTTCTGCAGGTAAGTGAGGAGTGACTCACAGGGGTTAGCACAGTCATCCAAAGAGACCTGGAGATCACAAGGAGCCATCAAGCTAGTGTAACAGGAGAGGGATGCCCTCGGGCCTCGACCCCTCCCATGCTCCTGATGAAAAACGGTCTTCTCGAAGAGTATGCATGACTCTTGACACATGGCAAATTTTAACAGGCAATATGTTAATGATTGCTTTTAGTATCACAGCAGACCCATTCAATCAAAATAGACTGGTGTCAGTGTTTTGGGAAAAAAATAAATGCTACTCTTTCTTTTTTTTTGAAAGGCAAAGGAAGAAGTTTGTTGAAATCCCCAAAATACTTTTTCCTTTTCTTATTTTCATCCTCGTGTCTTGGCTTTGGGCTTTGATCTCAGAAGGTAGACTTGCAGAGAGGGGTGTGCTCGTAGCCCAGATGCGGGCTTTGAAACCCAACACTGTCTGCCTCCAGCGGCCCCGGTGAGCACATGAAAGTGATGTAATGGGAAGAGCGGTGCCGGAGCAGCGGCGGTGGGCAGCAGTGTGGAATAGCGGTTAAGAAGTCAAATCAAATAGCTTAATTTCCACAGCCTTCGGATCCCATTCGAAACCAACTGCCCATGTGCCAAAACCAGTGGACCTTGGTTATGCCCATTAGCACAATGAGGAGAATGAAAGCTCAATTATAGCTTTCTGGGAATACATTTGAAAACGCCTGCAGGCTTTGAATAGACCTGTGCCACAAACTGTGAGAACTCGCACGCCCAGCACCTGCTGAGAAATTACCTTGATTTAGGAGGTATTGCTAAATTTCCCTTCGGGAATCATTAAAGTAATTATCTAACAATCTATCTATCTATTTATCAAATGTGCAAGCTTTTTCACGGAGAAATCAGGCATCAAAGGCGCTAAGACGCTTCGGCGCCACACGATCTTCCAATAAATCACCCGATCATCTTGGGAAATAATATGTGAATTTGAAGTCCGGCTTCGGGAAAGCCGGGGCAGATTTTTGTGCAACTCCCACATGGCCTTTGAACAATATGTCAGATTTTCATCCGCTGTGTTTGGCATTTTGGCCGAGGGCTCCTCCGACAATACATCATAATATGCTCAGCTGTCATTTGCCTCCTGGGCTGGTCCCGAAAAGTGCAATAACTGGAGAGAAATGTCCTCATCTAAGCCTCAGCTCCACTCCGTCCAGTCCCCCCCCCCGCCCACCCCCTCCACTTCCTCCCCCTTCCTCCCACCAGCAAGCTCCCTTTTGTCCTGGTTTGTTGGTAAGCTCTCCACATTTCTGTGTCCTCCATGTGTGGAGGGATAAAGGGTGTCATCTGTCCCACAGATATGGTGCAAATGCGTCTCCGTGATACGGATTTTAATTCACTTCATATTCAATTCAAGCTATTCCATATGGCTCACGCGGCATCAATACGTAGTCCCCTGACAGTGGATTTGATTGTTCCAGTTGCACAATAGCTACGCATGAACAAACCTATGGCGGCATTCAATGTTAAATATACAAGCATACAAACACTAAAGCATAGCACTGAAAATACAGATGTTTTTGGAGCACTGAAAGAATTTCTCTTCTGAAGTGTCTTCAAATCCTCTTTATATATCTGAACTTTTTTGCTGCTGTATCAGATGCGGGTGTTGCGATGATATGGATTACATTTCATACACATGAACACACTGTAAACCTGCGCTTCTTGACATTGTTTTGTCAGTCATACCCCCACTCAGCCCTGTCAGATGAACTTAAGCACCCATTCATCGATGAGATTTCAACTATTTACCCATTTATTTCAGCTATTTCAACTGCGGACTCAAGGTGGGGATATTTATTCAAACAAATGAACATTCAACTTAAAGAAATCAAGTGGTTTTTTTTTTAATTGGTTGAGCTACTCCTGAACTCTCTCCATGGAAACAGAAACATACCATTATGGTTGCTGGTCACATCATAACACACCACACACAGCTTCACTTCGTCCAATTGGCAGAGACTTTGTCACTGTTACATAAACCCGGCTACCGGCAACAATGAGACGCCGCATTCCCGCGCTGGTCCCAAAAAAAAAAAACAGGCGACCATTTGCAATGTCGACTTTGAAAGCCAATTCTGCGACTGTCAGCGGCAGCCGATCCAGAGGTAGGTCAGCGGTGGCCGCAGAACAGATGCTGGCACAGCAGCATGTCTGACGCAGATCACAGCTGGCAGCTCTCTCTTCAGACAGCCTGACAGGTTACATCAGTAACACAAGCTGTATTAAAAAAAAAAAGCCTTCCATTCATTTTCACTTTCAAATGACCTAAAGATGCTGTAGTGTCAAAACAAATATCTTTCGTCAGAGAGGGTTTTCTAGTGAAAACCTTGAAACAACTGCCAGACCTTGAAAGCACTTGAGCTACTTAAGTCTCTAAAACTCTACCTATCCCTATTTAACCGACATGTATTAACAATATAGCCATCTTTTCAGGCAAAAGGTTATTAATGTGCTGCAGCCGACAGCCACGGAGAGCTGCATTCTCTTCCAACTATACAGCATGTCTGGTTGTATAGCTGTAACAACCGTTCAGAGGCCTCTTTTGAGCGTTGCTACTAAAATAAATCCTCAATAAATGCACTTTGACATCTCAGAAATCCTGTACTCACTGATACGATCTATCCCTTAATGTAATCTGACTGGACATGCACATAAATGCCATTAACTCCCAGTATGGAGCATAAAAGCCCTGAATAATAGTGAAGCTTATTTATTTGTATGAAAACATTGGATTCCATATTCTGATAAAATACATAAACACCAGAGAAAGACAACATCTGTTTATTTTTTTTCTTTTCTTTCATGCAAGTGGATGAATAAACAATGATAGGATTGGACATAGTTGCACCGTTAAATATTGATTGATTTTCAATAAGCACAACCTCAGGATGACTAGACACACAAGGGGGGGGCTCACATAGCAAGGAACTAAATGAATAAACAGGGGCACTGCCGTGTTTGCACATTTACAAAAATAAAGTAGAAGCTCTCATGAAGAAATTAATATTATACACCAAGAGAAATGGAGAAATGCCCGCCGGAGTCGCCATAACACCATCCACTGAATCAAAAACAAAACAGAGCTGTTATAGCCGTCTTTACTCTGAGAGCACGAGCTATTTACACACTAACTGAACAACCTGACCCTGTTGTGTTCCATCTCACAATCAATTATTCAGCATGCAATCCATTTTAAAGGCTGCATGAGAATGAAAATTGTGGACATAAATACATGCATGTGACACACTAACTCTTCCAGCAGCGCTGCATGCCCCTCAAGTTAGGTCAAAAGCCAGTGAGGAAGCATGTGTGGATCCACTCAACAGCGTTGCTGTGTGCACTGTAGATGCACTGACACACATAAAACTCGTTGTCAGCAGAAAGAAAATGCAGTAATGTCTTTCACTTTTCAGCTCAATACTCTGTGCTGTGTTTGAGACAATTCTCTAGTTCTGCTAGAATGTCTTGTAAGATGGCATTTCTGTTTTCCTTAGACACCTAGGTGAGGAAAAGAAATAAGCAAAGATTATTAAATGGCAGTAAGTAGATAGCATGCAGATCATTTAAAATGATGAAGCCATGTCTCGTCCTGGAGAACCTAAGATTCAAACAATTACAGTGTCCGCTTTGAGATTATCCACCACATGTTATAAACACTTAATTTCTGACCTTAAAGTGAAATTACAAATCATATGTTTGCCAAAAACGTTAACACTGCCACCTTGTTTGATAGAATAACCCCTCCGGCAGAGTGAGTGTTTTGCATGACAATATCCATAACTGAGTCTTCCGTGATAAATTATTTTGACATCTGAGACCACCCTTTGTTGTTGAATCAGTCACGCATGATTTAGAGTTAATCCTGCTGTAGGAGAGGGATAATGCAGGGCAGACTGACTGCCCTCCTAAGACCAAGAGGAATACAGTGTAAACAGTGTCCTGTAGCTACTGTGGGACTGAAAAGCCCCTGAATTGACCTAAATATCTTCCTTTTTGTTGCTGTTGTTGTTGTTTGTACTTACAGTAAAGACCTTGACATCTCTCCTGCTTCGCACCTCTTCCACAAGAGCCAGCGGTTTACCCTTGGAGATGGGGATGGTGCCCAGGATGGAGCAGGAAGAGCTGTCCAAAGTCTGTCTCACTGCCCTGACGAACGACTGGCTGAAGAGCTCCATTTTGCCAATCTCGTCAATGACGAACACCTTCCTGCCGCCCCGCTCTGCTATCCCTACCTGCGGACGCAGTACGAGCGTGCACAAGTGCGATGTTAAGTATTATGTTATAAATGAAAAGAAACCAGTTTGGTGGAGACATTTAGTGATTTCATGTGGCGAATCTAACATGCGGAATAAGGCTCATCGTGTTGATGTCTCATGTATGTGTGACTGATAGTATGCCTGGGACGGCGGTTGAATGTTGCACGCAACAGGTGATCAGCAGTGATTACAGAGACGCTTCAAGTGAGATGAAAGTGGAACGTGTGCCGCCAAGGCACAGACACCTTCCTTCACAGCACATGTGTAGGCGTCACTCCGGGCTCACTTTTCATGCCGGATTAATCGCGGCCAGTGACAGCCAGACGGCACCACGGACACTAAAAATGTCACTCTGGAATTTATGCATTTGCAAGCTTCCAATTATTCCATCAATTCTGAGGAAATCAAAGGTTTGATGGGTTGTTGTGTGTGAAGGGGCAGGGGGGAAGAGAGTGTTAGGCCCACTGTGATCTATTGATGGGGGTTTAAAAAGTGTGTGTGCTTCTGTCTCACGTTTCTGAAGAGGGGGAGAGCCAAGTTTTCAAATGAAGGCAAGTCAACCACATACTGCCCAACTGTGTGCTCCCGTCTGCCATGAGATGAACCGGCAACGTCTCTGTGAAGTGAAAAAAAATAAGGTGAAAGTAACTCAAAAACTGCACAGTAATAAAAAAAAAAAAAAGAAGAGAATGGTCAGTTTTTGAGAGGATGACAATCCTGCTACCTGATTCTGGACAGGTGGCCTCTCTCTCCTGTCACTGTGACTACATCAAAGCCGACTCTCCGGCCTCCCTCCCTGACCTCCTCTGTGTAAAACCCTTCAGCTGCCGCCCCAGATGACACCAAAGCCTCACAGGCTTTCTGGACCAGAGTGGTTTTCCCCACACCTGTGTGCCAAACAAGAGACATTGTATCATAACCACTATATATATATATATATATATATATATATATATATATATATATATATATATATATATATATATATATATATATATATATATATCACAAGTTAGAATCATGGTACTGTGAAATGTTAGTATGCATTTAATCCACACTATAGTCATCCTGAACCAATGCTCCCAGTCTAGATAGATAGGTATGTAGGTGAGTAGGCAAACCAATGTCTTTGAATATGAGTTATTGAGTCACACTGACTCAAAAGCCTAATTAAAAAAGGTAATTGTACATTATGCATGTCTTTTTGAATCATGTATGCTAAAGGAATAGCATAAATACCTAGTTAGCAGTATAGTGCGATATTATCCTTACAGAAATAGCTAAAACAAGCTAACTTTCAGGAGGATCAACTTAAACGTGTACTGGCTGGAACAGTGGTTGAAGACAGCTGACTGACTGGTCTGTATTTACAGCGACTGTAACTACTGTGACTGCAACAGCCCCAGACACGCAGGGCGGGACGTGTTACCTGGAGGACCCGTCAGAAAAACGTGTTTGAACATTTCACTTGACGCCGGTCGACGCGCCGCTGCAGCTCTTCCGTACACATCGAGTTGACGCATGCGCGCTGCAGACACGGCGCCTCGGGACCTGATTTCGTTTTTTTTTCAACGAGCAAATTTAACATCAGTTCAAAGTGTTGTAACCTTCAAATGTGTCGGTAAAATGAGTCGACTCAAAAAAAAAAAGAAATGAAAAGGCAATTAGTTTATTTGTAGGAATCAATAACCTACTTTCTAGCAATGCCACTGTGTACAAATACTCCAAATGTAAAAGCAACAGACTCATTGTGCAGTCTTGACCTCATCAATGTCATATCTATCATTTTGGTTTACTATTATTATTAATTATTGCATAATGCAGTTCAAAATGAACTTTGTTACATGTGTGTGTACACATTGTATAACAATGCTGTTCAATGCTTATTATACATCATTACAATCTTAGTACAGTACAAAAAATACACACAATTATTCAAATGCATGGGGAGTTTATTATAAAAGTAGCATCAAATGTAAATACTAAAAGTACAAAAACATTTGAAAACTAAATCACCAGCAGTGCAAATGGAGGTTCAGCTGTTCTGTTTTTTTTTATCGACTAATACCACGTGAGAAATGTGAAGTTGCAGGTGGTATTTAAAGAAGCTGCCTGAAAATCAGGAGCTTAACTCTGAGCTCTGGGTATAAACTGAGTGAATAAGAAGTAAAATGATCACACTATTTATACGAAAAGCTTGTCTTTATTCAAAAAAACATACACAAACATATTTCCTGGCTTTGTACACTACAATACTACTCATCTGTTTTACTCAGATAACCTTGGTTTTACCATAATGTGAAATTCTAGATTGTATTACTTTACATCGTGTAACCAGGGAGTTTGTTGGCCACTAGCTCAGATATATGCTGATACTCCTTTTTGAAATCCAGAGATCCAAGCTCGTCCACCAGTTCCTCGGCATCAAGCGGTTCAATGGAGGATACAGATTCTGCAGAAAGTCCCCGGGCCGGACCTCTATTCTTGGTTTGACCTCTTGAGGATTTGAGACCGTCGATCACGGAGCCCTCTTCCACCCTACCACTATCTGTCATGGTCGTTTTTCTGGAGTGTATGTTCCACAAGGAGCCCGACCCATCTCCGTCTCCGTCCTCGGAGGAGAAGCTGAGGGCCGAGGCGTGGGTTCGAGGGCGGATGACTCGCGTGGCCCTCATAGCACGCTGCGGGGAGCCGGAGCCTTGGACGGGCATGGGGAGGACTGCTATCCTCCGGAGACGGTCAGAGTCGGAGTTGCAGAAGTCCAGGCGGACAGGAGAGCAGACGGTCTTGGCCCTGGAGAACTCTGGGCTGCTCAAAGGGTCGGGGGAGAAGGCATCACTGGGATCCAGGCTGTTGAAATCATCAGCATAGTCCGCGTCCTCGTTTCCTTCCCCGCTGGAGTCTGAAAATGAAGATTTGTGGCTGCTGCGTCTGCTGCTTCCCAGAGACTCAATTTTCTCTCCGTGCCCGTCAGCTTCCGCCTCTGACCCGACTTGATTTGATTCACTGTGGTGCTCCTTCTTGTCTTTGCTTCGGGCAACATCATCACCCTCCGTACTGGGGATGCCAATACATTTCAAGCCTCTTTCAGAAAGGGAAGGCGTTTGTGAAACTATCGGAGATTCTCTCTCTTGTTCTCTGTGAACTTTCCCAAGCAGAGTGTTCTGTTTTAGTGTGATAGTTCCTCGTAGAGCAGAGTCCACTGTGACGCTTTGCATCATTGTATCTACATTTTCATTGAGGCCGGAGCTCTGATTTTGATCTCTGCTCTCTGATTTTGCTTTGCCGGGCTTCACAATCTTATTACTTGACTTCATCTTCCCGTTGGGCAGACTTGACTGCGCTTCATTCTGCATCAAGTCTGTGCATTCACGACGTTTTACTTTCACAGGAGTGTTTCGTTTTAGTCTCAGATCGAATGTTTTAGTCGAGCCGTATACGAGCCTCTTCCTAGGAGACTTGGTCGAGCTTTTAGTCTCGATCAAAGCCTCTTGTTTGTGTTTCGCTGTTACAGATGCTGGCCGAACTACTGGTGTGGAACGGTATCTGGGGGAGTGTACATGTTTAAAGTGGGGACAAGTGCTCTGCTCGGTTTTCTGCGACAATTTGGCCTGCTCTTTTTGTGGGGCGCTCACATGCCCGGCTGAAGGCTCCGTGGAAGCAGACCTATAAATCCAAGAGAGGTTGGGATGAATAGATGCGGGCACGTGTTGGTTTTGGCCATTCAACTGTGACAGCTCAACAAGAAGAGCGTTTAGGAGAGGCAACTGTTGTAAGGCCTCCCCGGGGACATTTGGAGTCCCCTCACTTGTTTCTGTGTTTTCTGGGGGATTTTCACATTCAACTCTCCTGTCCATCGCTGGAGAACTTGTACTTTCTTCTGAACATGTGTCTTCAAATGGAAAAGCATCCTGGTCTAGAGTCGCGAATATGCAATCCCCTCCTTCATTTCTGTTGTTTTCCTCCGCAGAATTGATGTAAAAGAGGTGAGGTGGACGAAATACACTTAAGTCTTCGTCAAAGTTGCTTTCTGTGTCTCTGAGTGTTCGAGACATCTGGCCACTGTCCCGCTTGTCCTCATTTATTAAGGTTTTCTCATTTGATGGTTCATTGTTTTGGATGTCTTTGCAAGCGTCAGACTCACCTGGTGTGGTTGGGCAGGCATTCACACGGTCATGGGGCAGGGACGCTGGGATGTTTTTCACTGCGATACTTTGATGCACATGTTCTCCTTCATGTACACTTGGGCTTTTAAGGCCCGTATTTGTGATACACGGTTGTAAACTAGCTCCCAGACTTAACAGTTTGTAACTCAGGGAAATTGATCCAATCGTCTTCCCTGTGAGATCACAAACACCAACAACCCCCCTTTCGCCATGAGACGAGGGACGAGAAACACCATGTTCCTTCACATCCTGGCTGATTCTGTCCATCGCTCTCGCCAGTGAGATGAGCGAGGTACCAACTAGTTTGGGGATCTCCTCTTTCACGTCCAACACCATGACATAGAGAGGGGTGCTGGATAAATTGGCATGTAGTGAGTTCAGGTTCATTTTGAAGAAACAAGACTTCCCCCTGTTAAAGGCGTGTTTTCCCCGTTGATCATTTCCGTCATGACCCCGCTGTGCGATGACACCGCCGCTCCGCTGATGCCGATGAACGAGCAGCGTCGGAAAATCCAGCAGTCGCACTCCGAGAGCTAGCTCGTCGGACACTTTGCTTTCTTTCTCCACTCGGATGTATTCCACCAAAAGCTCAAATGAAAACAGAGTCTCGAGAATATCGCTATCTAGTGGTTCTGACATCCTGATATCCGCGTGACAATAAAACACAACAACGGGCTAGCTAAACAGCCAGCTAGCTAATCCGTATACGAGTTTTCAGCTTCTATCGGCTCCATGGAAACAATCAGCTGTCGCGAACATTTTGCGTCACAAAATGGCGGGGGTACCTGGGGAATGTAGTTTTAGTTGAATTGTAGCGGTCCATCGCGTATAGCTCTGCTTATTGGTTCTTTTATTTCCCCATTACAAGTGTGCTTGGTTTTATTTTGGGATATTTTCTGAGGCCTTGCTGGTTTAGAAATTGAGGAAGTATATTACCAAAATAAAAAGAAGGGGAAAATATATATAAAAATAATTAAATGTTCTCGAAAAAATATAACTATCATCTTACAGGTAACTCGAAAACACGAGTATAACACGAGATACGCATAGGTTGAAGGAATATAAAAATACAACTGTGGTCATATAGTTTGAGTGAGCGTGTGTTCCGCATTTCACCAGAAGGGGTCGCTGTCGGGCTTACTTGGGACTACAAAAGTATAATGGCGAACAGCAGCAGAGCCACCGGACTGAGTTCACATGACAGGCTCATTACTCGTCTTAAGCCTGCAGAGGATACATTAGTCTATTAGTGTCTCTCAAACATAGGCCAAACAAATATATGATAATAGCTCTGTGTGTGGACAAGAGTGAGCCGCCGAGAGTTTCTCCAGGCGCCGGGTGGGCGGAGTCTGTCCTCCTTCCTGCGTGTTGTCATCACGGAGAGGTGCAGTGTGGATTTCTCCACGGCCAGAGTCGCTTCAGTCTGGAGGCTGACGCCGAGAGGGAGAGACATGTAAGGCCGACTGCCGCAGCTTCAACTGGGTTCAGCCTTTCAGGATAACTAGCACGGTCACCTGCCTCGCAGCCCGGACGGGACGCCGCTCCCACTCTCACTTGGAGGTAAGAGAGTCGCCTATTTTCCTCCCGCCGACCACGACGGACAAACTAAAAAAAAGTAGCACTGTGACGGAAAAGTGAGGAGTGCTGCACACAGTGCGAGCAGCGAAAGGCGGAGAAACTCACTGGCACACCAGCGGTAACGGTGAATACACGAAGGATAAAGTTGCTTTCAGGCACCGAGGAATGTAATGCGAGCTACAAATATACAAATAACTGGGGGATATTATGTTTCAGCAGCAGCCTATATATAGCCTGTGTATCTGTTCATTAATTGTGTCATCGTCTGACTTATACCTGACTCATTGTTTGTTTATTTATCGAGGAGCATGTTCGCCTCCCGGAGACCAAACTCAATGCAAAATGCATCTAATGTTGCGTTCACATTCCACAAGGGGGACTGTCATACATCATCTTTATTGTATTTGTACTATTAATTATTTAATTACACATTTGTCGCGTAATTTTGTTAATGTTGGTAACTTGGTAGTTTTAGTTGTAGTTGTGTGCGCGTGCGCGACACTATTGCCCGTAATTGGACTGCACCGAAATATATTTTGAATTAATTTGTTTCTTGGAGTGCTTTCATGAAAACGTTAGGGGCGATAAAGACATCAATGCCCAGCAGGTTATGGATAATAAAGGTGAGGCCCACGGTTTTGTGGGCAATTTCTTTTTTTTTAATTAACAATTTAGTGGTAAATAAAAAAAATCCCACCCTGGCAGTATTGATATTAACCGTTGTTTCACATTTGTTATTTTGAGGTATCTTTACTTTTTGCAGCAGTGGGAGCTTATCAGTTTGTACAGACAAAGAACAATTTCCCTCAACATCTGAGTTGTTTTTAATCTCCATTCACAAAATGTGGCTGCTTGCTTGTAAACAGCATGCTCATTCTTGCTTCATTACTGGCTGCTTCTGTGGCCTATTCAACATACAAATGAGCTGTTTACTCCACTGGGAAAATAAACGAGTGGAATTATGTTTGTTTTCCAGCACCATATCCCTTGCTGTCTTCCTGCAGGAAGTTTAGCCTCCACAATAACTAACTTCCCAATAAAGGGGAAACAAACATGGCCTTATGCCGTTGGCTAGCTGCAGACGCAACAAAGAGGTGCTCTTGAGTATAAATGTAAGTTTCCATTGTTTCATTCTCAGTGCTCTGCCCCCCCCTGGCTTCACGGCTCCCATCTGAACAGATCAAGCATACAAAGTTCTTTTCTCCTGGAGCGTTAAAAATCAATAAGACGCCATTAGTTTTCACAGGGTTTTTTGTCTGGTTAAGATTAGTTTTCCGTAAGGCTGTGCCGAACTAAGTAGGCACAGGAGTGCTTTAAGATTACTCCAGTATGTTCATTGCCTGGTATACCATTTAACATATTTTCCCTTTAACACTATACATGTTTAGTTTGAGGTTTGCACACCAGGGAGGAAAATTACCACTATTCTGAATGAGCATTAAGACATCTGCAGTGATGTGTGACTGATTTGTTATTATTGTGCACAGAAGCAGAAATCCACCCCATTAATCTGCTCATTTTCTCTCGTCACCGAACAAACATTCGTATTAGCAGTTGTCTGTTATCTAGTCGAGTTTGCGTCCATGCCGTGCCTCATTATGTGGTTGCACCCAATATTGATTTTGAGTGATTTCCACCTTGTTGGATTTTCTGTTGGAATGTTTATGTTTTTGTTGCTTTACAGAAGGGAAGACAGGCTTTTAAACAGATAGATGAAAGGTAGATCAAAGACATGATCTTGTGAAGAAGACTTAGTGTTGGTAAAAATGAGGCTGCCGAGGCCAGTACCCCATCTCACCCACTGCCAGCAGCACACTCCTAGAAGGAGACCGGTACATCAGCTCCGATAATGACGGTGCCTGGGAAAGTCTTAGAGATCTGTTTCATTCTGCCATCGGTACAGCGCAGCGGACAGGCCCCCAAAGAAGAAACATGTTCTCATCTATTTCTAACAGCGCCGTCTGCATGACTAACCAGACAAAGTGCAATTTAGCTGGATAAATATGTCTTTCAAAATAAAGTTGCGAGCACAATGTGTGCTCAGCTGAACAATAACACACCTGTCACGATTGGGAGAGGAGCGGCTTCCTGTGACATGCCCAGAGGCCGTCTTCAGCAGAGCTAGTTAGGATGTCTTCTTGGCCTCGTGGGCTTGGAGACGCCCCTCTAGAGTTACAGCCATTGGGTTTGCCTGTAAAGACATTACCATAACACAGCACTGTTTGGGGTCTTTCTTAAGGACTGGGAAGTTACTTAACAGTAGTGGCTGATTTCAGTTTTCTTGTAACACCTCTCCCCTGCTGTTGCCTTGTGGTTCCTCTTGTTTCTTTGTTTCTGTTCCCACGGTGCTTTGCTAGCAATTTGCTGACTGATCATAATTTGGAGAGCAGTAGAAGACGGCAGGGAGAAAAAAAAAATACTGAAGGCCTTCAGGTTCAGACCACGTTTGTTAGAAGTGATGCATTTCTCCAAACCACGTGGCCCAACCAATCCCACAGCACATGCATGTGACAAGGATCAGGAAGCTGGTCTGGTTTGTGCGGGCTGACCGGCTGGCTGCCTAGCCGGGGACTCACAATAGGCCTCCCAACTAAATCCTGTTGCTTCAAAACCAACCAACCAGCAGACAGGGGATCACATGCTGCCTGCTCTTGTTGTGAGAGCCAGACTCTCTCTCGACCGTCTTTTTGTCAGCCTTTGTTTTGATTGCAGTCTGGATTTTATGGAAGGATTTAAGCCCACTCATCACTGTCAGGGAAAGCGCAGATGTCGTCATTAGTTCGATGTTTTTTCATGAATTGGTCTCCCGTTCCACCAGGGGTCTGTTTGTGATGGATGTGTGGGCGCTTGATGTGTACAGTACCAACAAAAAAATCTCTCTTGATTTGAAATATCGGTTAGATTTGTAACATTGGAGATGCCCTCATGAGCACCAGAACTCCGTGCCTCATCAGTCACAGTAATACTTCCCGTTAGTTTGGGATGAACATATATCTAATACGTTTAAGTACTTTTATACACTTTATTTTTATTCCGTCTGTACATTAAATATTCTTCTTACTGTTTTTTTTAAATGTTTTGTTTTTATTACTGTTTTACTGTTTATCTATATTACTTGATTTTGTATCTTTTATTTACTTGTGAGCAATGCTGCTGTAATCCTGTCATTTCTATTCCTATCTTATCTTATATGATTCTCAGAGGGAGGCTCAAACCCGATGACTAAAGGAGCCTGTGACTTTAACTGCTCCAAGGTCAGCGTGTTGGGTTCTCTTCGGGTCATTCGTCACATTTGTCTTCACTGCACATTACAGCAATTGTCATGCGTTATGGCCTCAAGAAGGCGTGTTTAACAGCTTGCTCGGGTGCTGGCGTATGTCAGCATGTATTTCAGGGAACCACAGGAAGACGCCAACAGCCCTTCACAGCGCCATATTTCTGCTCTTTATGTGATACTCACAAATAAGATGTTAAAGCCTGTGGCGTGTTTCTTGAGGACATATGTGGATTGTCGCCTTCAATTGCCGCTTTGCTTGTTTATTCTTTTGTATCGCGATGCGTCGTCGGTTAATCCGATTCCTACTGAAGTGGTTAAGCCTTTTCAAAGAGGCATAGAGTAGATGCAGATGGACACTGTTTGGTCAGATGTAATGCCTACAATTCAAAGGCATTACCTTAAGTTATGCTTTTCTTTTTTTCTGTCGTGTAGAAAAGTTGGTAGTACATCCATTGAACAACTTCATGGTTATTTCATTTAGAAGTTTGTGAATGGAATTTCTAAATGCTATTATTTCCAGTACAAATGGATAAAATAGCTGCCACACCAGCCCTGTCTTGTACGTCTTGTATCTGCTCAGCTCTTTAGTTTCCACCCTCTTGCCACTCACTGATCCAGTGGCTTGCTGTCATGCCAGGCGCATTTGAGTGGAAAAATATGGGGCCATGGCTGGAGGGGAAGCTGCTGGAAGGAGCAGATGGCATAGTGGCAGAAGTCAAATGCTGATCGCACCATTGCTGGTGAGGTCCACTGTCAACCTCTGGTGACACACAGCCAAGCATCGCAGGGTAGGTGTTATGTGAGGTCAGAGGGGAATATAAAGGTTTGAGGCCTCGGATGACCGCCTTGTGTGGCGCTAGACCATTACTGGACTAGATTATGCATCTCATAACTTCATCCGAAGCAATAAAGGACTTACAGTATGCTTCCCCATGGCCTTATTTTGTTGCAGTGTGGATGGTGAAAAAGCAATGATTCACACAATTATATTATTCATGCATTACATATTATGGCTGGTCAGAAAAAGAAAGTCATAACTGCTTGGACCAGATTGGACCTTGCTGTTTAACGACGGCCTTTTGAAACCTCATGATGTCCTGCGCTTAGCTCCATTATTACACATGATTGTCAGACGGATATGATTGCAGCGGCGGTGGACTCCAGGTTTAGCCCCGACAGTCAACACGGATGGAACTGTAAGGTATTTTGTTCCATCTGACAGAAAATCATAATTCCTCCAAATCATCTCTTTGATTTATTTTGGGGCAAAATGTGTGTCATCTCAGTTTATAAAGGAGGACCCTTATTGACGTACTCAGCAGAGATATTTGTAATCTTTTGCGATCCACTTACCTCGCCCCAAAATGGAGTCAAAACACAACCTTCCGGTTTTGCGCTCGATCCATTAGTCTTGTTCCTGGTGTGACTAGTTTCATGAAGGCATTTCTCCCCAGTGGACAGAAGTGTAAATACCACTTGTCAGATCCGTGAGCAGGGAGGGATCACCCCTTTGTTTCACCAAGTCAATCCACTAACACTGTCACTCCAAACAAAAAATTCATGTTCATGCATTATGGATTTGCAATAAGCAAGCATATAGAAACAAATGTGTCTTGCCAAGATGAATTATGTCTCCAACGTCTGTTCCCTTAGGGACTCATTAGTGTCCGTATCAGGAATTATGGAAGGATAGGGGTTGGTGGGGGGTGGGCGGGAGCAGGAGGGGGAAAGGCCAGCGAAAGTTGCTGACCCTCCTCGCATGTTTTGTCTACGTGTCAGTCACTAGCCCACAATGAAGAGAATGAGTGCCGGCCAGTCATTAACCCGATTGCCACTGGGTCCACGGACCAGTCGTGACCCACGGGGTTAACTCGGTCTGTGTTCCCCTCAGCGGGCCCGGACAATCGAACCATCTGACCTCTGTGGTCACAGCCAGCCTCCAAGGGATTTGGTTTAGTGCCGATGTGCATACCTCCTTCCTACTGTAGCGAAACAGAATTGGCCTGTCTGAATAGGAAGACAGGACTGGGTGTGGGTGACACAGCTACCGTCCTGACTGCATGCCATTACACTGTCTGACTCTCTGTCTATTCATTCATTGAGCAACGCCCTGGTCAGGTATGGCATTTTCAAATGATCAAAATGTGATTACAATAAGAGGTGTCCAATAAATAAACAGGTTTATAAATGGAGCATAGTCTCTAAATGAACCAATATTTTCCCACGCTCACCTGCCAAAAAAGAAGTTAAGATAATGAGTAAATAGAGTTTGATTTGATGGTTGGAGGGAATTATTTCCCACTCAATTAGTGTATTTCCTGTATGATTCCCAAAATTATTTATTTCATGACGTTTATTTCTAAGTAAATAGAGATTAGAGTACAGTAAATTAAACCTGTTGTCACAAAATGTAGGACAATACTGCACGAAACCTTCGGTGCAAACACCTGCGTCCTTTGACTCAAATCAACCCTGGGTGAGCCAAGGAGCAAGAGACCATCGCATGACTTGTTTTAAAGCGTAAAAGCCTGCTGACTTGTTTTTGATAGAGGTTGATTGTAATTAACAAGTCAAATGAAGCAGAGCTGTGACAGATGTGCCATAAAGTGCTCAGCTTTAGGGTGTGTGTGTGTGCGTGTGTGTGTGCATGCGTGCGTGCCCTGGATGCATTTGCTGCTGGAGTCGGTATCCTTCACTTAACCTCACTAACACTGCTGTTAAGCATGAGGTTTTTTTTTTCCTCCCACTGCATGGTTTGGCTCGACTCCACTCACTACCAGCTCATTTCTCTATTTTATTAGTGCTCTCTCATTGTAGGCGTAACTCTCAGCTGACCGCGATAGCGTCTTCACTGGCAACCAAACGAGGAACGTCTGCACTTTGTCTCGTGTACGTCAAACAAAAAACAGGTAGCTTAAATATTTAGATTTCGGTCTGCAGTGTTGTACCAAAAAAAAAAGAACCAGGTACTATCCACAACTTACGTTTAAAAGAAAACCAAAATAAAGTAAAGCCGTGCGGTGGAATTGTCGTGCAAGCCAAACAGACATGAACAGCAGGTTGCTTGATTCGATGGTACACTGTATGGCAATTCCCTTCAGCATGATTTCCTTGAAGTATAACAAATTAATTGATCTAAAAATACATGAAAAAGGTGTCCTTTGCTGTTTTGACAGACAGCGTTGTGTTGTTGCGAGGCGGCCTATTCTGCTTTGTGTACAGTACTGATGGGAATGTACAAGTTTTCTGGCTATCAGCCTTTTTACAGGAAGGAACTTTCTGCTAAACAACCCTTTATCAATTGTGAGAGTGTGTCTGTTTTTTTGTTGGTTCCTTTCATGTTGCCAGCTCATTGACGTGAGACAAATTAGAAAGTCTGGTCACGGTCTGTAGTCTGTCATTGTGTTTTTAAAAGCGCTGACGAAACACGCTGGGAGGAGGATGTTATTCTTGTTTGTGTTTCCACTGATCCATAAATCAGATGGTAATGAGTTTGGTTTGCTGAAAATATGTGGTTTCCGTGTGACCCAGAACTGCGCGAACCAGAACTATAACAAAACTTTGGCCATTTGTAGTTGAATTTCCAGTGTGTATTTAAAAGTGGTTACTTTCAATGTATTATTCAGGTTTTGTTATTCTTCAACTGTCAAAAATCTTTTAAGTGTCGCGCGAGAACAAATCAGAGGCGTTGGAGCGTTCAAGTTATTTCTTTTTTCATTTTTCTACAGCTTCATTTGGTTCAAATGAACATCATACTTCCTTTTTTAATATTTTTGACGGGGAGATATTTTGTCTCTTAGTTCAGTTCAGATTGTACTTTTGAATTATGCACACCATTAAACAGGACGTTACCGTGCAGCCCCTTGTCTCCACTTACTGAAGCACAAAAATGCCTGTACATGTTGCCTTTGGCCTATTCTTGTAACTTGCTGTTAGCAGAGACAGAGTTATCTGTGACTGTTTTAGACAAGCCTGGGATACTGGAGTTACTGGTGTGTATGGGAAAGCCTTTTACACAAAGTGGAAGGGAAGGCTGAGGGGAGCTGAACTGTGCAGGGCTGGCACTCGGTCTGGCTGCTGCAGCGGCGGCACGATGCGTTTAAGGAGCACCGGCCCAGCCAAGCGGCGCTAATTCAAAGCTAGGGTAGTATACTCCATCTAACTTGTTTTTTTTCTTTCGTTCCTTTCATTTTGAGACATCATTTTGACTAGCCTTACTTTTATGCGATTTGTAATGGCTGTCGACAGAGGATAATGATCTGGAGTGACAGTGGCCTGATTTTTTTTCTTCTACTTCTTCTTTCTCCTGCTTCTGTAATCGCCCTTGTCTGTCAATGTGGAGGAGATCAACTGCTCTCCATGCGCTGAAGTGTACTGAAACAGTCTGTGGACGTTTGGAGGTTAGCCACAGGAGGTGGGATCCCGAGCAGGATGGGCAGAGCAGACTTGACACGGACTGCTTTATATGGGTTTACTGCCTTTTTTAAAAGAAGAAGCAGCAGAGAAGGAGATTGCATAACGGTGTCCCAGACGCTGTGTCGTGAGCCAAACAATAGGTCTCTAATTCTTACAATGCCTAGCAGCTACACTGTGTTCATTCACTGCTTACCTTCCCCGGGCTATGTTTACTGGAAGCCCTTGGAACCTCTCTGAAATGTAAACAGCACCGTCGGGCCACATGTAGTTCAGCACCGAGCTGCACGGGCTCGAGCCAAAACAAGAGGAACACACAACTGCTGGATACGCTGCCAGGTGCTGCATCTCTGACCACAGGAGCAGCTGTGTCATTACACTGTTCCCGTCTATCTCGAGATGATCGGTGTTTAGGTGGTGCCCACAAACACCAACGGTCAGAGGTCAACGTAAGCTTCCAAGTTGTTGATGGGTTTATCTTGTCACGTGTTTGCTTCCTTGGAGTCGGTTCTCATCTTTCCTCTCCACTGCTTTCACGGTTTGTTTCATGGCTGACGCACAAACTCCAGAGGTTATGTACGTCAAGAATTCAGCTTGCTCCTGCAGGAACTCTTAGTTAACCAGTTTAGTCCCAATCCCTTTCCTCCATCAAGGAAACGGCTTCCTACGTGACTCTGAAGAAATTGAGTTACTGCAGAAAGCCAACCATAATCAGGTTAGTTGGGTGCATGTAAACATAGAGATTCTCATCAGGTCACACACGAAGAGCCGTTCTCCGAGGCGCTGACATTTGACATTTTCCGGGGGAGTGTCAGGAAAGAAATGAGTGTAGGTTAATTGTTTCCTGTCATTTTGTTAAATTTCCACTGAAAGGCAGTCAGCGTCCGTGGTCCCTGAGGGGACCCCTTGCATTCCCCCAGACTCCAACAGGGCCTGGTTAGTCCCACTTCTGTTTGTTCACTTCATGGATTGCTGCTGGGCCGCTGCTTTGTCACTTCGGGGGTTTTAGTTGTTGCACTGCAGAATCAACAACATGCCCGCCAGGCCAGGTTTACAATTTCAAATGTGATGGGATTGCAAATATTTTGCAATAGATGCTGAAACACACGCACTTAGCCACTAAAGTGAGTCTCCTTGATAGAATTTTCCCCCAGGGAGTCCCATACTGGAAGACTGTTGTTGTTATTGATTTGATATGGAATCGTATTACTGCCTGTGCTTTCTCAGGGCCGGTCGTAATGGTGGGAATTCAAATATTTCTGATGTCATATTTCAAGGTCATTTCAACAAAAAAAATCTCTACCTCTATTAACCAGGCAGACTGAGGAAGATCTTATTTATAGCAACAGCATGTGGGAGCCCGTCTTACCAAACCCTGCTGGATATAACGATCTAGGCTACTTGAATGAAAACACGGTTTTCTTCTTGATTCTGCCGGCCTGGTGACCCTGAGTGCACGTTGAACAGCTGCCAATGCCCGGTGCTTTCTCCAAATGCTGCCATCTTAATGACATTCTTCAGAGCCTGCTGCAGTTTAGATATACGGAGGTGAGGAATAAGGAAATCTGTGTTTATTTGTGATTCTCTTGTAAAGTTTGGCCAGCTCTATGATTGAGGACCGACACCTTCCTGTGCACATTTTTCATTTTGTGCCCGACCTCTGCATGAGTGTGGTAAAAGTACACTCAAAGATGCTCTTTTTTTATGCCTTTCTGCATTGCATGAATATTAATGACAACATACTTCCATTCGAATTCCCCATCCTGGTCTCTGAGGAAATTCTGCAGGATGCAATGCAGCCACAGCCATACTTCTTATGACTGGGGACATTTTTTTTTTATCTACCCCTTTCCCATTCTCTATACTCCCCCCCCCCCCCCCCCCATTATAGGAGAGACTCATCAGATCGTTGGCCTCGATCAGTACGAAAGGTCAAAGGTCACTCGATCGCTGGGGGGCCCGCGCATCAGGTCGGATCAGTGCACTTGGCTTCTGGTAAGGAATGAATTTATCAGCACTCATCTCCCTGGACACTTTCCCCATTTAGCATTCAGGAAGGGGGATGGTAAGATGGTGGAGTAATGAGGTGGGAATAAAAAGAAGGAAAATGGGAAGGCAAAAAAAGAGAGCATTCACATCCCTTCCTCCGGTCCACACACTTTTTAAAGGTTCATGTACAGTTTATCTTCGTGTGTACGCAGATATTTCATGGCAGAGTTTTATGACCAGTTGACTGGAGGAACGGGATATGTGTATGCAGAGTATGCCTCGCATTTTTTTATTTTTTTTTTCACGACAGCTGACTCCTCTCTAAATCAGTGAGATCAAGGATGTGCAGCTGAGTGGCATCAGGGAGGGAAAAAAAATCACATTTTAAAGCACGGTATTTCCCCCTGATGCTTTGGTATGTCATTAACATTATTGATTGTGAACACGAGGGCGTGCAACTCTGCGTGTGTGTTTATGCCTAGGTGCGTGTGTGAATGTGTGGGTGGCTCTCAGTGGGAGGTTAGTCTCTGACACCCTTTCAGCTGCCACACCTCCCTTAAACACACCCACCGCATGCCATGCCAGCTGCAGCTGTCGTGCCTCAATGCTAGAGATGTCGAAAATTTCCCCTCACTCTGCAATTAGAGCTGCAGATTGCTGAATAGCGCACATTGCGATGTCCTAGAATTGCACTTGGTCCCCTTTCTACACCCAAGAACACTGAGTAAATAGAAACTGATGAGGGCGAATCATGAATAAACTGGCCCCGGCTGCCTCCAAGTTGACAGATTGTGTTTTTGTGCAAGCTGCTGCTTGTGATGTGCTGTTACCCCGGTTAAAGAAACCAAAAGGTGGAAAGGGGCCTCATCGATGGGGTGGGTTTCTCACGGCTGACTGAGAATGTTCGCTTTCCATCGAGTCAAGTGGCGCATTGTGAGTTAACCAAAGAAATGCAAATATATCGAACAGATGTACTATTTCTTTTTGCACGTTGGTCGGCAGCAGTAATCCTTCACTCTGGTGTGTGTGTGTGTGTGTGTGTCTTTGTTTGTTGCAAGACAAAAGTGTTAACAAGGGAAAAGCCATGTCACCCTGGCACACGTGATAGCTGCCCGCCTTTCAGAGGTTTTCCTCAATAAAGCTTGATGCTCGGGAAAGATAAATGGAGGCTTTTGGGGCCCTCGCCAGAGGGAGAGCCAAACAATGAAGGACACACACGGAGCAATGTCTTTTCCAGAGAAAACAGCTAAAAACTGCATTTCTACAGCCCCTCCTCCTTTTTCTCTTCCTCTGACTCCTCCACTTTCTACTATCCCTCACTCGCTTCCTAAATCTTTTTCTCCTCCGTGAGAATTGAACCTCGCTCCAATAATGTTTCCATAAACGGGCTGAGGGAGTGGAAATAACTCGGACCATTTCCAATTGCCTCTCCCCCTCCCTCCCTCACTCCCTCACTCCCTCCCTGCTCTGCAGACGCTCTACAGGGCCGTGGACGGTCCTTAAGCTCACATCCCTTAATGATGCTCGGTGTTTTACACTGCTCGCAGTGCTGACAGAGTGCACATTTAAGGCATTGTGTACGTCCTAAACACTGCAGCCTAAATATAGCTGCGCTCCTGATACTTCATCAGGCACCTTCCACCAACAAGACTTCTTTGAACAGGATGGAGGTCAAATAGGTCTTCTGCACCACTGTGTGTCCTTCAATATCGCCACACCGGCTCAAAAATGATTAGTCATTGTCCTCTTCCTCCACTATAACCATCTCTTGTTATTCTGTGTGCCCCCCCTCCCCCCTCCCTTTCGTTCTTCTTTTGTGTAATTTTTCACTCCATATCTCACCTGTCTCTATTTTTCTTTTTCCTTCACCTTTTGACATGTTATTGTCTTAAAGTGTTTCAATGTGGCTGTCTGAGGTCCCACATGTACATTTGCATGTTGGTTGTATAGCCTACATCTGCAGGCCATCCTGCCAGGTCCGGAGCGATCTCTCTTGTGGGTGGCTGCTCTGGGAACAGATGTTTTTGATGCCACTTGTAGGGGGAAAAGCTTTTGAAAGTGACTGCATAAAAGAGATGCCAGCTGCATGACAAACCAGGGCCGCCTAGTTCTCAGGAATTCTATCGGAGACATTTCTCTCTGAGCTCTGGTAACAAGGCCTGTGGAGAATAAGAAGAGTTTTCACTTAATCAGACTGTTCCCTTTAGAGATCTTCATTAATTACCGGAGGAAGTTGCTGCACCAGAATATATGCTCCAGATGGTCACAGACTTTATTTTGTGTGTGTGTGTGTGCGGATGATGCTCCGTCGTTAATAGTATTTTAGTGGCTAGATCCTGTACAATGTTCTGAATACAGTCAAGCCACACCTACAGTATGTAAATAGTTTATAGTTTATGACATTGGTATATGGTAACGAGAGTAACTTTCCTTTTACGTCTTAACGACCTGCTCCCTCTGCTCACATACGCACAGCAGCACCCCTGATATGGCATCCAGCACTCTCTCCTCTGCCATACTTCCATTGAAAAGCAGCCAGTGGTTATTATTGACGTGCTAATTTTAGCCCCTGCACTCGTCAAGAAAAAGAAAGAAGGAAAAAAAACCTTATATGCAATATGTATGAAGCGTGTCATCTGTGCTGTCGGAACCATTGGTGTCTGCCAACTTTTGCCAAAGTATAGTTTGTCGGTTATGGTGGTAAAGCTGGGCCTCTGCCTCTGGAATCTGACGGATCCTAATCATAAGCCTGTTGGTAATGAAAGACTGTCAAATATAAACAAGACTCGGATAACTGCTGAAGATATCCTTAGGTGGCGACGTTGTGGTGTTGAAAAATTAATTTATTAGTCTGCCCTGCAGTGGGATCACAGCAATATAAATTAAGTTTTCTTTATCAGGTACAAATGGAGATAAAGTTGTTTGGACTGAATGTTTTCAAATGTGCCGTGTTTTGAAACTCTGGCCCCAACTTTTCAGGCTTGCATTTCCTTGAACTAATTTCATCTGGAAACAAGTAGTTGCCAAATTTAATTTTGAGTCGTATATCTATCTATCTATCTATCGATATAAATGTAGATATCTAGCTAGCTAGCTAATTATGCCTCAGTTCTTTATCCCTGGTCAGTCTTGACCCTGAGATTGGGAACGACTGCTCTGAGGTCATCTTGGTCCACCTTTTCCCACTGTTTCATTTCGTTGCTTTGTGTTGCTTTAGCCTCCCTCCATTCGCTGCATTCACCAGATCACCATCGTCTCTGCACCGCTCCTCTCCCTCGCTCTACTTTCCGTCCTTGTTGCGAAGGGAGGTCTGCTGTCACTCAAGGCTGTCGTATGCAGAAAAAGTTGCCTAGCAACAACATAGAGGGGATGCGAAGCCACTGTTTACGCTCCACCCCCTCACCTCATGTGCCCACGACCCCCTTTCCCGTGACTCTCTTCCTCTGTGGTGCGGATGGAGTGGCCTGCTCCTGCTCTCTGATGAATTCAGACAACAGATACAGAACCAACTGGGAGGATGAGAGAGGGTTAGAGAGAGGGAGAGAGAGATAGAGGGAGGGGAAGAAGAGGAGGGGAGGAAGTGACATCCACAGATGCGGTGTCTGCCTGTTGCCTGCCAGCTGCTTTTCCTCCCTTCCTCTCTGCAGGTGGATCAGGCCATTTCCTCACACAGCTCTTCTCATCGCTAAGAAGAAACCTGCCGTTATCAGCAGGACAAAAAATACTCAACGGCATATGGTTCACACGCCTGGTCCATTGTCACACCCTCCATGAAAGAGAGCTTAATTTCGGTTGACACAGGTACCTTTTGTTCTTGGTGGATGATTAAATGCCCCCCTGGAAGGCCCAGTCCCACGTCGCATAATGCTGTTTTTAACCTGTTTAGCACTGTAGTTTAGGCGCAAGCCTCAATGGTTCCCAGACCACCGTGCAGCGTTTGACTTCAAGCTGACCGTAGAATGACAAGAGTCACCCTCAGGGTTGTTTTTCAGAAACAGGCTCCACTACAGGGATGATATAACAGCGTGTGATTTAATACCAGGCCAGACTCCGAATGTGGTCTGTCTGAGCCATCGGATCGCAATACCGCCTCCTTAATGAGTCTCGGGTGCATTCACAACTCTACATCGAGCCGACCGCTTGTCTTTGAATCTCCCAAAACACATGTTCAATCTTCTTGGCAAGAAAGCAACTATCTAACTATTCCTTTAAACATGGAGCACATAAGCTAGTTTGCCCTGCCCATCTCAATCGAAAGCTAAATCATTCCCATGTTCCAGAAAGATTTGTCTTAGAAAAGTTTGGAAAATTTTTGCCTCTGGCTAAATATTCCCATTGCATCGATTTAGATGACAATTGGTGTATGGTTTTGAATCTGTCGAAACTCTCCAGAGCCTTTGAAAGATGAGCTGTGAAAGATGTTTATTCAGTGTTTGCGAATGTCGGCCTTTCGGCATGTGTATCCGTTTGTGTAATGACTACCCTTGGTATGTAAACTACCCATCAGACCCAGGCGTCCATGTGCAAAAGAGCAGCGTTTGTGGGATTGTGTTCGTCTCCACAGGCCCCGCTGCACATGTGTGTAGGCTGATGAATAGTTTGTCTGTTTGCTGGGATGCAGTGACAAGAACTCTTAAGTGTTACCTCCTGGGGCTTCCCACTCTTCAAATAAAAACCCTTTCCTTCCCAACCACTCAAATCAAAGTTGAGAACCTGCCTGCGGAGGCTAGATCAAAGCCCGATGTGGCACAAAGACCTGTACTTGCTGCCATTCATTCAGCTTGATTAAAGTCTGTCATTTCCTGTCATTAACATCCTCCTACCTCCAACCAGAAACGGGCAGAGCAAAGCAGTCATCAGGAAGTGGTTACAATGACACTGTTTTAGTGTTTCTCCAATTAAGCTCCCTGAAACTCAACTTTAGTGCACCATGCAAGAGGAGAAATCTATCATCAGAACTCATTTACCTCACAGAGTCGTTCTTTATTTAGCCTTTGTGGCTTTGGAGGGTTCAGAAACAAACGGTAAACATACTCGCACACATTCATACCTAGTTATTGCAAAGCACAAGTGTAGCTTTTAACATTGGTTACGCAGAAGTGCCTCAGTGGTTGTTGAGAAGGGTTTTATTAGCCTCCGACACCCAAGTTTCCCCTCCTGGCCGACCATAAACCTCCAAGTCACAAGTCAGCTTCACTTGCTCCTCGTCAGGGGCAGGACGCTCCAAGCTGACCTCAGACAGCTCGCGTCAACAAACTGCAACTGATCAAACACTTAATGACGGCTTTGTTATAACGTCGCCTGACGTCTTGTTGAATTTAAACACCACAAAGACCACAGCTCAAGGCCAGCTGACTTGTGCTTGCCTTTGCTTACTCTTCTTTAGGCCTTTATATTGCAAGGTGTGACCTTTTTAAATAGACCACTTTTGTTTCTGGCCATGCAGGCGCAGAAGGTATATTACTTTTTAGCGGTCAGCTTTTTATCAGCAGTGGTCTTTCGATGCGTTGCCTCACATCTTCCGAAGGAAAAAAAAGCCGCTCTTGAAAAAGCTGCCATCTTTGTTGCTGTTAGTTCTTTCGCTTGTCGACCCACAAATGTTTGCAGCGAAGCGCCAGAGAGGAGCGCTCCCCACAGATAATTTTTTCTTCTTTGCATTTATGACCGCTGCAGCTTCTCCCCGTCCCTCCCTCCCTCCTTCATGTCTGTTGCTCTGGCCTCTGCTGAAGGTATTGCAGGCTCAGCATATGGCATGTGGCTAGAGGGATTATCAGTTTTGAAAGAAGTGCAATTTCCCTCTCCGGTTGTGTCTATCTCTTATCTCAGTGTGGTTAAGGTGGTCGTGGTTGCAGTCTTTGTCAGACGGACCTTTGTACCGGGGCTGCAGTTCATTGGAGAGAGAGCGGATAAGTGGATTCCTCCGTCTCCCGTCGCTCCAAATGTCAGCCTTTGCGAGAAACTTGGAAGGTCACAGGCTTGACCTGGGCATCTTTTCCTGGGAACAATAGCTTCCCCCCCCCCCCATTTTTTTCTTGTCCTTCCTGTCAGATAGAGAAGCTCTGAATGTCACGGCCCACCTCTTCTCCCCCAACACCCAACAGTCCCCCCCCCAATGCAGCACAGCCACCTACTTTCCTTTACGTATGCTAATGGTGCAGGCCCATTCATTCGGTTGGTGGCTTTGTCACAGGGGGAGGGAAAGGGTTGTGTGCATTAAGGGGGCAGCTGTATGCATTTCACTAAATTGACTCCCCAATGGCTGCCAGACCGGTCCTGATTTTACTCCTTCCTTTTTCTTCTATTTCTCTCTGTTCTCTCCCCAAACTAGTTGTTGGGTGAAGGAGCAGGAGGAAGGGTTGCTGTTGTTTATTTCAGAGGCTTTCTGCTGTGAAGTGTGGCGGATTTCTCTCAACAAGTGGCTGATGGATTTAATGCACTTGGATAGCATCTCCACAGTGGCCTCATTACCACTGTGGCTCATGGGGCTTTGAGTCGTCTGCCATTAGGAGTTATGGCTCTGATGAAAAAGGACCCTCTTAATCAGGTAAGCATGGCAGCAGTTGATTTCTAATGTTGGTTTTGTGTCATAGTCTCTCAGGAAGACGTGTAAAGCTTAAATAATGCATATCGACCTGAGTTTTACTCTTTCATATGCAGGATGAGGCTTATATAAAGCAAGGAGAGTCATGTTTTCAGACAATGGTGTGTTTGAGAGGTCTCGCCTGTGGGCCACATCACAAGAGGAATTTGTGAGTGCACGTCTGCGGCAGACCAAGCACACAAAGTTCTTGCGGGGTGAATGAACCAGTGATTCGTCTGTGTATCTGCGCTCACTCCTGTCCTTCGCACCCCTCGCATCTTCTGTTTGACTAAACGTACAGCTGCTGCCTTGGAGTCCAAATTGCCTGTCTTACCTCGGATTTCTCTCAGCAACACTGAACCAAGTGTGAAAAAACAACTTGGAAAAGAAAACGAGCACCGCTAAAGCAAAAGGAGGGAGATGGAGAGGTGCTCCGTGGTGGTCGACTCCTGCCGGTCAGCGTTTTTAGAAATCCTGTACCTGAATGACGTGTCTGAATGGATTTGTGCATTAGGGCGTCGGTGCTCGATCTTAACGGTGTCGCACAGCTTACCTAGGCCTGGTGACGATGTGGACTCTGACTGACCTCGGCAGAGGAGCGGCAGCATGGATGTTCTCAGAGTTTTAGATCTGAACTCTTTCAACAGCTTCCTGGTCGCAAGATCAGAGCGCTCTTCTCACCATTTGTCTCTTCCTCCCCTTGTTTTCTTTCTTTCTCCCCTCTCCCTGGGAGAGTGCACTCTGCGGACAGGCTGTCTTTGGTATGGAGGTTGCAGGGTAAAGCAGCAGGCTGCTGGGAAGTGGCAGAGGGGGGATGTATGCTGATGGGAAAGAGGTGGTGGTTTATTCTGGAGGCCTGCTGGGCCACATCAACCCTGCGCGTCCCGTTCTGTCCCACCGTAGCAGTGAGGGCCGGTACGGCTGGGCCAAGTTCGAGGGGACAGATGGTCCCTTTTGGAGAAGGGCCACAGAACAGTGCTCTCCGTTTGTGAGGCTCCGCTGGAGCAGCCAGGAACAAACACAGTCTCCTTCTGTTGGGAAACATACAAGAGCTTTGGTCTGAGAGACCTGAATAGGCCTTGGGACCGCCATCTAAAACGATGCACGTG
This sequence comes from Clinocottus analis, assembly GCF_023055335.1. NCBI lineage: Eukaryota > Metazoa > Chordata > Actinopteri > Perciformes > Cottidae > Clinocottus > Clinocottus analis. Next base: position 15,574,688 of record NW_027176240.1, on the reverse strand, counting down.
TGATCCGAATGCTGGTTTATGCCTAATGGTACCTGACAAACAACTAAGTGCTCCGTGATAGCACTGCTGCTACCTATATTTCGAACCACATGCTATTCCATTAGTCATATTAGCCGGCGTTCATTAATTTTGAATCAGCATAGGGAATCTCTACACAATGCGTGGCCGGCTTTACATCTTCTCTTCAATGTCTGTGCTCGGTGCATTGCAGGTCCGTTGGCATTGTAGCGCTTGCTCTTCCTTCTCAAGCGAATAAACAGGAGAATTCTGTTGGCCTGTCTATTTTAATTCTCAGATCACCCTGAAACAACTAAAGGACAATGGCAGTGTGCGGCCTGGCAGGCGCTAGGCAGATGGCCAGCTGGCAGGGCAACAGGGCAGGAGACTCCCATTTATTTTAGTGGAGCCAAGAGGAGGCACTACCTACGCACAGCCAGCACAACTACTATTGTGCTGTTTTTGTGCGCCTCACTCCAACTTAAGAACAAAGGGGCCCTTTTCTTTTCAAAACGTAACTTCGCAGCATAGCTCGGCTCTACACCTTGTCAACGTGATTATTTGAAGCTGTCGTCAGCGCTGTGACTGTGGTTGTGCTTCCACTTGATGGATTGCTGTTCGTTATTGTGTTAATCTTGGCACGCAGAGGTCGTCATTCCAGAGCTGCAGTGGTAATTTTTATTTTTATCATTGGCTGTCATCTTAATGCGCTATCTGACATTGGAATTTAGAAACAGACGAGCCGATGCATAAAATGAATCTTGTGTTTTCACTAAAAGTACTGTCACAAATGACTTGATGAATGAAGTATCCGCTTAGTTAGCTAAGAGTCAGGTCTCCTAAAGCACTCTTAACAACATCTGTAGTGGATATTTACTGAGCATATTATAGCCTGCCAAAACACTACTGACACGCTGATGGTTTTTAGAAGCAAAATTTTTTGTGTTTGAACCCTTTTCCAGGCGTAGCTTCCAAACATGCTGCGGTGCTGCAGAGTACAATCGGTTCCTTTTTTTTTTTTTTTTTTTTTTTTTAAAGGCTCAACTTAAAGTTTCCAGATAAACGGAGGTGAAAGATATGTGCCTTTCAGTTGCGTGGATATCCATAAACATAATTGGATTTACATTTACTTTATCTCCTTCTAGTTCACGTGGTGTCTCAAACCACTCTCTACTGGCAGGCCTCTTTTCTTTGTCCGTAACTAAGCATATGGTAGACATTATGCAATTGGAACGTTTGCAGGAAATTAAATTTACCATTTGCAGTTTTTGTTGGGTAAATACTTACTGTTCTCTGAACCAAGTAAAATGGAGTCGGATCATGGGTGACCCCGCTTCTTTAGACATACCAGATGGAGCTCCTGCGAGCATGGAGCAGAGCACACTCAAGAGGGCACTCACCTGGTGTAGCAAAACAGACTAATGCTCGCGTAAGCTGCCTCCACGATAAGGCCACGGCTAGAAATAACCACAGAGTCCACGACGCAAAGTCTGCGGGAGAAGAAAAAACGGCTATCTTTTGTTTTACACATGAGAGCACAACTGTTGTCAGATGAGGTGTGGCGAGATGGCTGTTGGAGGTCAGTGACCTCGGGTTAGATGAGTAACCACAGCAGTAGATATAAAACAGTGCAGCTCTGCAAATGGCTTCATCTCTGCGGCCTCTTTCAGTCCAGCTGTCTCATATCTGTGGAAACCGGTTCCATTTTTTTCTATGCTCTTATGGAAGTCTTATTCTGGTATGAAGCAACTTCCTTTTTTTTCGAAGAAATTCCTGTCTAGTCTCTTCAATTCAAGAAGTGAAAGTATTTTTCATATAGATCAAAATGCAGAGTCTCTCTTTTTGAAGTAGTGCTCGTGCCAAAGGAGAGAGTCCTGGATACACTGCAGTGCTTGTTTGATAAAGGCTTTGTTTTTCAGAAGTCTGAGCACCTGGGGCACTGACGGGGCATTAGTGAATTTGGGCATTTCCCACAGTGCATTGTGAGGCCCCGATGATGAGGGTGCATGTTTACTCTGTGCTGTCTGACCTCCTTTTTTTTCTTTTTAATCTCTTCTGCTGATTGTTCTTCTGCTGTTGGGTCAACTCGGGTCTGTGTGCGCTGAGATGTAAACAGAAAGCCTCTAATCGTCTCCCCCTCGCTCCTGCAGGATCTCTGTTGTTGCAAGCGCACACTCGTCTGTGCACACACACACACACACACACACGTTTCCCTTTGTGCTGTTTTCTGTGTCTTCGTGGTCCAACGTTGTGTTGGTACGAGCTCAGGTGTGTGTGTGTGTGTGTGTGTGTGTGTGGATAATGTCTAAATAGTGACCGGTGTTTGTTTTTTTTAACTAATTTCTTTAAGCTCAGAGTGCACATATGCAGACGGTCATAAAGAGACGAGATTGCAGATGAGTAGTAGGACAGTGTGTGTCGGCCTCCTGACACTCTGATTCAAAGTGCTTTAATAATGTCATGGGATCAGGTCCACATTTTTTAAGTGTCAGCTTTCGACCCCCCATGGAAAAATCACACAACTGGAAATTGGCCAACTTCCGGTCTGGTTTAGAGCATGGTCCCAAGAGAGTTATTTAAGTTTTCATGTGGTACATACGCTTAGCAAATTTTGAATATCTATAGCTGCTTTGTTGATTTTCGTTGAATTTTCAGAAGTTGATGGGTCATTTTTTTGTAACACAATGAGACACACACGCTTTTTTTTAATAAGTTTTGATGACATTGAACCAGTAATGATCCACAGAGAATTTTGTGACAATTGAACACAGCGTTTAGGAAGATTTGGGGAAAAACCTTTTTTGGGAAAATAAAAAATGTCGGAAAATCTAAGTAGGCAGAGCTTAAGGGTTTCGATCTGTTTTTGTAAAGAAGAGCCACTCGGACATTTGAGGTCAATCGGTCCTATGGGGCAAATCTATGGGCTTTCACAACCTAAGCAGTGTAAAAAACAAAGTGCTTTTTATAGGGGGCGCTATCCGACTTCCTCTACTCTTTAGAGCATTGTCCCAAGAGACTTTATTTTTAGTTTACATGTGTTACATATGCCTACCAAGTTTCATACATGTAGGTCAACCGTAGCGCTTGGGCTGCTTACATAAATATTTGTAGGGGGGCGCTTTTGAGCCAAAGTGCCATTTTGAAGCATTAAAATGAGTTAGAATAACCTTCTTATGCAGATATTTCATTTGGAGTGGTAATGGCTTTCTTGAAGGACAATGCTTTTGATGAAAGGGGAAACTCATATTGGCACATCTTAAAAATGTCTGGCACACATTTCCTTCCTCATTCCCTTCCTCCTTCGTGGTTAAGGGAACAAACAAACTAGCTCCTCGTCTGCTTTCTGTAAAGCGGCACCGTCTCTAAAGCCTCCTGTAACCGCAGCTTTAAGTTTTAGCTGCAGCTGGAGCTCATGCATCTACTCATTCAAAGGTTCACTATCAGGACTTCTGGCTTCATGTCTAAATGCAAAATGTAACCGCTTGCTTGGAGGGCCAGACCTGCAGTCACACCCAAAGCTTTTGACTATATGCCAAATGTAATTTTCAAATTTTAATTCTGTAGCTTATGCAAGTCTGCTTAACCTAAATAAATGTTGGCATCTGTTGTTGTTAAATTCTCACCCATGTGAATATTTGTCAAGGATAGCTTGGTTGGATATAGTTTGCTGTTAGTTTCCACATATCAGGCTCGATAAGGCAGCTGGCTGGAACAACTTTCATTGGTTTCCTTACCTCCCACTGAGGGTACGACCCTCCATTCACGCTGGCCATTAAAATCCCAGCATTACTCCCTGCAGGCAATATAGGTTCGGTTGGTAGTCTGGCCACTATAAGAGGCGGTGGAGTCAGATGATTGGGTTCTTGCCGGCTTAGATATAGGGAGTTATCGCCGTGTACCGGAAGGGGAGGGTTCAGCCATTATTGAAAGGGCTTTAGCATCAGTGCTAATTTGAGGGTCAGCTGGTGGGAGATTCCTCCCTGTTGTGAGGTTGAATTGTGCGAGCAGGAGATGAAAGAGGGAGATGTTGAATGGTGCATTTGGTTTTCTTTGGTCCAAACTTTCATTGCCTCAGCTGTTGTGAGCAAGTGACACACACACACACACAATCACACACACAGCATTAACAAGTGTCCTTTCTGGTTATGCAGGCATTTGGTGGATGACATAGCTGGTTTCCCAGGCCCCAGTAATGAACTACTAACATTGCCCAATTAATTGGTTCTCTGGTTTAATTGCACAAATCTCTTTTGAGCAAGGTTTGGCAAAACTCCCATTCTCTTTTTTCCCCCTTCTTCCCACTTCACCATTTTCCCTTCACTTCTTAGCCTCACTTTCTCCCTCGCTTTAACCCAGTTAGGTAAAGAATCGCTCCAGTGAAGCAGAGACGCAAGTGTTTTCCTCAGATTGGAGATGCCCGTGTCTGGTTGCAGTCCAGTTCCTCGTCTGGAAGTGTGATGAATTTAATATCGCTCCTGCCCAAAAGCATCGCGTACTCCCCTCCAATTTCCCACCGCGAGGTTGGAACAGCTGCTCTCAATAGAGGATTGAAAACAGAGCTCCCAAGTTGTTAAAAGGCAACTCCTTAGAGGACAAAGCCCTAAAACCGTGTGCAGTATGAATTTGATCGTATTTGAGTGTGATGTGACATGGAATGTGATTCATTGTTTTTACTGTGTGTTTATTGAGGTATCAACCGGCAGGCAGTGAAGCATATGCAACATGCCTTCAGGTTTGTCTGTTTTCCGCTTGGATTCCTTCCTTCCTCTGTGTTGGTGATGAACAAAGTGTGACACATCCCAATGTTTGACTGGCACACTAAACAGTAGAAGGCTGGTTACAAGGAACCACAACAAACAAGGTTTGTGAACGCACTGAGAGAGACTTGTAAATTTGCTTCACGTAGTAACGCGGGCTGACTCACTATATGATGAAGTCCATGAGCTGGAAAATTGGTGTAATCATCTTGGCCTCTAACCTACATTGCGCCCCCAATTTGGCCGCGGAATGAGAGGATGACTACATCGCAGCTTGGCTTCGGCTCCGGAGGTCGAGGCATCTTGGGGACGAGGCCAGCTCGTACTTCCTGCTTGCAGAGAACAGAGGAGCATTAATATGGCTCAATTACACCAGGCTTTATTAAACATAATTGACCATAATCACAGGTCTGCGTTCACCCCCGGGGCTCAGAGTGCATGGCCCAGCATCGTGGTAGGGGCTAAATAAGCATGTTTGATCTGAGGGGGCAAAAGGTGGGACACCGTGGAGCATATTTTTGAGGAGTGTGAAAATTCAAGAAAGGAAAAAGCAGGGTTTAATAGGCTGTCAAATTAGTCAGTTCTTCTTTTTCCTACAAGATGCCTTCACTCTAGCTGCAATTTTTGATATTTTGGTTGCAAAATTGTGACATCCAGGTGACTTTTTTCAATTTCGACGCACAAATTACTAAACCTCTGATACATCAGCGAGCACAAGAGGTTTTTAGGTCCAAGGCAAGTGACAAGTTTGACTTTTCAGAGACTATCTGCTGCCTGAATTGGGCCGCGTTGTCAACAAATCAGGCATGCAGAGGATTTGGCATTCATCTTCATGAAAAGGCTTATGACATGGCCTTGCTTTTTGAGCGTACAGTGTGTACCTAATTTTCTTAAGTGCTGTCAGCTCTGAGTGGATGAAGCGCAATAATGTTGTGCAAGAAATGTTTGCAAGTTTGCACCTGGGGTAAAATTGACCTTCAGTGTTTAAATAAGCACTGCTGTTTTGTAAAACATCTTTGCATTGTGACTTACACTTATTAATTAACTCTTTGCTCATGTCGGTGAGAAGTTAAACATTTCCCGATGTGCCATACTACCCAGTTTGATCAATCTAATACTGCAAATGTATAAAGTTTGGACAAAAATACAACCTGTGGTTTTGTTCAGATAGACCTCCTCTCCACGAGCGACAGTTGTGTTGGAGTTATAGAAGTAACTAATGAGGAGACCGTCAGTCTATTGTGTCTGTCAGAGATGGCAGACATCATGTCGCGTGTCCTGCTCAGGTGAAATATCAGCGATAGTGGAACATTAATCTTAGGATGTTGGACAGAAGGCGTGCACTTTTCTGTCAGCGTATTAATATCTGCCGGGTCTTTAATCAGGCCACAATGTCGGAGGATTATTTTAAGACCTGGCTGAACCGCTCGGCCACTCCTCTCTGGATGGACCAAGATGAAAGACCGACTATCCAACATCAGAGACAGAGAATGAGTTCATTACTGTAATTAGGTCTCCCTTCCTCTCCTCATCTCTCCTTCGCCATCCCTTCCCCGAGTTCACCAGGCCTTGTGTCTTAAACACCCATAATGGCGATGCATTACTCCAGTAATAAAGGCCTGTTAGCAAAGCAGACCGCCCACCCTCCATCTGCTGCCACACACACACACACACACACACACACACACACACACACACACACACACACACACACACACACACACACACACACACACACACACACACACAAAGGCAAGGAACAGAAGACAGCCTCCTTCAGGTCACAAAGAACATGAATTCTGCTGACCAAGTAGCCTGTGGCTCTCTCTATTGGTTTGGAAGGGGGGGATGGATGGATGTGAAATGAGACGTGGTCCAACCGTGTTCATTAATCACTGTCACAGAGAAAGTAGCTAATAGGAGGCAGGAAAGGAAAACAGACCACCGTGTTCACTGGTTTATCCGTCCACAATGTGAAATAAAGGCAAGCCGGCCCTTTGCTGACCCTGTCTAGCAGCACAAACAAGGAGAGGCGAGACGGTAACATAAACAGATAAAACATGCTTCTGTTTTTTTTACTCTTAATTCACAACCAGTAAGGACGAGTTTGAAGGGGAAAGTAGAACGCTGTATAACACCTATGATGTATTTTTATTGCTTAATGTTTGCGTATTTCTTTTCATTACACACAATAGCAAAACCCTGTTTTCTCTTAACAGTGATAGTAAACGTGGGGGGAGAGGTTGTCAATGTTGACTGCATTACAGCCCCACTATCTTGTTTTTATTTATATCTTTGCAGCTCGACATAGACTACTGGGAAAACTGATTTATGCTGTCTTGTTGTCATGCGTGGAGATTACAGTATGCCAGTTTCTTTGTTCGTCTTGTTCCCAGTCATCCGTTAAAGCCTCTGTTGGAGTGTCCCATTGATGAAGCTGTTTGCACAGGTGGCACATTTTGCTGTCACTCGCTCTAATTGTGAGTGTGAAAGGGCCATGTTCAGTCAACACGTGGCATTTGGTGTTGGTGGTCAGCAGATTGCCATATGAGTCACCGCTCCACTCTTTTAGTGGACATAAACTTCTTTTACACACAGTTCTTGGTCAACGACCGGGATAATTGGCCACCACTAGTGATTTACACTATTCGCACCATAAAACTGCCATGAAACTCAACGGAAGAAGAAGAAAACGAGGCACCGTGCCCGTAAGCTGTCACGATAGCTATGTTTGTTCGACAGTATGATAAATAATGGCGATAAATGATATTTTGTCGTTTTATAACCATTGTATGGTACTGATAGTATAATAGCACAATAATTCAAGAAGCCTACATTCTTTCAAAGAGCATTTCATTTTTTTATTTAGTTAATTATTCTAAATAAATAAATAAAATTAAACCACACAACTAATACAATTAATACAAGAGACTCTCAGGCTGTTAACAAATTCATTGCATTGTGTGAGTCATGCACAAATCTTATATTCGTAGGCAAAACTCGGTTGTTGATTAGTTGATTAGTCAAAAAAAAGATCAAGATCATGTCCATATATTGGACAATAAATGAGTGACGTAATTATCGTGACAGGCCTTTGACAGGAAGACAGTTCTTGTTATATTTAGGCTAGGAGCTGTTTTTGTTTGATGTCCGTGTTCTTTATTGTTACACTTATGTACATTTAATACTCAACACTGTTAGCGAGACAAATAATATTTTTGTCCAATTACCCACAAAAACATTGGCAGAAATTCTCAGCAGTAAACAAGTCACAGATTCAAATACGTCATCCACAGAGTCTTTCTTGGTTTGCTCACTCCATGTGAAAGCGTCTTTTGTCAGACCGACATCTTTAACGTTTCTGCTTTTGGTCACAACATCGCCATACCATCATTTTCCCTGAAAAGTCTCCAGGTGGGGAATTGGCAGTTGTGCCTGAATATTGATCCCTGCGCCCTGTCCGACATGAACCCATGCAGGAAATGTTCCTGAACATAGTAGGGATAGGATATGTAGTATGTTTATATGTGAATGGGACAACAAAAACCTAAAATAAGTTTAGAGTAATTTATCCATAAGTCTTGGTTTGTTGTGGCAACAGGTGAAAGATATTTGGTGTATTTAAAAATATCTTTCCCCAATTCGAGAATCAAGATTTACAAATTGTGTAATAAATTTCCTTATTACAAAATACACCAGATCTACACATTTAAACTTTGTCCAGGGATAATTTATAAGACATCGTTGATCCCTGCTTACATTAACACATTGGTATTGCATGTGTATGATTCAGAACAAATATCAGTGATTGTTTTACCAAATATTAAATGGTACAATTCTCATTTGTAACTTTTCACATATGTTCATGGCTTTATGTTGAAATAATGAAACCAAAACCAACTTCACACCCAAATCTACCGCTTGACTCTTTTCAGACTCCGACGTTGTCGGCATTGAAAATAAGACGTTTGAGACTCTTTGGCATCGTTAACTCCACTACAACCCGGCAGATATTCCATTATTCATCGTCTGCCAGTTCTAAGAGACACACATATTTCCCAGAACAGTACTTGTAGCTACATTATGCACTCGCATGACACAACACAATGTCTTGCTGTCCTCGCTACGCCTTGTGTTTAAATACAGTGGCACTACAGTTTCTTGCTTGTGAATGAAGCTGTGTTCATAATCAGACCAGTATGTGATGGGACAGAGGGGAGTGTGGGTAGTTTGGTAGTACATCTCACTGAGGAGGTATCAATCTCTTCATGCACATTTAGGTCATGCATGCATCAGTGTGTATTTGGCCCGTGCTAAAGCACATAGGTTAATACTATGTTTCAGAGTCATCCCCAGTGTAGTTGGTCTAGTCTGGCCTGTAGCTAATCTTAATGTGACCCACATTTTCATCCCAAAATAGGTTACCCCCCCCACCTTATTCATAATTGAAAAATGTAAACAGTTGTCCTGGAAAAGAATATTTCATGGGGACGTAGCTGAAGGAGCAAAGACTGGGACACCGTGCCCAACTTTTCCATCACGTTTAGAGTGAAGCCTCACAACGACAATGGCTTCAACAGGGATTCTCATCCCCGCTGAAGCAAAACAAAACTGGCAATCCAGTGCCTCTGTGAAGTGGAGGGTTCACTTGGTAACTCATGGGTCTTTCACGTGATCACAGTAGTAGGAGGAAGGAGGCACACCACCAGCCCCAAAGAACACAAGAAAAGCATTTAGGCCAATGTAGGAAGACTTGTAGTCTCCATTGTGACATGGTGTGGTGGGATCTTTCATGCAGAAGCCAGTTTTTTTTTTTAGAAGAATCCATTCCAGTGTAACACCTCAGTCACTCGACCCTACAACCTATCTAAGAGCCTTTGTTGGAATTTGATGGAAGAGAAGTTGCTCAGTTCCTCTTTTGCTTTCAGCGACAACAAGCAGCGCAGTCTTTGTTTGTTAGCGTCTTTATTACATTGTCCGTGTCGAATCGTTTCCCGCCGTTGGAACAGGGAAGTATGACCAACCAACCGTCTGTGTGCCAAAAGTCTACACACAGCTGATATACAGAGACTTTACGCATACAGATGGAAACCACAGAGTTTGCAGCACGAGTGGAACCGACATCTGAAATGCCCAAGAGGGAACAAATCTGCTTTTCAAGGACAAGCCAACCGATGTTTTCGCTCCCCTTTTCTCTGTCCTCAGATGTTCAGGTTAATGAATAAAACCTGCTGATATCAGCTTTTTGTCAGTTTTATTTTTCCCCCCAGTTGAACAAAACTGAACAAGGGGAAAAGTTTCTTTCCTCTAGTTACGATAGTGGGGTGGACTTCATATTTCAGTGCGTTTGTGGCTATAATATTGTTTTATGTTACATGAAATACATGTTTGTCATAAACAGTTTACCTCACTGGGTTCTTTTTAATTGTCCTCCTGACCAAATACATCTGATTTAAAAATGTGATGTGGCATCGTCGTTAAATATGCAAAACTATCCCCCTTGTATAATTTGCAGCTTGATGATGCTGCGAGCGGTTGGATCAGATATTGGTACATGTGAACATTTAGCTGAACATCTGCCTCTTGTTGCTGTAATTTGCTTCCCCGCCATCTGTTAGGCATTGGCTGGAAGCACCAGGAAAGATATACATCTATCTTGTTATAAACCCATAATGGAACTAGCTCCTCTCAAATACACTAATTAGACGTATTCGATGATATGCTCTGCAGTTGTTCCAAAGCTAATGCAGCCCTACATACCCCTCAGTTTGAGTTTATTACAAAATAACAGGGTAAAGACAATTCAGGTCAGCAGTATGATCATTTGTATAGCTAAACTAAATGTGCTGTGTTTTGGGTCATTTAGAGGAACACAAAATAGCTTTTCCCTGTTTTTTCTAACCCTCTCGCCGTGTGCTAACATTTTTGTTGTTTTTTTTATGTTTCTGTGCCATAGATCCAACTCTTCCAGCTGTCGTTCTGCATTGGCGACACGCTGTGAGAAGAGGCTCCACGCCGCTGTGCCTCAGCGCCCCTCAGACACTTGTCCTTGACATCCAAATGCTGTGTGTTGATCGTCGTGCCAGCCGCCTTCTGTGAGTTATGACGACGGCTGCTTCATTGACTCAGGAAAGAGGCTCCTCCTCCGCTCAGCAGTGAGCGAATCACATGATGTAATGAAGAAGGGAAGTTTGCTCTTCAAGGAGTCTGCCAGCAGGATATGAGTATTTTGAGCCCTGTGACGGATAACAAATCAAACCTAGTGGGAATTGTGGGAGGCCCAGAAGAATACTCCAGAGCCATGCAGTCAGAGGAGCTGTTCAACAGGAAACTGAAAGCCCTGAATGGTAGCATGGGCCCGCCAGCCCCCAACATGCAGGGGAAAACCGAAGGCCCAGGGAAAACAAATGGTAATCCAGCCATGCCTAAAATGGGCGTCAGAGCCAGGGTGACAGAGTGGCCACCAAGGAATGATGGATGGGACGGACGACCTTCGCCGAACTATCAGAGTGTGATACCTGTATTTCAAAACGGCCAGCAGGAACATACTGTGGAAATACTAGAGCAAGGCGAGTCAGTCTGCCTGGAGGTAGACTACTCTGACAAATACACACTGAGTGACCTCCTCAGCCACTCCCCGCTGAAGGGTCTTCATCCGATCCGCCAGCGCAGCAACAGCGACGTTACCATTAGTGACATTGACTCTGAGGACGTAATGGACCAGAATGCTGTCAATCCAAACACCGGTGCGTCGCTGCACCGCGAATACGGCAGCACGTCCTCCATTGACCGCCAGGGCTTGACTGGAGACAGCTTCTTCACTATGCTTAGAGGCTACCGAGTGGACACTCTGGACCACCGGAGCATACCGCCTATGGGCTTCCCCGAGCTGTTGCGCTGTGATGCCGCCCTCTCCCCCAGCCTGCAGACAGCAGCCCAGATCGCCAGGGGTGAGATAGTCCACATTCCGGGCTACGACTACGTAGACAACTCTCTCATTTACAGCCGGGAGCCGGAGCGGTCCTTCATGAGGCGCCTTAAGTCAGAATCATCCGAAACGTCTCTGTTTAAGAAACTCCGGACCATAAAAAGCGAGAGTGATGCCTTCCGGCTCTCAATAGAGGACGACCGGCGACCACTCAGCTTCCAGAAATGCTTCGCGCACTATGATGTCCAAAGTGTTCTTTTTAACATCAGCGAGGCGGTGGCAAGCAGAGCGACCCTGAACCAGAGGAAGAACACCACCACTGGGGCTTCGGCCGCCTCGGCGATAGGGCCTGGAGCCGCTGTGCCCGGAGGTGGAGCAGTGGCTGGACCCGGGGGAGGGTGCTCCGATGGCAGCGCAGCAGGATGTAGCAGTGGAAATGCCCCCATGTTTGAGTCTCCACTCGGCAGCAGGGAGGACTTGAACCCCAAGGAGAACCTGGACATTGACGAGGGGGACGGGAAGAGCAACAGCTTAGTGCTGACCTGTCCTCACTTCCGCAATGAGATTGGTGGTGAGGGCGAGAGGAGGATCTCCCTCTCCAGAGCCAACAGTGCCAACTACAGTGGTTTGTCAGAGAGCTGCTCTTTTGAATCCTCTTTAAGTTCCCACTGCACCAATGCTGGAGTGTCTGTGCTCGAGGTACCTCGAGAAAACCAGCCTATCCACAGGGAGAAGGTCAAACGCTACATCATTGAGCACATCGACCTTGGAGCCTACTACTACCACAAGTACTTCTATGGGAGAGGTAAGGAATGCATCCGATGATGTGTTGTATTTGAGTTTACAGAGATTGATCGGCGAGGGTTTAAAATGACTCAATGTTGAGGATTATTAAACTTTCTAGGCTAAATCCATTTTACTAAGCAATGCACAGTGCCGTGTGAGAGCAAGATCCCAAATGGAACCGCTTCAGCTCATTGGGTAAGATATCTTGACGGCCCAGTTATTTTTGTAGGACCAGATGAAATAAGGGCCAGAACAATAGCAGGCTTGTGCTGGGTGCGAGGGTGTGTGTTTCACTTCCTCGGGAGAGGAGCTGTCATGTCCTCCCCGTGATATTGCCCTGAACCCCGCGGAGAGGCTGTGATTAGTCATGTGAGAAGAGAGAGGTGAGCGAGAGGGTGCGTTTGCAGCTGTTCACTGCGGAGGCCGCAGGGGTCTGAGGACCCCTCCTCTGAAACTTTGGGGTCAGTAAAACTATGCCACGGCCCTGAGTCCCCTCATTAAAACACCTATGTGACTGATGCTGGAAATACCACGCAGACCCCGACCCATCATCGCATTATATACGTGTCTGTTTTTCCCACTGTCTGTGCGACTCTGTCTGCCGCTCTCAGCAGATTGAATTACCCATTCTTCAGCTTCCCGAGAAAACAGCTGCTTCACCTTTAACACTGTGAGATGCCTGACCTTCTCCAAAAAAGACACTGTTAGAATATTCTTCAGCGGGACAGTTTGTAAACTCAACTGAGGCTCTGTGTCTCCAGTTAACGAGACCATTACAGAGCTCTGTACACAGTGTCTTTTATTGTGCCATGGAGTTTACTCTGATAATCATTTACCGTGAAATGTGGCCTCGCCTACTGCAGCCTGAGCTGTAGTTTTTAACCTCTGAGTGGCAGGCCAATGCTCCGTGTTGCCGTTGTTGTTATGGCTTTTATAGAAGATGCCTTTTACAGTATATGGACATGGCTTTTGCCCTTTCTTCATGAGGTGTTTTATCGGAGAGACAATTCTGTCATCACCTCTGCTTCACCATAAACACATACAAACAGGCACGCACACACAACTGGGCGCACGCACACATGATATAGGCACACACTCGCAGCATGTTACCACTTTAGGACAGGCTTTTATCAACCTGGGCTGAACATTGATCCCATTGATTGCCTAAAGCCCTCCTTCCCTTAGCAACAGGAGTGTTTCTCCCCAGGCTGCACTAATGGACACAATGTTTCAGCCACACCTTTGGGCCACAACTTGTTACACACATATATAAAGTAAAGACATACAGATTCAAGATTTTGAAGGCATTTCTCCATTGTGGAGTTACAGGAAGATGGGAAATGTATTTGACATAACAATCAAAGTCATCCATTTTATAACCTTTGGCAAATTACCAATGCCATGTGATGAGTAATGGTGACATGTTGGAGAAGTGTGTTGACAAAAAGCTTTCCTCTACAATCATCACTGTCTCCCTCACTGTGCCGTCGACGTTCTGATAGCCTAATGGCTCATTCACAGAGGCCCCTGGGCCTCCTTCCATCAATTGACCTTATGCCTCACAGAGCATTTCCAACTCACTCCTCTGTCCCTGACAAGCCACGTCTCGGGCGGTTAACCCCGCGCTGCCTTCATACAGTTCATTTATTACTCATGCTGAAATGCGCTTTTTCCTCAAAGTTAATGCTGCAATAACAAGAATCTGTGTATTTATATTGTACGCTCTACACCACATGGATGCATAGTGAAAACTTCTGCAGGAATCTCTTTGCAAATGTCAGTGCTTTGAGTCCCTGCTGAGGTTTTTCTCTTGTTGTCTGCTGAATCCAGGTCTTTCTCCGCGGCTTTAGCCTGGATTAGGGGGTGTTTGCGCAAGGCATCGCTTTTTGTTTGCAAAGCTCAGCTCCTGTCCATATCCTTAACACACACTTCCACATACATAACACACACGTCAACCTTTTTCAGTCCAACACTAAAGATATGGTTTGGCAATTACACTTTATCTTTGATAAATTGAATACTTGTTTACAATGCTTTAAACTAAAAAGACTAATAGTCCCCTCGAGTGTTCATTACATTTTCCTTTTGAACCTCACAACCTGATAGAAATAACGTCTGATGTGTAACTATCATCAAAAAAAAAACATGTCAGCTAATCTAGCTTGTAAACGTCGACATGAATGTCAAAAAGTGTTCAGTTACATTCCCCTAAAGGACACAAATACTCTGAGCTTGACCGGAGGGGACATCCTGGTGGCCTCGTGGTTAAAGGCACATACTGTGAAACCACTGGGTTTAAACGAAGTCAGGAAACTTTGCCTCATCTGTCTCTCCCCATATATTCCTCCTCCCTGCACAGTCAATTATCGAATGAAAGCCATATGGCATGAAAACAAAAGCAAAAATGACCTTGAGTGACATAACACTTACTTTTAGCATGGCTTGTTAAATTTAGGCCTGTTCCAACAATACAAATACAAAGAGCCCCTCCATGAACATTATTACACACTGTGTGCGTGTGGTAGGACTGTAAATCCATCACATCTAAATAAATATTTTAAAACATTCTTGTTTTTTAATCAGTCACAAACTCTTATTTGATACTGAATCATCACATAAACAAAACAGAAAACATGTTAAAGATATAATACCTCAATGTAATGCTGTATGAATACTCTAAATTGGTTTATACTGTGTTGCGTATCTGGGTCAGTAACCGTTCAGAGGAAGTCAAACTGTCCCGAGCTCTCTTTTTATTTGTTTGTTTGCTTTTTAAATCCCAGTTCAACCACAACACAGCACGCCAGGCTCTAATCCAAAGTGAATCTTCTTTCACTGGACCCCTGCTGCATTCTGTAATCACAGCTCGTCAATGGCCAGTCCACACACACGCAGGATTTGTTAATACACAAATAAATAAATAAATGGGCTGAGTAACATAAAATGATATTCTGTCGAACCAAAAGCAGTGATTTAAATAGATTTGAACGATTATAGATCTCTGAAAGATCTCTTGGAACTGGGGGTTGTTCAAGTCTGTAAAGTAGAGGTCCAGAGCGCTAAATGTGTGTTTTACTTCCCATCTTTCTTGCTTGACCTCCAGAGCATCAAAACTACTTTGGGGTTGATGACAATCTGGGCCCTGTGGCGGTCAGCGTCCGCAGGGAGCGGCTGGACGACGGGAAGGAGAAAGATGGAATGCAGCACAACTATCGAGTCACCTTCAGAACCAGCCAGGTAACTATAATACACCGAGGTGCACTTACCCTACACTGCTTTTTGTCTACAACGACTGGGGGTGCTCGGTGGGAGAAACCTGACGACTATTGCTCAATTAAAGAATTGACTATGAGCCAGGTCATGCTTTTAAAGGACGTTCTTTGTGTATTGCATTCAATGTTGAGGTCTCTCAGTTCTGGGCTTGTTCAAGCAGCACAGAAGTGCAGGAATGCTTCAATACTCCTGAAAACAAGAGGAGGCTTCTCGCTCCTAAATCTGCTTCTCGCACCGTGATATGCCCAGTGATTCTGTGCCAGTTGTGACTCAGTTGGCCAGTCATGCAATCACTGATTGCCGTCTAGCGGAGTCTGCGTGCTCACCCTCGCTCTCCATGCGCGCCCTCGCTCCTTCTAGACACAATAGGATTCATCCACAACCTAAGATGCACAGTCCCACAGTCCCATGTGGGACGAAAACCTCTCCT
This sequence comes from Clinocottus analis, assembly GCF_023055335.1. Taxonomy (NCBI): domain Eukaryota; kingdom Metazoa; phylum Chordata; class Actinopteri; order Perciformes; family Cottidae; genus Clinocottus; species Clinocottus analis. Next base: position 15,558,517 of record NW_027176240.1, on the reverse strand, counting down.
CGATTGATGCAGGGTGGTCTCATCCACTGAATAATTCAGGTGTGACAGATGTGTCGGGCAGGAAAATGTCACTGATATCAATGCCATTCTTGGTGTAACGCTCCACTCCCACGATATATATGACTGTATCTGGGTCACGGTAGCCCTGCAAGTAGCACGCAGACGATGTTTAACCCCCCCATCCGCTCCTATTTGCCTGTACTCCTATCATTTAGGCCCAGCATTCTCTGCCTCTCTGCGCCACTCTCCCTCGCTCTTCCCTTTCTGAGTCTCTTAAGTAATCTGCTTTTCAGAAAGCCTTTCTGTCGGACAGCCACTGACTGCTGACATTTGCATCCACGGGCTGCATGCATGGAAATGGCCGTAATGTGTCCGCGATGATGTGATAATGTGTCCGAACAACAACACGGGGGTCACAGAGTGGGTGTTTAGAAGCTGTTTGGGTCAACATTTACTGGCACATTAATGATCTTACTAGTAAAATACCACTTAACATCTAGTGCGCAGTTAGCGTGTCTTAATTATTTAGAATGTGAGTTCCTAATGCCTTCCGATGGAGCCGTAATGGAGCCATAGCCCTGAATAATATGGCACAGCATAAAAGGATATTACTGCTGGCAGCTAGCATACAAGCCTGTTTTAATTTCCAACATATTGAAATAAAATACATTGGCTTAATGCGATCCAAATGAATAAAATCACACAAGTGGACATGAAGACATCGTAAGACACTTGGCTTACCTGGTGAAACCTCATAATTTGTCTTTTCTGCCAGCTGACGACACTTCGTGGAGCCATCCTGGAGGACGCCATTCCATCCACTGCAAGACACGGGACGGCCCGCGGCCTGCCGCTGAAAGAAGTGCTTGAATACGTCATCCCCGAGATTAATATCCAGTGTCTGAGGCTGGCCCTCAACTCCCCCAAGGTCCCGGAGCAGCTACTCAAACTGGACGAGCAAGGGGTGAGTACACCAAGATGTCCTCCGTGCTTTGAGTGCCACTACAGACTCGTGCTGATGATGATTGAGCAGCACTGGAACAATCTGTGCCGAGGAGTCTTGATCAGGGATGTTTGATGCAAGGGAAATACGTCTATTTGCTTTCCATAGCAGTTGAGTAAACATTACACTTTGCAGATTTATGGGGCGCTATTTTTTTTGTCCAGATAAAACAAACTAGACCATAGCGTGTTTACTAGTTAACTTAAGTTGTGCTTGTAGGTGGATTTTCTTACCTTCTGATAGAGCCAGGCTACTTGTTAACCCCCACTAAAACACACACACACACACACTATTTCTAGTGTTTATGCTAAACTAAGCTAACCAGCTGCTGGCTGTATAGCTTCATATTCAACGGGCAGATATGAGTGCTATCAATACTCCTCTCTAGCTCTTGGCAAATGAGCACATTTCCCAAGGTGTTGAGGTAATCCTTTTAAAGAAGGAAAAGCTGTGGCCCAATCACTCTCCTCCACACGGACTAAAATATGTCTTTATTATGAATAATGTCTCGAGCTTAAATTATGATGAACTGTCATTGATGTTATGATATAGATCTTATATTCAAGGTATATCTGTCGCTGACCTTTTGCATCAGCTGTAGAAGGCAACAGGAGGGATTAACTTCAAATAGCAGGAAGCTCTGTCCCATATGTGGGCTGCTTATTATAGATGAACACACGCTCCTGCATGGAGCCACAAGACAGACAATATCACACTTAATTAGAATCAATGTGAATCCCACACTCTCTGTCGCCATCATGGACGACTTCGACACGTATTTTCTGCTGATAGATGCAAGCTGAAGTAACTACTTTCCTGACAACTTACTTCATCTGAGAGCAGGTGATTTGGTATTCTGCCGGCACGGCGGAGGGTGTCATCTTGCATTATCTCTGTGTGAATAAAATGGCTATTAGTGATACAGGCTCTCTACAGTCACAGGTGTAAGAGATGGGTTCATTGTGTGATCTTAAGGCCTTTAATATCTCATCTAATGAAACTGCAAGATGGAAAAGAGTGTGGGAGAGATTAGCCAGTGCTGTGTTGCATGTCTTGCTATCAGAGAATTGTCTACTTCTTAGTATAATTACATTCATTAGCACGAGCCCATCCTTCCATTTGACAGGGGAAGGCTCTTATAATAGAAAGTGTCAGCCATGTCCCTCTTGAATATTAAGATTTTGTGCCACACATAAACAAGAGCAGTGTAGTGTCCTCTCCAAAGCAAGTTAAATGCACTTAAGATGATGACAGAATCATCGCAAAGTAACAAGGTAAGTAAGTGCGCTAGTGCTTCCTGCCAGATTTCCAAGAGCTGATACGGGAGTTTGTTCACCTGCCACACAACTCTTGCTGTCTTTTGGTTGGAGACACTGTCTGCAGATAATGACTTTGATGTAAGGGAGGGAGGGGAAAAATGCAAGAAGGTAATTGCAGAAACTACTTTTGGAGGAGGAGAGTCCAGGCTGAGTGGGGCTCAAAGCTCCTCCATCTGGCACTCTCCCTCACAGACCTCAAACCAAACGCCCAATGGAGGCCAGTGATATATTTGGACATCAGTATTTTTGTACACTCCTGTTTTAATCATTAATGTTTTGCTTGCCTTGCAAATGTGTAATACGTCAACCGCCCCGTAATCTTCCTTTTTAACCGAGCCGGACTTTCCCCGTCCCTTTGTAATGTGTTGACGTGAGGAAGCCGATATTGGAATACAGGGAAAACTGCAACTCAGGCCTGTTTTTGTTTGTATGAGCGCATGATGTTCTACCACTGCAAAGCTTTTATCAGGGGATTTTCTTTTTTGAGTGTGTATGCACACTGCTGAGGAGATTCGTGAGATTGTCTAAAAGGCTTCTTTTTCCTGTGAAGAGAAAGCACATCTCGTAAATGAGAGTATCCTGCAGCCAGACAATCTTCACAATAACCTCATGATCAGTTCTGCGGAGAGAAAGTCCCTGAAAGCAGCACCGTAATGGCCTGAATGTAAAAAGAGAACAGAGCGTATGTGAATGTATTTTAGATCACTCTGTCGATCACAGTGGACCGGCTGTGTGCAGATGGACTGGGGAAAGCATTAGGCAGTTACTCAGATTCTGAGATGTGGTTTTAGCTGGTAGAAAACGCAAATGACACATTTTTCTAACGTCGGCGGTGTAAAATGTGTATCTGCTGTTTTCATTTCGAGGCTAAAATCCAGGGAGATGACAGAATTCTTGTTTAATAAAAACTATTCATCATCTGCATCGGTTTCAGAATTAAAAATGTAATTTTAAGCTTTAATTTGTAATTCTTGATTTTAAAAAAAGAAAAGCGAGGATATGAGCAAGATAAAAGCTTGCCTGCAGGTGTCTGCATGTAACTATACGTAGTAGTGTTTGGTGATAGCAGAGATAACATCGAAGAGGTCAGGGAAAGGTTACTAATCTTTCCCTCTCAATTATGCCGAACAAATTACCTTCTACCTCACAAAGACAACCCATTATCACTGCAGCACTCTGTATCATAACGAGAATAAATGCGTGACACCGGCCGAACTGCCAACGCTGCCTATCAAGTTTACTTACATTAGTCAACAGGTAAAGCCTCTGTGGCACCATAAATCACTCCTGATGCCCGCAGCGACAGCTCGACTCTGAAGTACAAGTCAGCCGAGGTCGGTTCCACAAGTTCAATAAAGTAATCTACCACCTGCCGAGGCCGATATTGCATCACCTCTCGCTGATGTAAATCAATCCCCTGTTATGACTCTGACTAAGGATTAAGTTGGTGGATTTATGCCCTGACCAGAATTTATTCTCCCTTTATCCCCCCGCATCTAAATTCCATGTTTTATATATTGTTGCTGCAGAACTTCCGACCCCCCAAAAAAAAAAAACGTCCCAAAATGCAACAGCGATGTTTGTGTAGTGACGCATGAAGGTTGTAGCCAGGTTTTGGGAGCCGTGTTTTGGATTTCTTTTGCCGCATCGGGGACACTGCAGTGCAGACAGATGTCAACGGGATGTTATGTGTTGTGTTAGGGCAATGCTATCTCCCTCAGGTGCGTCTCGGAGTTCTCCAAGGGGAATGCTGTCCTCATTTCTCCCTCCACTCATTAAGTCTCTTTCTATCTCTGCATTTTCACAGGGTTTTTCTCTCTCTTTTTTTGCAGAAGAGAAGGAGAGGGGCGAACTGTTTTCAGCACCCTCCAGCTCTAGATACAGGGAGATGAACATTTTGGGGGAAAGCTATTTAAGGAGAGAAAATGCTTGCTTTTTAGTAGCTTATACTCAGAATCTTAGTTAATCACAGATCCGTTAAATAGGATAAAGCTTTTTTTCACCCCGGTTATGGCTGTATTACCCCGTCAGACGCTGATGCCACCAAAACAAAAAGCACACATCAAAGGCGGTTCCACAATGAGCTTTACCTCGGGAGCATTACTCATCTGTACATGTGCCCTGATGTGTTTGCACTTTTCAGGCAGAGACAAATTTGCAGCACCAAAGGGCGATGCGATTGTCCTTGCCGATGGCCAGTCTGTTAAGAGGAGCGGGAGGTTAAGTGAGCCCGCATAATGCAGGATGAAAAATAGAAGACCTCATCATTGCACATCAGACCATTTCCACTGAGCTTGAAGCCGTAATAGCTTTTCGTCCACAGCAGGAGCTCTAGTGCAGGGCGGGCTTGCCTGATGGAGGAAGTCATCATGACAACAGTGTCAGGAGCCGGGAACAGATTACCTGTAAAAGAGGAAAAAAAGACAATCCCAATTTGTTTCAGTGTATGGATCAATTTGCTGGCTGCCTCATTCGGAGAAACCTTTTCTTCCCGGCGTATTGACACATTTTCCCCGGGTCAAGATCTTGCTGTCCTCAGCTGTGACTTTAGGTAACAGGTGCCAAACGCAAAGGGCCATTCTTCACCTTCTTTTTCACCCCCCTTTTCACTTCACCCCCCTGTTTCTTGGCCAGCATCAGGGAGATATAGGCCATGAAAGATTCATGTTGGTTGAGAGGGCTCTCGCTCTCACCGCGCAAGAAGAATCACTCCGGATGTTTTCTTTTCTTCCTGCCTCTTTGTGAGACAAGTTCATATCAGACCTGTCATTTCTGGATACGACTAATGCTTTCAGTGAAAAGCTGTGAGTTTTGGCAGGCTTCTGTAGGTCTATGAATACTCTTCTTTGTAAATGAGACATGTATCTTCATTGCGGCGCTCTTTGTAGAACAATGGCTGAATCAAGAGTATTATTAGTGGGGTGTTTGGAAGTCCAATGTCTCGTATTTTGTGAGTTTAAACACCCAAGTGTTACAACAGATTGAAATGATTTTGCTGGTAGCTTACACAGAGTTCTGCCGTCAACCAAATCTATCCTGCTATCTGTCCGCAATTCACTCCCTCGTTGCTCCACAGCTGCTCTTAAGTAGCAGCTATTATATGGGCTTGATTTATGCTCTGCTCAGAGCTCCCGAGAGTTCATAGCCTGGCTTCACAAAAGGGGATTTTAGCTCTTTCCGAGAAGGGCTGTGAAGGCCTTCACATTAGCTGTGACATGATGGAAAGTGGGCACTCTCGCATGCTCTTGAGTGCATAATGTTCAGCATGTACATGAGTGTGGTGTGCGTGATGCATATCCACGTCAGGAAGTGATACTTACCCGATGAGTGTCTGTGTATGTTCCTCATTCCAGCTAAGCTTCCAGCACAAGGTGGGGGTGCTTTACTGCAAGGCGGGCCAGAGCACAGAGGAGGAGATGTACAACAACGAGAGTGCCGGACCGGCGCTGGAGGAGTTCTTGGATCTGCTCGGTCAGAGGGTGCGCCTCAAAGGCTTCACCAAGTACAGAGCGCAGCTGGATAACAAGAGTAAGTTACATGATGCGTCCAACAAAAACATTCACAAATTGCAAGCCCACGCATTTCAGATCCTGCTGAGTGCAGATGCTCTGCTTTGTTTCTTTTTTCTTTTTTTCCTTTTTGGTGGTGTAATTATTTTTTTTTTAAACGCCATATATCTTAAGTCTTGATTTCTATTGAATTACATCCTCAGCTTATCTAACACAATAGTATGTTTTGTTACAGCGGACTCCACAGGCACACACTCTCTCTACACCACGTACAAGGACTATGAGCTGATGTTTCACGTGTCCACCATGCTCCCCTACACCACCAACAACAGACAGCAGGTCAGTAAACTCTGACTCCACGCTTCCAACACTCCCCTCCCCTCCTCCGAGGACCGTCGTGTTTTACTTTGCCGTGTGGTAAGCCGATGACTAATGGTGGTAATAAGTCCCTGAGCAGCTTCCTTTTAGGATATCTTCAATCCCGGCTGCTGCCAATCTTCCCCAGAGGCTCATTTTCCCGCAATAATGACCAATCAGTAGAAAGCATGAGCATTGCCATGGTAACGGGTACCCCACAGTAGGATTTTCATCAATGCATCCCAGAGGGGCTGTATCCAAAGTGGTATTAGATGGGCCTCTGTGTCTGTCTGCGCTAACAAGTGGAATTAAGTGGATGTAGTGGTGGACTGGCGAGCGATGGCCCGATAAAGCCGCGATTACAGAGGTTCACCATCTTAGTCGCTGCACTGCTTGCATGGAAGTTATTCTTGAGCCCATGTTAAAACCATGAGGGTTCAACCCTGCAGAGATATTAACAGCGAAGACACTGAGGGAGGTAGTGAGTGAGTCAGGGCCAGGAGCTACAGCGAACACTGCAAAGACATCCTCCATCATGTGAGAGCAAAACATCTGATTGGCGGGAGTCTTCCTTCTTTATTTCCTCCTCCTTCGATTGTATGTCATGAAGTGGGATAGTTGCATTTAATCCCTGGTGGTAATCGTCTTCAGGCAGAGCTCTCCCCACTTATCTCTTCATCCTTTCCATTTCACCTCTGAACCCTGTAATCCTGCTTGTTTCTGCCTCCTGCTGACCCTCAATGACAACTTCTATACTCGCCACAGAATGAGGTTAACTATCTGCACAATGCAACAAGGCAGGAGGTCTGAATTGGTTCTGAAGTCTCCTTCAGCAAAAAAAAAAAGCCTTAATTGTGTTAGCAGGATGCATTGCCCTCATCCAAAAAGCCCTTTATCTTGGTCTCAACAGACATTACATTCAATTTGTCATTCCTCATTGCAATACAGTGGGGACTTTATTTCCTCTCTCTTGTCTACGAAATGCTTTCAGAAAATCCACAGGAGATGTTCTCCTGTGGATTTTCCTCATAATCCACTCCGAAGTCCAAAATCGCTCGGCAAAATAAGACAACGTAACTTTGCAAACTGGTCAATCAAAGCGTCTCTCAGCCAACTATGACGAGGGTCCGGCACATATCTGACTCAGCGCCAGAGACTCTCGTGGAATGAATTCAGATTTTCTGCACTTCCAGGCTGGTTTGGTGGATCTCAAGCTAGTCGTGGTTAATTGTTGTGTAATGGTGATACTTGTAGAACTAAACATGATCCAAAACGTAGCAGCGTACGGTAGCGCATCATTAGCTAGTGAACCTTTATGCTACGCTAGCAACTGAATGAATACACACGCTGCTTTTGCTTTTTAAAGACTGTAACGGTATTTGTAACCCGGCTTTACTGAAACAGAAACACTCCTTGGTTACATCGTCTTTTGTCTTAATCTCCTGGTGATGTTGTAGTTTACTTTTACATTATGATCTGTATGCTGTAGCTTCTTATCTTTTAATATTATTAATGTTTTCACAGAGTACAATCAGAATAGAGTCAATTGTCTCTTCTACTTTATTGAGCAAAACTTTGAACGTCTGGCTTTAGCAATACTTTCTTTTCCATTCCAGGCTTAATTTTAAATATTAAATGTTTATAAATCGGTGACGTCTTGCACTACTCAACTATTAATTCACCATTTGTGTAATGCTATTGCTCTTTGTATCCTTGTCCCTCTTTTTTTTCTAGTTATTAAGGAAGAGGCACATTGGCAATGATATCGTCACCATCGTATTCCAGGAGCCCGGGGCCCTTCCTTTTACTCCAAAACACATCCGCTCTCATTTCCAACATGTGTTTGTCATCGTCAAAGTCCACAACCCCTGCACTGATAACGTCTGCTACAGGTAACTAGCCAGGCTCTCTCAAAATGATACTCAAAGGAAGAAGAACCGCCAAACATTAGAGCGCCTCGCCACGGGGTAACGAGCACACTTATATCCTCAAGACAATTTAGGGGAAAAGTGTTTATCGTTTGATGGGCTTTTCATGAATGTCTTCATCCCAAATGGCTCTACATGAACTTTTAAGAACATTTAATTTGAAAGAATAATAATAATAGCCTGCTGAGTGCTTTCTGTGGTTTCTGTCATGACTTTATAGTAATGTGTGGGAATCACAGGGCTCTTTTGATCTGGTAGGTGATGATACAGTTATTATCTTCAGAGCCACCTTGAAAGTATGACTTATAAGTCTCTCCTCGAGTGTTCCTGAAGTCAACACAAGTCTCGTTAATAACATAGCATTGAACAGAGCAAGAATATTCAGAGCTCCTCTTAGTCTTTCCACCAGAAATAATTTCCCCGAAAGCCATATAATTTCACACCCCTCATTGTACATACAGTTCAATATCCATTCACTTCTTTTTTTTTTCCCCTCTTAACTGTCACTTCTGCGTGTGATTCATGTTTCCACCCTGTCTTTCAGCGTGGCCGTGTCCAGATCTAAAGACGTGCCTCCATTTGGCCCCCCTATTCCCAAGTCTGTGACTTTCCCGAAGTCGGCCGTTTTCAGGGACTTCCTGCTCGCCAAGGTCATCAATGGAGAAAACGCTGCACACAAGTCGGAGAAGTTCAGAGCCATGGCGACTCGTACGCGGCAGGAGTACCTGAAGGACTTGGCTGAGAACTTTGTTAGCACAGCGACTATTGACTCTGCTGTCAAATTCAGCTTCATCACTCTCGGAGCCAAGAAGAAAGAGAAGGTGAAACCCAGGAAGGATGCACATCTGTGGAGCGTGGGGGCCATCACCTGGAGCGTCCGCGCCCGGGACTTCGGCCAGTCGATGGACGTGGATTGCTTGCTCGGCATATCCAATGAGTTTATTGTGCTCATCGAGGAGGAATCAAAAAACGTGGTCTTCAACTGCTCTTGCCGTGACGTCATTGGATGGACCTCAGGGATTATGAGCATTAAGATCTTCTATGAGCGCGGGGAGTGTGTCATGCTGTCTGCACACGACAACTGCGGAGAGGACATCAGGGAGATGGTGCAAAGACTAGAGGTAAGATCCTTTAAGACTGAAGTGTCATAATCTCGGTCATTTTCGAGGTATTCATGTCTCCTGGATTAGACCGTTGGAAGGCGAGCTGAACTGTTGTACCATGCTGTATGTCCACGTCTTCAGTCTCTAATCACGCCACACTAAGCCATTTAAAAACACAGAGGGAGTAAATCATTCTCTGTGGCGAAGGGAGGGTTTTGTTGTTTATATTTGATAGATTGAGACTATGACAGTAAAAATCAATTACTTTGTCAGAACAGTGTTGCGTCAAAAACAGTTTTAATGGATCAGACAAGGTGCAGCTCATTTTTTTCGCAATAATACATGACACCCTTTCCGGTTCAGACTCGGGGAAAAAAAAAAGGAAAAGCACAACAATTAAATACTATACATGCTGTGCTCGACTTAACCTGTTGCTCACATTGTTCACTCTTTTTCAAACAGGAGATGCTCTGCATTGGTCTTCTCGTTGCTCTACATTGCAATATGGCTCACAACCCAAATTTAGCTTTTTTTTATTGTATCTTATGAGTATCTCATTATGAGCATCATATTTGTTAAAGTTAGGTTCTCAATAAACTGAAAATGAGTTCACCCAGTGTTTGCTGCCTAAAAAAAGGCCTATAAACTTCTGTGAAACACGGAATAGCAGTCTGTCATCGGAATCGCCCACTAAATCTAGTTTGACTGCCTTTCACACATAAGCTCAATGGCATGTGAAGGAAATGGCTGCCCTTACTTTAAATGGGGCTGCGAGGCATTTTACTTTGGATAGTTGTGGTAGCTCTGTGGTGAAACAATGCATTCTGCAAATATTGCTCTTACCATTGTAGCTTTACTACTTACCACAACCCTTGTTTTTCTATTTTCATCATTATGTCAGCGGAGCTGTTGCTTTCTTAACCTATATCTAGCCTGTCAAGTCTTGTGTGTTGAAAATCTGCGCTGAGCTTCTGGTATTTTCTTTTCTTTCCTTGGTGTCTTTATTTTTTCCCTTCCCGACTCCCCCCTCATCTGTCTGCCTGGCCCCTCTTCGGGTTGTTCAGAGACGGGAGTGTCACATAAATGTGAAACTGTAAAGTGAAATCAATGGAGTCCAGAGAGGATTATAGACCTCCTGTTGATAGCTTTCTTTGGCTCATCACACAGGCTCAGCAGAGGTGTACAGTTAAACGTATAGGTCACACAAGTGCAGATGTTGTTCCGCGCTTGATCGGGATGAAACATTATGAAACATAACAGCATCTTTATCACCAAAAAACGAAGCTGGAGCCACTCCCTGCGGCAGACGGTTCATTTAATGGGAGTGGAAGATTAGCGATGATGTGATTTCGGCTCATTGTTGATTTTGCTGCTGTCTGGGCGCAAGTACAGGAGAAGGTAGCTTAAGCAGGACACCAACCCAGTTATGAATGGGAGGAGGGTTTCTTTTTGTTTTTGGGTCTTAGACTAGGAATAGATAATAACACTTTGTTGGCCTCACTACTTCACTCCCTTTAAGAGCTATCCACTGAGTCCAATTTCTATACCAACCTTACTGTATAGTTTTGCCTTGGCCATCTGCACTCTGTGGCCCTGGTTACATTATTTTATTTGTTTTAGTGTTTTTCAAATCTTAAAAAAAGAAGAAGAAAAAGGGAACAAACACCTGGTTCTTCAGCCTGAACGCTGGCATCCGATGCCTTGTTTCCGCTCCCAGTGTTGCGCAGGTTTGCATTTCTTATTCTAGTTTCCATTGTTTGTTTACTGAACCTCTAATCAGGCAAACCTTTATTTCCTTGAAAAAAACATTGTGGTTGAATCCCAAAATCCAAACCTGAGCTGTGCATGACCTTATTTCTGCCTGCCTGCATGCTCTCCTCCACTTATCCCTTTGGCAACCTCGTCAACAGGAATTTCCAACAGACCCCAGTCAGCGTATCATTGGTTCAGCCAACAACACGGGAGTAACAATCTATTTCCTGTGGAAAGCACAAGAAAGAGCCTCACTCTTCTGAGGATTTCGATAGATGATAATTACACCTTTCTTATTATCACCTTTCACAGTGAAACTAGAACCAGCACAAAGATTTTGCAACCGCAGTGAAAAGCCCAAGATCCCAAAGAAGTATTTACCATAATTAATCTTAAAAGACACGGATGTCATTCAGTGTCTGCGCAACTCATCGCAAGAAAGGACAGAGCCGGATATATTAGCATTTGTGATTAGCCAAAGGGCGTCATTTCCTCGTTCACTATGCTAATATCCTCTCACATTTACTGTCCGCTTACCCACGGGATTTGTGAGGGATATTTCACAGGAAAATCTCAGGATAAGTATTAATAAGTGTGTCGCTATTTAAGTTATTCACTAAGACAGAGGAGGAGCAGCAGCGGTTGGCACATTTTGGGTATCAGGTGACCCTGCATTCTTGATCCCAAAGGTGTCTGTAATGTCCCAGAGGTGGGCTCGAGTCATGTTTCATAGGTGGGGATTTACGGGCTGCCGGACCTGTGATGTAATGCGAACCACAGTGAACAGATTGCCCACTGTAACCGAGGAGCCCAGTGTGGGAGCACAACTAAAAGCTTTGTGATAATAACGCCCCACTCTCAAGGGTGTTGCTGAGCTGGGTGGCCGCGTGCTCTGCTTTTATGAGACAAGCCATCTTGGTTCGGGAGCCATGTTTTTTTTGTCACCTGATCAAAGTACAGGCTGTCCCCTACATTGCGTGTTACTTTATGTACTGTTTTTATATAGAAGCGAATCACTGCGTCTGCTTTGGACCTCAGTGAACGAACTAGAAGTAGGAAAAATATAACAAGGAAAAACTTCACTAGCTTCTCAAAATATTTTTATTCCATTCTCTTTTTTTTTAATCCACATATCAAAGTAAATGGTAAAAGTTTGGATTCAAGATTGTCGATCGGTTAAAACATGGTGTTTGAAAACTAATTACGTGGTAACTTATTATGGCCATTTAAATTTGTTTTGTCTTCCTACTTATGAAACGACTAATTGATTCAGTAACAGATCTGCTTACTGGATAAAGACGATAAGCGGTTCCTACAGTATAATCGATCAGTTCAGGAGCTGCAACAAATTATTAATTGTTGGATTGTTCATTCTTTAAAATGTCCAAATATAGCATGGCATCATTACCTTGCTCTCTTTCTCCAACTTTCAGACAAAAATCCAAAGTGATTAAGTGTATTGTTATACATAACAAAGAAAAGCAGCACAATCTGAATCAGTTTTGCATCTTTGCTGAATCAACAGTTTAAATTATGTATATATTGCCATGTGTTTTTTTTTAAATTTCTGTCAATAAACCGATCAATTCATCGGCAGCATTTGAAATGCTTGATTAGTAACCGCTGACACTAATGTCTTGCTCTGGCCACTCTTGCCCCATTAAAAAAATTGTGCCCTATCCCAGTGGAAGCCGCTGTCCTAGATGTAGAATTGATTCACAGATATTCAGCCCAGAGGAAACGGGTGACCCTCATTTCCACAATCTGTCCTTTGACGTTCAGTTGGGTGACAGGGTTTTGTTATGTCTGTGAAACATGCCAGAGCTACTTCTGACTGTCAGACCTCTCACAGAGGAGCCGCGCCAGCAACACTACTTGACAACCAATTCCAGGCAAAAACTGTTTTGTTTTGTTTCGGGTTGGCGTTTTAGTTTTGTGTTCCCCACTCGCACAGATGTGTCATCCACGCTGCCAGACTTCATGCCACCATCCTTTTATCAAAATAACTTAACGGGCCACAAATCCCTCCGATGAGATAATGAGCGTCCTGTTAGATTCACCCATTAACGATTTTGGCCATTCGGAGGAAAACCTATGCACATTCATTTTGTGGATGGACAGAATAATGTCCGTTGATGAAAGCATTTAGAAAGCTATTATTTAGGCCTAATGAATTTCTGACAAAGGGCAGTTTGATTCATGGCTCCTAATACTCAGGCCAATGTCCTCTTCATGCACATTTACTTGCACAGGCTATGTTAGCCTGCACAACACGCCTCCTCCCTCCATCCAATTTGTTCTTGTTTTTTTAATTTTTCTTTTGGACAATCTTTTCTAATAGTGTGTGTATGTATATATTGTGTTGTGCGATGTGTCGAGCTACTTGGACCTTGCATTTTCCTTTGGGGATCAATAAAGTAATTATCTATCCATCTAGAGAGCTTTTTGGACTTCACTTTTCCCATTTCCTTTGCCCTTGATGTTTTCCGCGAAAGGAATTGTGTAGTTGCCAAAGTGCCCCTCTAGTTTCATGTCTCTTTTAAAAACTGGACCTCCAAGCATTTATGTATTGCTTGTAACTGATTGTCACTGATTTCACCAACAGAATGAGTCCTTCCCCAAGTAAATAAAGGGTTTCAGGGTTGCGTCTCACTGTGAGAGCCGTCATGGCTGTTTCGGGTCCCCTCTCACACAGCGGGGTAGGATTTCTGCCAGTGTGAGAATCTGGTGGAGTGTTGACAGGCCATAGTCTGAGTCGATGTGTCCCTGAAACCAGCTGCCACTCTTCAGCAAATGGAGTCAACCACCCACAACTGAACAAAAACTAATCTGGTGGGTAATTAAAGCTCATTGGATGCAGTGTGGGTGTTTTTTTCTCTCCAGTGATTGTTGCAGGAAAACTCGGCCAGTCCCTCTGAGTACCCACACTGCACTGCAGTCTATATCCTATAAGCTCAGTGACTCCATGTCACCGAGGTGAACAGATAGCTAGAGATGCATGTTTTCATCTCTGCTCAGTCTGTTGCTGAAATATTGCTGCCCAAGCGAGAGGGTTGCCTGAACTTCACTTGAACCTGAATTACATTACAGCAGAGGCTGCGGCCAAGCCACCGCCAACTTTAAGTTTCACCCGAGCACACAACAGGACAAGCGGTGACTGCCTGCCAAGTATCCACGGGTGAAGTCTTGAGTCTCTAGAATAGTGAGGGAAGGGTGTAGAGATCATTTTGTGTTCATCAGCTGCCAGTAGACTGTGTGTTGGATACATATTGTGCTCCAAAGTCCTTTTAACAGAAGTTATCTCTGGTTAATAGACTTAGTTCTCTGGACACGTCCGTGTCTCTGGAGCCACGGTGAGCCTTATTCCCCACCATGGCGCCCACAAAGCCACAGTAGGCCACAACACGGACGGACGGACGGATGGGTTTTGAGGCTAAACTAGTTAGCTCTGTTATGGACCCTCTTAGTAACTTATATTTTGAGAGGTTCTTTGAATTTGCCAAACATGCTCGTGCTCTTCTGCTGAAGGACGGGATGTTATTTTGCTCTAATAGTATTGTTCTCACACATCTAAGAGAAAATATTGAAATTGTACATTGTTTAAAGGCTGCTGTTGGAATATACTGTAATAGCTTAGAAAGCTCTTATTAAGGGCTATTAGGATCATTCAACTTGTCTCTCTCTGTCAAGTTCATGCTTGTTTTTGTTTTTTTCTGTTTGATTGCATCCTTTTCATGTGTTGGACTTTGTGTTTCTTAAGTGCTGCTGTCTTCATGTCTCCTGTTCAGTACAATCAACACGTCTGTACGTTTTATTGGAGATAACGAACAAAAGCATTTCGTTTCCGGTTCCAGATCGCCACCAGAGGCTGCGAGACGTCGGAGATGACGCTGCGTCGGAACGGCCTCGGCCAACTCGGTTTCCACGTCAACTTCGAGGGCATCGTGGCCGACGTGGAGCCCTTCGGCTTCGCCTGGAAGGCGGGGCTGAGGCAGGGCAGCCGGCTGGTGGAGATCTGCAAGGTGGCCGTCGCTACTCTCACCCACGAGCAAATGATTGACCTTCTGCGCACCTCCGTCAGCGTGAAAGTGGTTATAATCCAGCCTCATGAGGACGGCGCACCCCGGCGGTAACTCCTCCTCTCTTGTTTTCTCACTGTCACTTGAGATCTAACACTTTCTTACATCATCACAGACAAAATCTGCTTCCAAAACAAATGCAGACCTCCTCTGGTTTTTGACCACAGTTAGTGAAACAGAGAAACAGGTGCTCCTCAAAAATGTATGAAGTTCTAACAGAAGAGTGTTCTTTTCTCATTTTTCCATGCAGCTGGGGTAAATTAGCTTGACATTTGTGCTCATGTTTGTGTTGATTAGCACACGGAAATGCTTACACACTGTTTTAGTTGCAATGGGGGTATATGTTGTTCTCCGCTGATTTCTCTGGAGGGGACTCTCTTTGTGTTGATGTGGCTTTGTTGCAGGAGAAAGCTCCAGCAGAGCTGTAGAGTCACGCAGACACGGACGGTCAGCGTTTCTCCCTAATGATAATGAGAGGAGCATTTTGATTAATGGCTCAACTCTCGCCCTCATTGTCTGACAGCTCGCATTTTGCAGATTGCTTTTTTTTCCCTAAACTCGGCCCAATCTTCCACTCAGCAATTCGGATGGTAATGTTTGGCTTTTCAGGGACACACACACGCAGCGAGACTCCATTGCTCCCATCATAAAGGGGAGAGGCATAATTCAAATTATCTGTTGTCACGAGGACGAGATGGATGTCTGTGGAAAATGCTCCTTCTGAAAGCACACCTGCTTGTTTTGTCTGCGAGAGAAAGACAGTGAAATTATATCCACCACTCGTTCACACTCATATTTTTTGACATCTTTGTTTTGGTTGTGCTTCGGGCTGACAGATTTGTGTACCACAAAATGTTTTTTCCTACTTAGTGGCAGATGACCACAGCAAATTGACAGTGAGAGAGACGATCGTTACCATTTTCTGTTTGCAATGTTACAGGTAATGCTAACACTGTTTGCTAAAAAGTCAAATTCAATACGTATTAAACAATCACAGTGCACATTTGCTGTGTGCGTCTGTGTTCACCCTGTGCATTTCTATACAGTGTGTTGGTGAAGCCTTTTGATAAATGGTTGGCGAATGAAGGACTTAGATGACATCTTTTTTATAGAAGTTTAAGTGTAAATGCATGTATATATTTGTCAATGTGTCAAAGACTGCATACTCGGCATGCGTTTAGCTGCGTTTCAGTTTTAAGTTCTCGCATGGCGTAACAGTGGAGTAACATATTTGCTCCCCCAGATGGTGGTCGAAAATGCCCCGTCTGGGAATCCAAAACAGCAGCCTCTCTGGCAGAACCGCCATCTAATCCTCTTACGACGAGCTGTGATGATACATGATGATACAATCATAATCGCAGTTCAGGGAAGCTGAAAGCAAACAAAACAAACCTCTTCTTGTGTGTCAACCAAAGCGTGTCCGGCTCCGTGGAGATGCGGTTACACGATGGAGGATTCTGGAAAGGAACTTTTTGGACTTGGTGTGTGCGCCAGTGGGAGGCGTCTTGGTTTCAATGAAACGACTGAAAACTGCAACGGCTCTTTCAGACAGCCCAAAATACACCGTATGCATTATATCATGTTGCATGTCCATAATGGGTGGGGCGATGCATAATTCAGTGAGTTTGACCCATATATGGCAAAGCCGACAGATGCATCTGGGAGATTAGTATAGAAGACTTTACTGGTCCACCACCATCTTACTGAAACAGTTTCTCATCGTCGCCCCCCCGTGAGAGCCAAAAGACTCCGTCTCGAGTCCTGTGAATCCGACCCCCCCCCCCCAAGTCTCCAACAAATCTAGAGGTGAGAGGTCAGATGAAGAACCTCGAGAGCCCTCAACTCCTTTTGCTGCTGCGTCTTTCAGTTGCTAAAGTGTTGCAGTCAACAATAAGTACTCCAGTTTCTCCAGTATTATCTCATAGGAAAGGAATTCAGCCCCAGTCAGTCAGTCCCCTGTGGCCAGAGAGATGAGGGTTAGTCTTCACAACAATGGACCAGAGTCTCATGACCTCCAGACAATGCACCCTGGCTCCACACTGCTACCAAGGCGAGGAGAAATGTTTTCATAAGCACATGTTCCGGCCCGGAGACGTGCGTACTCCCCTTCGCCGTTTTTAAATTGTCCGAGTAATATTTCGTCGTCTTTATTTCGTGGTTCCTCCAGATTCCGTGAGGGGAAATGAATATTGAGAATATTTCAGAAAAAAGGAACGTTAGTTTAGCGTTGTGAAGCTGTTCATGCCCTAAACGAGTTTCGCATGCTCAGCCTGAAGCCAGCGGAGATATGGCTCTAATATTAGCCGTACCTCGGACTGTATTTATTTACACTGGAGGAAGGATGTGGTTTTAGCCCAGCGCAATACTAGAGGCTTTTCCATCATCACTCTGAAAGGCATTAAACAAGTTCAACATGTTAGCCTTGGATCAAACTCATGAGAAAAAGATGAGAAAGATTAGCTCTTTGAAACAGGAATGCAATGTACAGAACATGTTTTGGGATATGGTCATCAGAGATCGAAGAGTAAACAAGAGCATCAGTACAAGGCGGGCTCAAAGTGGATGATCGGTTCAAGATACACAAACGGTAACAGAAACTAAAAATATAGCATCTGTATATGCCATTCATATCTTTTCTTGGAACATATTGTACATTTAAGGTTTTAAAATGAGTAACCCGCATATAAGTGCGTCCAACCTGCACCAGCCGCCTGTTCATAATGAGTATTGGCTGTGACATTCAGATAGCCACTTGTGACCTTTCCTTTTGAAGTGTTGTCAGATTTGTCATCACGGATTTTCATCTAGACTGACGTTAAGCCGGATTTCTCACTTCCCATGCCGACACCCGGGAAAAGAGAGCACCACTAAACCAAAACTCAAAGAGCCTGCATCACAAATTGCTCGTCTTAATCCCTGCACATTCTTCACAGGAGGTGTGCTCTCCTTTAGATCACGTTGCAGAGAAATCAGTTAAAGAGCTTCTTTTTTTTTGCCTCTACCTTTTTTTTCCTCTCTTTTTTGCAATCCTATGCACTTTTCCACACACCTTAATTAATAAACCTCCTGACAAGGTTCTGCAAAGGCTGTAGGTCACAGCCTCTGTGGGTCTTCGCTGTGACATGGACTTTGATTGTGGAAATGGATTAGCGCGTCCCTTAGTCGCCGGCCATGTCATTAGAGTGACAGCACTCTAACTAAGGTCTTAGGTCCCGATGTCACACTGATCTATTGTAATTCCTTGAGAGCCAATGGCTGAAAGAGCTGATTGTTCGCCACAAACTGGCCACAACCTTTTTTTAAATGTATTTTTCATTTCTCATGGGCATTGGCCGATTGTGTTAAGCCAGGCATGCAGTAGCTGTTTTTTGAGTGGACTGGAAGTTTGTTTTTTATTTTGTAGATGTTTTCTTTTTCTCCAAGCTCATGTAGGTCATTGTGGTATAATTTATGGCTCGTGCACATTTAGTTGGAGGAGTACAGCGGTACTTGCTGGAATCAAGAGGAAGCAGGCAATAGTCTTCCTCCTCTCCTTAAAGCTGGATGTGTCTCCTCCAGCTGTGGTTGAAATGTTGACCAAACACCCGTTTCCTGCTCTTTCTCCACGATTTATACACTGAGTCAGAGTCCCCCCCTCCACCCTTTTATACATTACAAACAAGTAGCCATTCCATATACATCGGGCCATTTCTCACCTCGAGCTAAGCTTGTCGAGGTGCTGGGAGAGAATATTAGGATCATAAGTGATATTTACCTCGTCAGTTCTTTCTCCTTCTGGAGCAGAGAGCAGAGCAGGAGACGACGGCCGAGACCTTTCCTGTTGACAAGCTGTTGGCTAGCTTTAGCCTGTTTTCGAGAGTAATGATTCATGGCAGCCTGGCATGATCTCTCTCACACACACACACACACACACACACACACACACACACACACACACATACACATACACATACACACGCACAGACACAGTTAATCAAGGTATTGAGCGGGTTAGGAGCCCTGTTTAGAAAAACAATTAACCAACAGTCAAGATCTAACAATCTTTTTTGGATTATTTGTATTTTGACATTAACTAAAAGAGATCTACGGATTCACATCAAAGTAAATGAGTAGTGATTCAATCGCCGTTCTCTACAGCAGCTTCACCCAAGACAAATTCCTTATTTCTTACAGACTGGTGCCACTCATTACTCTCGCTGTCCCACATATCAACCTAGTGATGCGTGCTACGTACATGCAATAAATAATGTAAACTATGGAGGGTGTGGAGCAGGCTACACCACTGGCGTTCCTCTTCCATCATGGATGAGGCCAGCTCGCCGGTGACACTGACCAAATGTGGGAAACATGTTGGACGAGGAGGAAGCAAAAACAAGATCTTCTAGTTAGAGCTCCTAACATCCATGAGTCCAGTGGGAGGCCAGCTGTAAACAGCCCCAGCCACCCATGGCCCAGTTTGATGAAAAGGGTCTCTGAGAGGGATTACTTGCCCCCTCCACCGCAGCCTTTGCAATCAACCTAGCCCACCCTCCTCAAGGTCCGCTCTGTGTACATGTGAGACCACAGCAAAGCATACACAGCTTTCCATCCCCCCCAGTGGGTCCTGAAAAAAAAAAAGGACTTTGGAGGGGGAAGGCCATTGTAATCATTAGGGTCATGCTTGATATGCATTTGGAGAGCTAGCAGAGCACCCGGGCTGTTTAACCCTGACCAACCACCCTGTAAACCTCCTCGTCCTTCCAAACATACACACCAAGCCTCTGCCCAGCCCCGAAGATTAATGTTGCATGAAATGGCATCACGGGCCGTGTCGATCGCAGAGATCTTCAGTGTTGTAAGCAGTAATGGGATAGAGATGCAGATGGAAGGAGGAGAAAGCCTCCTGTGTAGAGCTACTCAGGGGAAACCTATATCTGATTAAGTGGCAAGTGGAGATTTTCATCTCTATAAAAAAAGAAAGGCAAAGTGTTTTCTGTGCATCTCTACTCCAATTTGCCCACAAGCCCTCTGTGTGTGTGTGTGTGTGTGTGTGTGTGTGTGTGTGTGTGTGTGTGTGTGTGTGTGTGTGTGTGTGCGTGTGCGCGTGCGCGTCATTGGCTCACACTCATGCAATTGGACACACTATATTTAGACGTATGCCTCTGGCTAAATATTTCTGACAGCATTAGTGTGTTTTGGTGTAGTCATGGTAATGGATGAATGGCTCCCCTCCCCCCGCCTGGTTCACAGAGGACGTCAGGGTCAGTTGTGTTGTACAGTGAAGAACTGCAGCAGCTGAAATTCAAGACGTCTGGTAACATAACAGCGAACTGTGATGAAATTTAATGGCTGAAAGCGGTAATAAGACATGTATTTTGACGACTACTACAGTAATTATTGTAACATTGTAATGTGGATTTACTGTCTAATGTGCAATCATCATAATGGCTGATTACTCATTTAAGCTTTTAAATCATTCTTATGATTCATTACATCATCAATAATTAATTGAGATGTATGGGCACGGCAGAAGTAATAATTGTGTAAAACAATACAATTTAAATCTAAGTACCATATCGTCCCATTACATTGGAGAGAAGGGAGATATCTATTCAACACTTTTTTTTCAAAATAATGCAACTCGCACCAAAACAAGCTATACAGATAAATATCACGAAGAGAAAAAAAATATGTTTCACATTGTTGTGCTAATCTGTCCCTTTTTTACCATCTTCTTCGTTTCCTCCCACATCCTCCTTCCCGCTCAGGGGCTGCTCCGAGCTCTACCGCATACCCATGGTGGAGTACAAGGTCGACAGCGAGGGTACACCCTGCGAGTACAAGACTCCCTTCAGGAGAAACACCACCTGGCATCGGGTGCCCACGGCTGCTGGACCGCCGCTGTCCCGGGGCTCGCCCACGCAGGGCCCTGAACGCCTGCAGTGCCAGCAGATCCTCCAGCAGCACCAGGCGGCCATCCCACGGAGCACCTCCTTTGATCGGAAGTTGCCAGATGGGTCCAGGTAGAGCTAGACTATGAACGACTATTCATTTACGGAGGGAAAGGGGTTTTGTTCACTGCTTTGTTTTACACACAATAAAGGAGCACTGCAGGAGCTTAACTATGTTCATCATCTGCCTGTAGAAGAACACGCGTCTCTTGGGTTAATGCATGATCATTTTTGTAACCTTTATTTTCCATAAAAAAGGATTTTGACCTCTAGCTAACAATCTTAACTTTCATCAGTACACATCTTATTCGGCGGAAGGTTTTTGAAGCATATGAGCGTGACGCTGATACCAAGTCAAATGAAAGTGAAAGTTTCCTGAGAAAAATATCACATCAAGATCAAGTTACAGCACCATTATAAACAGTGTTGTGCAATAAATGTCACTAAATTATCCTTTAAGGGCACTTTTGAAAGTCAAGCTTTCTCCTCAAGGTTTTTCAGAGCTCTAGAAAGAGCGACGCTTTCGATCAAACATCGTGATGCTCAAAGGACCCGATCCTTTGAGATGAAATCTTTGAACTCCGAGCCTTTCTCGTTGGGAGAGGAGCCGGTTATTGTCTTCAGCTATTTGCATACATATAAATGGAGCATTTTAGTCCAATGAATTCATGGCTTCGCTTTCATCTCCCTTCAGATGATAAGGCCACACGCAGACTTTGTTCCTTTCCTAGACGGTGTCTCTTTTGGACATCTCCATTGAGCCATGTAAAGCAGTGATTTGTTCATCCTAATGAAACCCCTACAGTCATGATAACCTTTCCAGTGTGTCACACCGACCCCCCCCCCCCCTTGGTGTTGCCTGTTCTGACTATACCGGGATAATGGCCGCCTTCGCTGCCTAATCAGAGTCCCTGGCAGCGGGGGCACTCTATTCTCCCTCGCTTCTTTCCCGCTCTCCCTCTTTCCACACCCCCTCCTACTCTCCGCTCCCTCCTTCTTCCTGCACCCTGCTGAGGAGGAGGTGATGAGGACACTGACACAGCTCTGCTCATCTCATCCAATTACGGCTGAAACAAAGAGAGTGCTTTTGTCTGGACCACGATATGTAGTACCGCAGGGGGGGAGGGGTTGGAGATGTAGACAGAAGGTATGAAGACGGGAGGGGAATATTGTTCAGTCTAATATTCTAGAAAAATAAATCGACATATAGAATCATTTATATATTCTTTTAGTTTTTTAGGATTTAAATCCGTATTCTAAAACGGACTAAACGTGATGATCATTTGGTTTCCCTATTGTTGCATTGATAAATTAATGGATAAACAGTTGGTGAGCTATATGGTTGAACTTGATAGCTTGATAATGGAGAACAGTTGGAAACATCTCTTTTACTACTAGTGGTAGTAGAATGAATGCAAACTTGACCAAACTGACCTAAACGTTAACAATTGAAGTGCATGAAAACATTGTCACGTGACAAAAAAGGGTTGGGAACCCCTGGTCTCTAGATCACATTGTGATGGCTCCGATGTAAAGCATCATCCCATCCGAACATTTAGCTAAATCCACACATGGCACTATAAAATATGACACCTAGCATGCAAAAAGACTATAGACCGACCGCTAATCCTTAAGTGTTATTGCAGAGAAAAAAAACGTCCGTGCCTCCTCATCCCTCACCCCCCAAGACAACTTTATATTATGTGTAGAGAGGAAGAAGAGGAGGAGAAGAAAGAGCAGCTGCTGCTGTTTCACATTAAAGCTCCTGGACCCGTCTGAGGGAGGAAATGTAACGATCTGGCCAAAGCATTTGATGATGTGTGCCGCAACTGAGTTACTGACATTTTGGTGAGTTTCCCAAAGGAAAACTGTGCAGAAAGGGAAGGAATTTGTCGCCTTCTTGATGTAGTGTTTTGAATTATGAGATCCTACTGGTTTTTTTTTTTAAAGGATTGTCATGTTCATAATTCCAATCTCTGCTCCTGCCTTTACGCTTGTAAATATTTACAATTTTGTCCGCTTCATTCCGACCCAGTCCAAAACTCATTACATATACAGATACGGGAGACAAAAGGAGATGAAAGTGGATGCAGTTCGACCTGGCCGGAGACTTAATGTGAAAGCCATGCCGCCGATGTTATTGCAGTCTTATTTCCGCTGGGTCATTTTAGCTACTTTGGTGTGTTGGTTAAACGGAAGGCCTGGAGGCAGCAGACATAGCTCGAATCCAGTGTTTATTTTTCACTCTTGACTCTCATCCGCAAGTTTCTCCGCACCAGGCGAGAGTAAGCAAAGAACCCTCTAGTCTCAAGATATTAAGTCTGAGCCTTTTGCAGGGTGGTAGATTTTTAGAATGGGTTGAGCAGAAATCTCAAGGCTCCTCTCACATCCAAAAGTTGCTTCTGCCTTCTTACTCTACGCGCGCACACACACACACACACACACACACACACACACACACACACACACACACACAGACACAGGGCTGCACCATCTGGATCGCTCACTGAGGCGTACGACCATAACTAATCCCTGTTGCTGTTTGTCTTTGGAGAACAAGACACCCTCTACCTCACTGACAGCGCTCACGTTTTCTTCGGGATCGTCCGCAAGGGACCGTTCGCTGGATGGAAACCTTTTAATAAAGTCATTAACGCGGGACAGTTGGGGAAAGACGTTTTTTCCAGTTGTGGAGATGCCGATCTAATTTGGTCACGGAATATAAAAAGATTTCTATGAGTAATATGCAAATTCCACTGCGTCAAAAGAATTCACTGCTTGTCTTCGTATGTCATCGTGAGTTGATCGTCCTTGTTTTTTTTGCACTGTTTAAACAAAACAAGCAATTAGAAAATAGTGAAAATTTACCACGCTAATTCCCCAAAACCTTTCAGACATTTTATGAGCAATTTTAAAGAATTAGTTGCAGCCTAAAATCATATTCCTATGAGACTCCTATACAGCCCAGCTATTGAACATCTGTGACAGTGAGTTTTACACTTTTGTCCCTCTGTTTCTTCAGGACAATGCAGGATATGGAGAACCCGCAGATCACCTCATGTAACAAGGGAGACCAGCACTACCGCAGCTCCCCCAGTAACCAGTCCTCCTCCAGTGATCCAGGACCCTGTGGCAGCAGCACCTGGTCCCAGCAGCCTGGTTACGATGGGTACGGGTCCAGAGCGGTGTTACTTTTTTTTTTTTTTTTCACAAATGGACTCAAAGCCCCTCCAGGAATATGCACTCTCGCAGTGATGAATGCAGCCACAATCAGTCACAGGCAGCACTATTTCTGAGAACTAGCAATTTTTGCAAAATGGCAGCAATTTATCCACACGAAATGACCAAATCATCAGCCCACTTTTGGTCGCTCGTCACTCTTTTCTTTTTGCAGGAAGTGATGTAACAGTATCACATATAGAAGCTTAAATAAGGGACGGTGATGGAGCTTTATGGATGAGATAACTTTTTATTTAGCATGTATTATTCTAGCTTCCATTCATTCAACACAAAGCCTTACTTTCATAATTGGATACAGAAGAACATAAAGCTACCTCAAACATAAAAGACTACTTTTGGATCAAGCCGTTCTATTTTGTAGCCATTAAAAATCCAAGCCAAGTTTTGAGCTTGTCGTCCTTATTTTGTTCAGAAGGATGATCACTTAACTGTGATAGAAGTGATTATAAAGAAATCTTTCTTGTCTGCAGTCTAACTTACTGGAGCTGAAGTGCCACTTTCTGAAACTGCTCTGTAATTTTGAAAAAATCCATTGAAGAGACATCTTTTGGAAAAGAAAAAAAAGAAAATCATAAAGCAGGAGGAAGAGGCTTTAGCTTCTGTCAACATGAAACCATGAAAGGCCACCCCAATTTCTAGTTCATGTGCTTTCTCCCCTTAACAGCCCAGCAAACTGTCGATCTCTTTTTCAATATTAAGTTATTTCTTTCCTGCTCTTGATCATATATTGGTATGCAGGGTTGCAGACTGCGGAGGCGTAACATCTGTCATGGTTACAGACCATGACAAGAGGCTTAGCTGCACACTGCTGCCTTTCTGTCAGAGGCCTCAAAAGTGCACTGAACTCTCAGGGACCAGTGTGGCCTGTCAGAGCTGCCGTGCAGAAACAGACGTGTTGACGAGTTGATTGATCTCCGAGGTAGAGCCTTGGCTAAAGATTACGAGACGCCGCGGCCTCTGTTCATCTGTTGTAACCTTTATTAGCTCCTCGAGGTTGAATTAAGACCCACATTGAAGCATGTGCTGCTCTCCCTTTTGTCAGGAGCAAGAAAGTGCCTGGCATGCCAAGTCGAATGAAAGGAGGTCTCTCGTCAGCATTGTCTGGCAGCGTCTTTATACTATTACAAGCTCAAGTGAATCGACCTTAAATGATCTTGAGCTAATTGCTCTAAATCTTTTAGAGCCCCTCTCTGACTAGAATGCCGAGTTCACTCGATAGACAGAAAATGATTCATAGCCCCCATTTCCCTCCTCCGTCTTTGTCCAGGTGTCCCTCCCCAATCCTCCATGAGCGGGCAGGTGACATCCAGGGTTGTGACGGAGAGATCCACAGGGAGCGGGAGCCCACCCTGGAGAGGACCAGATCTGCAGGTGAGTCTGACGGGTGGTTCACGTCGTCTAGTCGCATCTGGTGCTTCGTCACACTGAGCTTTTTTCTTCTCTGTCAACAGAGGCCAAATGGCACATCCCCTCCACCAAGATCCTGAACCCGCTGAAGCAAAGAGAAGGAGGGAAAGACTCCCCCAACAAGCTGTCCAGGGTAAATGTCTGACCTTCTTTGATTTCGGTCCGACTGAAGCCGCCCACATGATATCTAGTGGAGGTGTTTAGAAATTCTCAGACAAGTCGTTTGGAGGGCCACAGTGTTTAAAAGCAGCACAGTATGTGTGCTATTGTTTGCAGTAGATGCCAAACTCTGCACCTGGCCTGCTTCCTCCACATGGATGTTTGAATCGGGGTGAGGTCAGATTGCCCTTGTTTATGCACTCGCAGCAACCTCAATTGGGGTATTCAACCTCATGTCGACCCCCTCTAGCCACCATTTGCACTTATCGTTTCCCCTTCATCAGCATGCTAACGGGCGTCTCATCTCATCACCGTTTCTGGTTGTCTCACATTTCTAGGACATATTTTCCTAGAAGGTTGAATATATTAAGTGCTCGAGCCTCTCATTTTCTCTTTTCTCTGTATTCTCCTCTCGTTCATCATCCCTCCTTCTGCCTTTTCTTTCTCCTTGGTTGCTGGAGGCTGCAGCATACAATACAGCTCACAACATCATTCAGTGCTTTCAGAGAGTTTTGCGTTAACTCAGGCCAGGATACAGATTCAAACCATTCCCTTGGCAAGCACGAAACCGGTTTTGTTTTTTCAAATCAGAGTGGCTGTTTCTGATGCGATGTGAGTTAGGCTGCTTTCATGATTTAGCAGAGAAAATGATCTCTCACAAAAGTACCTGAATTTGAGAGGTCACGAACAAAGGACGTGACATTCAGATTATTTTCAGTTTGTATTCCTCCCTGTATCTTGCCCGACAGTATCATGGGTCTCAAGAAACTAAGCAGTGGGCTCGGTCAGGGACACGTGTGATGTAGCATGATGGGTGAACCCATCCCCTTCAGGTGCGCTGAGCACGTTAGAGCAACCGTGAAAACTATCTGCAGCTGCTGTTTGACCTTGTCTGATTTACTGTAGTTCTTTCTTCCTTTTAACCCTCTTGCTCTCTCTTGTTCTTCCAGACAGGCGATAAAAACTCCAGCCACTCAAGTAGCAACACTCTCTCCAGCAACGCCTCCAGCAACAGCGACGATAAGCACTTTGGCTCCGGAGACCTGATGGACCCGGAGATGCTGGGCCTCACGTACATCAAAGGGGCGTCAACAGACAGCGGCATCGATACTAACCCCTGCGTGGCTCCTGGGGCCCGGGTGCTGCTGCAGGGCCGGATGGGGGAGCAGGGACACCCCTGGGTGTCGGAGCACCACGAAGACGGGGCATCAGAAGAGGATCACGGGAAACTGTACCTGCCACCGGGCTACGCCTCCGCCGTTATGTCTAGCCATGGGACGGAAGGAAGCATCGGTGACCTGAGCGAGATCTCATCCCACTCCAGGTACAGTGTAGAGTCAGCATGTGCTGTTTTCTCTCACTATTTCCCCCTGAAAGGCAGTAGTATTTGAAATTGTTGTCGGTGCAGGTATATGCTGGTTTATGTTTGGGGTCGGTCAAGACGGAGATGTGTGACTTGTTGTAGGTAACCCACAGAGGATTGAAGCTGTTCTGAAAGCTCAGCACTTTACTGGGACACTTTCTGTGTTTGTTTTCTCTTTGCATATGTCACCACACTCAAAATCCAGCTCATGTCATACATGACTGTGATGTTCCTTCTTCTCTTTGGGCAATTGGTTCATTCTGTTGCGGCTTAAGTCAATCGTGTTGTTGGCTCATTGATTCGCCCGCTGAGAAGAATTTTAGCCTTTTTCATGGTATATGTCTCTGAGCACACTCCCTCTGTGTTCGAACACGTGGATGTACATTCACACTTGAACCATCCACCAGCAATCAGTTCATCCCATTGTCTGTCCTATTACACACACACAGAGGCCTGCACAAAAGGACGGTCGCTGGTTGTTAGCTGACCTTTTCACCCAACCATGCTCCCTCATTCCTGACCCACTGCCTGACTTATCCAGCTGTGCTGCAGCCGGTGGGTGGGGCTCCTGTCAGGCCAAAGCAACATGGGGGGGCTTCATCACACCGTTGTCCAAGTCATTCTCCCCAGACAGGGGGCCATCTGGAAAAGAGGAGGGTTGTCAGACAGGGTCTGCCTCTCTGAAAATGAATGGGTATCTATTTGTTTATGCCTTTCTGAATTATGTTCACACAATCTGGTGAGATCATTGACCTGTTTGGGAGACGTCACCGCTGTCCGCTCCAGGACATCAATCAGAGATGAGTAAAGAGCTCATGCCATCACCTTGACTACTCCGATGCTTCCCACCTTTGATGAAATGGTCTTTGACACCCGAGAGTCATCTGAACAAACAGTGAAGCAGCAGGAGCACAGTTTGCAGGGTGTGGCCCAGATGGTCATGAATATGGAAACAAGAGTGTGTGGTGCCTCCAGCTTAAGCCCACTCTGATGTCTTAGGGTGTTTTTAGAGGAATGTTTTGTGTTTGCTTAAAATTTCCAACAAACAACAAGACGTGAACTAAAACCTGATTTCTTTGTGGACCTTTATCTAAATCAGGGTCCAGTTGAGCAGCTAACGAATCAATTCTAATCGGGCAGTTTCCATAAAACACAAAATGTTTAGGAAACCACAGAAGATATGTTCTCGGTAACGTGTTAAAATTGCAATGGATGCAGCATAAGCAATGCAATTTTAAAAAGAGCAAAGACGGGCAGAGTGCTCTGTGCTGATGCATGGCTCGTTTTCTCATCGCTGTCTAATGTGATTCACTCATCCTGCATAAATCTACCGGTACTTGGCAGAGAATGTAGTTCAAGGATAGGGATTCAAGTAAATCTAAACCTTGAACAATAATCATAAAGAAAGACACGGTACATCGTAGCCTTGTTCAAATCAAATGGATTTAGTGATGTGTTGTACATAAAATCCACAAACAAGTTTTAGAAACTGTCACTGAAATGTCACTTAAATATTAAAAAAGAAATGTATGCTAGATTTAGTCAGTTCACCCAAATCACTAAAATAAGTAAATATTTTCACTAACCTGATGATCTCTAGCCTTCTAACAGTCATTTCTATCATACTTTGAGAATCAGAAATCAACAGAAAGAATAGGGAAAAATATCTCAAAACCTGAAACTTGCTAGAAACCACCGGGAGTCGGAGGGAAAAGTCTCTTTCTGACTCCAATGCAGTGACCTTATAATCTGGTTTGTCAGCTGAACATTTAAAGGACAAAGTTCAGCGGGAGTATGCACACGATAGACTGGATGTGAGTCATTCGGCATTGTAGGTCAGAGGTGAACCAGCTTGACTCTGCTCTGTGTGGAGGAGATGACGACACCCTGTCTGAGCCGACAGAAGAGCATTCAAATATTTTGATTTCAAAATCATTCTGTTATTTCTCAACATCTGTGCCAGGTGACTTGCTAGTAGCCATTCTCATTATTTCATTGTCAATGTTTGTTCATGCGTTCACATTTTCATTTTGATCACTTTTGAGTTACATTATGCTTTTTTTTTTTTTTTTTTTTTTGCTGTTTGGTCAGTGGCTCACACCACTCTGGCAGTCCCCTGGCCCGCGGTGCCAGATACTGTATGTCCGCTGACTCCTCCAAGGTGTACACCATCCCCCAGACCAGCAGCTCAGTGCCGGGGCCAGAGCTGGAGCTGGAGCCCAGCTCAGAGGCCTGTGGACAGACACGCCCACAGCCTGGTTGCACACTCCCAGGGGGAATGAAGACAACTGATGATGATGATGATGATGCCCACAGCACTGAGGGACCGCCCAACATTTCAGAGTGTGGGTGAGTGTGTGTGTGTGTGTGTGTGTGTGTGTGAGAGAGAGAGAGAGAGAAAAAACAAGAGGAAGCATATTGGAGATCAAGAACACAGCAAATATGCTTGTTCACCCACATCAACAAAAGTTTGTAGTTTCCTGCCGACTCTCGTAAAGTGCAACAGCGGCTCTCAAAGCCAAGCTAGACGCATTTTTTAATCACACTAACTGGCCTTGTCAGCACTGTTTCTCTCATTGTGGAGCTGTTTACTCCTGTTGCACGAGAGTCAGAACCACTCCAACACAAGTGCCTCTTCCACCCCCAGTTGGCCCACCCAGTGTGCACAAACTGGCCTTGATTGAAGCCGACAGCCACAAAATAAATAAGCTCAATGAAGCCGTGGACATAATACACTTGGCACATGTCACTTGCGGTTATTGATTGTTCCCGTGAAGCCGCGTCCCCGTGGACTGCCGGGCCGAGCCGCTACCAGATCAGCATCTCTGCTGGGAGCCGAGCAATGATCCGCACACAGCAACACACTGCTGTCACACATGCAGCCCCAAGGACACACCCGCCACAGAGTAGCCTCAGAAATACCAGCAAGGGGAGAGGGATCTATGCAGCCGCTCCGCCAGGTTGAGAACATACACTGCCCTCAGACTTCATATGAGCAGTGACGGCTGACTGTATCTGTCTGGCGATTAAATGGTTTCCAGTAGAGAACAGAGAAGCATTAAAGGTGAACTTGAAACACAGCTGTGATGGTGTGTGTGTGTGTGTGTGTTTGCTTGTTTGAAGGTTTTTTGCGTGCGGGCTGTGGGCATTGTAGGAGAGTGTGAGATTTGCCCTGGAAGAAACCCCCTGCTCTAGCTCCCAAGTAATTAAATTTAGGCTGTGAAATTTGCCACTTAAGGACTACGTGATTGATCGCACGCAGCGAAGTCATCTCCTGCCGACTTATGAAAAAGCTCCGTAATTCACTTACCCTCCCCATTGTTTGTTTATATATTCCTCCAGTTTTATTTCATCTTACGTAACAGCGCCTCGTGATGAATGGCCTAATATTACTCACAGATATTGTTCTAACGTAATGAAGTTTCTCTTCCTTCTCCCGGAAAAAAAAGTTTTCTCATTTGCTCTAACCCTGTATGTAATGCACGATGCTGCTAACCCTGGGCTGTTTCTCTTTCTCTTGCTTCTGCTTCTTGTTCCAGAGGAGCGGAGAGCTTGTTAGCGTTCCTCCTCACAATGCTGTCTGAGCGTTCAAGGTACACAGTTAGTCAAAGTCCACCCCCGTGGCCCAGTCTGCTCCCCTGCACACACCTCCCCAGCCCCCCCCACCCTTTGTCCCAGACCTGCGAGTGGAGAACGGCCAACTGTGCATCAGTGGCTGTGACGTTCCTGCTGTGTCTTTTGCAGAATCCTACTGCTGTGTAACAGCCTACACTGCTTCCTGCTGTTTTTATCAGCCGCGATGGTGATAGAGAAAGGGTGTGACATGCAGAAGCAACCCAGCTCCTTTATGCTTCGTCCTGTCTGGTGGAGCTGTGGAACAGTGAGTGGCATTGTGGCATGAATGCCTTGACGGCAGCAGAGGAAGTTACCACAACATCAAGTTGCACTCATAAAAATCTGTTTCCATCAGCCTTTATTGCACTTTTCTCTTTTCGATATGCCAGCTTTATCACCTCAGCCAAGCCAGAAAACATTTCATCGTTGGTATTGTCTTTTTTTATTATTTTTTCTTTTTCAAATTTCTAGCAAGAAAAGGTGTCTTCATGACAGGTGGATGAAAATGTACCTTTCTTTTACACCCATACTTAGGACCTGCTGGGCACAAAAAAATTGTTTTTCACATTGTCTGCGTGACGCAGTCGCTGTGGCACAGTAGAATAACCTTTAATTGCAAAGGTCAGGGCTTGAGCGGTGCTCAATTTGTTGTTACATGATCGAACCATGATTACGGGATGATTGGAACAAGGGCTACGTCAAGATACAGAGGGACAAGATGGGGGTGCCTCCTCACAGTTTTAGCCCACTAATCGTCAGCACTACTTGCACTTCTCTTTTCTGTACGCAGCCTTCAGAATAGAGCGTTTTGTTTTGAGAGCTCATGGTCTGAATGAGTCTGGCACACATCATAGACATTTGCAATACCCGTTTATGTATTTAGCGCTCGGTTGCCATGGTGCCAAAAGCTTAAAACAGGGCAACGCTGAGCAATAGTGTCTCTAGGTAACCACTGCAGCCAGGCTGCCCGTCGTCTCGCCGTGCGGCGTGTCCCCCTGCGGCCATCCATCACCCTGCCAACAGCACTCAGTGTGCTGCTCACTTAAAGCAAAGGTCTCACAGCCACACAACTTCACCAGCCAGGTCAGTCACTTCCTCCCCTCACCGTATCCCAGCTTTAAACCCCCAGCACCTAAAAAAAATATCATCATCCTGTAAATGACAAACACCCCCCCACCAAAAAAAAAACATGCCACCTCTTGTGGGTCCTTGTCCAATCCTGTCGAACAGCTCTCATGTCCTCTGTTGTTGTGTGAACACTCCTCTAGAGTCTGTGTTTTGCACTTGTCTCTGGATGTACTTTCTGTCCAAAACCCTCTTTCTTTCCTTCCTTTCTACTCGTCACAGTGCTTGGCTGCGTTCTTCACACTGTCTTTAATCATTGCTTTGGCAGAGTGAGATGGGAGCGGGTGGGATTGGTAATGAACTCCTCTCTGGCTCTCCTCTCCAACCCCGTTACCCAACCTCGTTCACCTGACCAGCATGGAAGCACCTGTTGTTGGCATGCTAAGACAGTCCCACCTAAACCCTTTGTGTGATACTGACATTATTTTCTAAATAGCAGGACCCAAGCTGCGATGGCCCACGGCCTCCCTTGCAGGATGAGGCTTTCATGACCCTTCTGATGAGCTCTGCTCCTCTGTGCCCTCTGTTTGGGTCTACAGGCAGCTGTATGCACAGGAGGCGGCCTGCCAGCTCCAGGCCACTGAGCAGGATGGGAAATCACTGCAGAGACTCTCGAAAGAAGAATACCTAAAAATGATGCTGCCCAACAGCCCTCCAGGAGAAGACAGGAGTCGGAAGGTGAGGTCACTGTGGCTGATTGGCTAATTAACCTCTGAATCACACGATAATTGTGGTGCTGACAACTAAAACCTGTTAAAACTGTGACGTGATGATGACATGACTTTTTTTATTTAGTGTTGCAATCAACTGCAAACCTTGAAGCTATAACTAACAGGCGCAGTACCGACAAGAACCAGAATTGGGTTCTTTTGCTGGAAACACGGCTGTTCCCAGCAAAAGAGTCCTTCAGTCTCCATTGACAGGCACCGAGTGTGGAAAATACATTCATAACGGGGCCTGGGTTTGTTCAGTCAGGATGTCATGGATTAAAGGCAGAGAGTGCATCGATGTTTGATGTTCTCGGGTCCTGCAGACTCTATTAATTGCATCTTCCGTCCCCCATCCATTATCTACCCGGAAGGTACCCTGGAGACATACAAATGAGTTATTTTTGGATGCCGCTCAATTGTACTATAAATGCACGTCATCCCTGCAGAAGGCAAGCATGTCCTCTGGCGCAGGCGGGCCTCGTCCCTCACGAAGCAGCTTGGTGCAATGATCAGATGGTTTCTCGTGTTTGACAGTGTTGCCATTTACTAGCCTGTTTTAACATGTACAAAATAGGAACATCAAAACAATTAATGTTTGATATTTGTGGCATTAATTATATTTATTATTTATTTATTATATTCGTGTATTGCTGCTACAGTCGGCCTGTGCTTACAGATAGTATATAAACGGTGATGCTTACAAGAAAACCATGCAGCATCAATGCCAAAAAATAGATGCTGGTGTATCGGGCCTGTGTTGTGATTTTCTCTTTATTTGATTCTGTGTTCTCCATAGAGAGAGAAAACACAGCTTGCAGAACAAAGGTCCACATGCTGTTTGTGGATTCGAAGCGCAGTATAGTCCTGTACTCTCACTCTCGGTTCTGTTTCAGAGGGATAATAAAATGTGGGAAAGAGCTGAAGAGAGATGCGTAAAAGCTGAGCTCAAATCTAGACATTCCAACCATAAACACATCTGATCCCAATAAAGAAATACTTTTATTCTCTTGGGACGGCATGTTTTCAATCATCAGCTGGAGCGTCAAAGACTCAGAATACAGTCGTGACCATGTTGGCCTTCATGGTTGATTTATATCAAATTACAGTCTGACTTGTTCAATCACCTAAAGGTTAATTTGTGTGTCACTTCCAGTAGTGAGTCTTTGTGTTAGTGAGCAGGTGTGGAGAGATTTTATTTGCCGCTGAGACGCCCTTCCACAGACAGGCCCACTATTGTGTGTCTGACGTAAAGGAAAGGCCGCTCACAGCTTATTCTCCCACAGCGTTCCTCTTTTGAACCTCCTGTGGGAAAGCAAAAAGCATCTGAATAGGTGGTTGTCCAACACATCCTCCCAAGTGGCACGTCAAACGGGTTCAATGCTGGTTCTTGTCTTTGTTCAGTGAGAGCGGCGAGGAGGAAAGTCCGGGCAATCAGGAGAGATGTGGATGTGTAACTGCTGCCACAAGAACGCAAACACTTTTCAGCTCAAAGCAGGGTGTGGACTGTTGCCAGCTGACGTGGATTTAGACACGCCAAAATAGTCAATCTTGTAGGTTTGATTAATACGATATCTTGTGTGTAATGCGCACAGCAGGTTCCATTAACCGGTGCCAAGATGTGTTCAGAGAGCCCGGTTTGATGCCGTGCTTGTAATATATAGATGGCTTCTGAAAAAACATTAAGCCCTATTGCGAATGGTTTCATTTGCCGTGACTCCATTTATTGGAGCTCTAAATCTGTGCTATTTCTGCTTTCTGTGAGAGAGCAGCAAATCCTGTTTTAAAGTTGTTTTTGATAAGGGACAACCTTATGGGGTCTAATCTTGTCGAATTGGGTGGGAAAACTTGGGAGTAAAAGACAACCTTGTAAAGTTAAAACCTGCGAGATGTTCTGTGGCGGCAGTATGCATGCACGCTGCTTTGAATTCCAGTGTATATCTCCGCTTAAAAGACCTACTTGATGTTTGTTAAATTGTCACGGTGGGATTTGTGGGGGATGCGTCTTTGAAATGGAGATGGCTGGGTGTTGGCTTGCGGGTATACAAGTCTAGCGTTGGTTACAGCTGCAGCCGAAGGCAGACAGTTACCCATTTGGCCAATTGCCTCACATATCATTTGTGGCTACTTTTGATGTCACTCCTGCAATATTTATGTAGGCTAAAAGGGACAATGATAGATTGGATTGGCCATTGTGGGTTTTGTGTGTTTAAACAGGAGATCCTCTGTCAAAATTCTGGCCACAGTCATGAAACTCAATTACCCCTGCAGTGGTATTCTGTGCAAATCTTCTCAGCACAGATGACGTCCCTTCTGAACGATGCAGCTTTTCAAACCCTCGCAGCCTTTGTGATTGTTCACTGTGACCCTTCACTTCCTTTCGACCTCTGCGTTGCCCTTTCATATGTCTTTGCAATACGAGTCCTATTCTACAGGAGTTCCACTGCGCTTTATATATTTGTGTCGACAATCTCTGGATAATAGTTTAATGTTGGAGTTTCGTTTCGGGAAAATTGCTGTATTTTTTTTAACCTGCTGTATTTCCTATAAATGCAGCCATATGCACTCACTACCCCATAGGACTCAAAACTATGTACATCGTGGACAGTATAAAGTGCTGACTATGGTATCCTTTGCGTTTTCTCTATCCATCTGGTATTGTGGCACTTACTCTTGTCTGTCTACTGTAGTTTCTCACGTTAAGCTCACTGACTATTGGCCGCCTCAGCGCAGTGACCTCTGTCACCACCTCCAGAAGCCCTGTCCTCTCTTTTTCCCCCACTCTGCCAGACACTCTCCAGCTGTGCTCAATCCATCTGCATTTTCCTGAGAGCAAAGACTGTAATTGATTCCTGACACTGTTCCCCGATGCTCCCTCTTTTACCCTCCCAGCTGCCCGCTCATGTAAACCTGCTGTGCCCGGGAAAGGCAAAGCACAGGGTGAGTGGGGCGGGGGAGGGAGGCTGTGACTCTCTCTTGACAAATTGTTCTCCTTCCCTCAGGTGTCAGCAGTGGGCAGCTTGTCGCCGAGACGCTCCCTGTACCGGACGCTATCAGACGAGAGTGTGTGCAGTAACCGCAAGGGCTCGTCCTACGCCAGCTCGCACAGCTCCATGCTGGACCAAGCCATGCCCAACGATATCCTATTCAGCACCACCCAACCTTACCACAGCACGCTGCCTCCTCGCATCATCCACAACCAGGGAGCATCCAACCTAAGGAGTGAGTACAGGAATATGTACAGTTAGCTTCACCAAGGATACTGCGGCGAAAACAAGCGGCTCTAAATTAGAGACAGCTGAAGTAGACTTTCTCTGCACGTTGCTCTTGGATTATCATTCCTCCTCTCTACAAGCCAGGATGTAGATACTTGTTTGAAGAGCCACTTGTTTCCTACCAATATTATTAGCACTACTGGTACACACTCCAGCAACACTCCTTAATATAGCCACTAATTGGAACTGGGCGAGGCGGCGTGCAACTTGCATTGGGTCGTGCCGCTCCGTCTGCATTAAGCAGACACCTGTCACTGCTGGCGAGTGTTCACCCTCTGCCATCCTCACAGCACCCACTGAATATGTTTTAGCAATGAGAGGTGTGTCCTGCCTGCGCCGCTGCAGGTCTGTGACATGAACGTGCCATCAGGAATCTCACAATGTCTGTCATGCATTGTGTTTCATTCACTCGTGACTCCCTGCCTGCCTCCCCTTCTCTGTCCCTCCTGTCTCATTTCCATACCACTCCTCACCCGTCTCCGGCTGCCGTCGCTGGATAGAAAATGGCTTTTGGAAAGACGTTTCTCTCTTAGGCCTCTTCTGGCTGTCAACCTGATGGATTCTTGATTGTTTTGAAGGGTAGTTGAGAACACAGGCGCTCTCTTTCCCTCACTGAAACAGACCAATTTGGTAAACAGTGAATCACTCAAGCTCCAAGACGCTGTGTAAATTGAAAGGAGAGTGTCGGCATCACCTCAAGCTCTCTGTCTCTGCCTCTCTCTCTGTCTCTCTCTCTGTCTCCTCTCAACTTCTCCACTCATGCTTTTCTAAATGCCTTTCTGCAGAATGGGAGCTTGCTTATTGCGTTCCCCCGTCTTTCAAGGCTGACGGGGAGAAAGGGGCGAGACAGATGGGAGGGACAAGAGATATTGATTGAAACATGAAGACATTCACTTAGACTAGTCATTTATCGGCCCTCAGGCAGCGCCTCGCGAGTGCTATGCAGAGAAGGTGGTTTAACGTCAGCCCACCATGCTGTCACATAAATGCTAAACTTTTCATCCCTGAGTTAACGTGTTAGCAATGTTCTGGAGGATTCGTTCTTACGGTGCAGCTAGATTAGAGTTGGACTCAGCACGGTGTTGTGATGGGCAGGGCAGCAGTCGGTAAATACCATCCCTTTGAGCAACGGCGGCCCTTGTTGACCCCCTGCCTTCCTCTTCTGCGTGTCTCTGTTCCTCTCCCAACCCCTCTTGTCTGCTCTGACGCAAACTGAATGGCGACTCGGAGATTAGCGCTAAGCTCAGGCCAGGCCTGGACACTGATCAGAGTGCCTGCCTGTCTCTGCAGATGAGTTTTGGTTCTCTGACGGCTTCTTGGCGGACAGGTCCAAGTTCAGCGACCCGGGCCTCATGCCCCTCCCAGACGCTGCCACGGGCCTGGACTGGTCTCACCTGGTTGACGCAGCACGGGCCTTCGAAGGTAACCAGCCTGGCTGAAGCTGCTGGCACCTTGTGTCACCTCCTCCTGGCTGCCCAGCGTGTGTGTATGTGTGCGTTTTGTGTGTCTGCAAGTGCTAGCTGGCTTGCATGTGTAGGTTTGTGTGCGCGCTTTGTGTTTGTGTTTCTTCCAGCGTCTCCCAAGGTGCTGTGAGAGGTGACTTACGGGGGGTCTTTTTCGCTCTTTGCACCTCAGCCCTGAGCCTCTTTGCGATTCCCAGCGAGTAGCTTGAAAAGAATAAGCCATCATTTGTCAGCGTTGACATGGAGCCAATTTTCACACCATAAAGCCAGCAAGTGGCCACTCAGGGAGAGTTCTTACAGTGACGCCCCCATCTACTGTTGATAGTTAGGGGGTAAATTCACCTCCTCTCGTGGCCTTTGGTCCATTAAATCTGAATATGCTCTGCAAGATGTATTTTTTTCTTCAACAAAATGATGACAGACATCTCGTCTTTCCCAAAGCAGCTGATTCTCTCCTTTAGAAATGGAAATCTTCATTTTTAGATGGTTTCTTACGAATGAGGCTGCTTAAGAGGATTTGTGGCTTTTGTGGACTCTGGAACAAGTGCTTTAGGAATCGAGTGCTGGGATAAATTGATGAGTGCTTACAGTATGTTGTCTTTCTCGACGACATGAGCGATATGTTCCTGTCAACTAAAATCTGTCTTTTCACACTATTTTCATGTAATTAGCATTGGCTGGTCTCAGCCCCACCTCATGATCAGCATCATCGCTTCTGCTCATTAATTTTTTTCCTGCTTTCCAGTACTTTTGAGACCACTCATGCCAGTGTATTTTCCATTCATCACAGAAACGCTCACACGCCATGAGTATGTTTTAAACTTGAACTCTGCCTGACCCCGAGACCAGCGAGCGGGCAAAATGGCATGTGACCATACATTTGTCATAATTAATGAACGCTCCCTGGAGTTTCCTCTTCGATAGGGTTCTTGCTGCACCGCCCGCAGCACATCATTTAACAAGAGTGGAATCAGTGGAGATGATGCAGAGTCTGACTGGCAGCTTGGAGGCAGTTGTCACGGCAGCCCGGCGGGCCCAGAGAAGCGCTGTGTAAACTAAAGCCTTGTTGCCGAGCAGAAAGTGACTCCAAGCTGCCGTTGTTGTGTTTACTCAGCTCTGTTTCGAGCCAGGGCAGAGAGAGGTTGCCTGCAATGTACAGCATGTATGGCACTCGTAACCGCGGTCATGTGGATCCTGAGAGGCTGCTCCATATTTAGTTGCGTCAGCTCGCAGCATCCGCAAAACCACTGCGCTCTCCTGACTTTGAAAAGCAGAAGCAGATGGAATAAAAATGTTTATTTCAAACAACAAAAGGCTTTTTGGTCTAATCACTGAACGCTCTCTTTCTCAGCCAATGGATATGTTTTTAATATTCCCTCAAAAAGAAGTAACGCACATCGATTGTCATGTTTTCTCTTCAGTGTAATCTGTATTTGTTTGATTTTCTGCCGTTTGTCCAGTAAATCTGGACACCAGGTCTCGCAGAAATGACAACCTGCTTTGCCGCTATCCACAAAGTCTTTAATCTTTCTAATGCAGCCATCGCATATGAGAAAAATGTTCATTCATATGTAAATTAAAGCTTGGTCTCCCTTTCCTACCTCGTCTGAACAACCAACTCCCAGGCTCAATCAGCCTTTGTCTTGGAGTGGATTAGCTTTAATTTGGGGGGCTAAATTAATGGAAGAGTATGCTTAATCTTTTCTATGAATATGCTGATCCTCCTATCTTTAGTCTCAGACCAAGGGCTTGAGAGAGAGAGAGTGGTTTCTAAAGAAAAGAGCATTACGCCTCAAAACTGAGCATTCCCCAAGCAGTACATGCCAAGTTTGGGTTTTCCATGGGGCTTTGAGTGAGCTTAAGGGCCTGATATGGTAAAACAAGCATGACTGGTGCCTCACAGCTCTCTGGGATCCAGCCCGTTATGAGCCAAACAGCTGTCAAGAGGAAGCTCAGAGGGGCGAGGGCACCGGAGCAACACCCGAGGGACTGACTTTATCCTAGAAATGCTCTGTTTCCCACCTTGTTCCTTATTGCCTGCATACAGATCTCTCTGTATGGGACTGCCTTCCAGTACCGCACATTCATACGAAGCGTGAATGAATTGCCCC
This sequence comes from Clinocottus analis, assembly GCF_023055335.1. Classification (NCBI taxonomy): domain Eukaryota; kingdom Metazoa; phylum Chordata; class Actinopteri; order Perciformes; family Cottidae; genus Clinocottus; species Clinocottus analis. The sequence continues at coordinate 15,519,072 of NW_027176240.1, read as the reverse complement.
ATCCTGTCAGGAGTGTGTGCATGCCAGTGTGTTGCTCTGCTCAATTTTAGTTGCATGTTGACACCATGAGATGGCTGACCACATTTCCTGTTCTGGATGTGAAGGAGCATATTATGACCTGTTGCGTCACCTGTTCTGTCTCCAGACCAGCGTGTGGCGTCTTTCTGCACCATGACGGACATGCAGCGGGCGGAGGCGCTACACATCTCAAGGGAGCTGACCAGACGGGTGGTGGAGGCGGAGGGAGCAGCACTGGAAGCAGAGTAGGCCACACCGACGAACACAATCGCACACAAGCACCAACCCTCACATAGCAAGCAAATGATTGACGCACGGCAGGGCAGTCAAGTTTCTCCATGTGATGGATTGGTGTACTCTAATACCGCCAACAGGAGCAATACTCCGGATCTCAACAATGAGGAGTGTGGTGTCTTTTTTTTTAAGAAACACAAACTCAAGAGCAAAAATGTCAGGAGTGGAACAAACACTGTGCTGGCATGCCCGGATACCGTCTGTGAGTGTTCTCTTCAAAGACAAGGGGCATGTCATTAGCTAACTTGTTATTATGTGGGGTCACAGTTCATGTTCACCCAAATCGGCTTAAGATAGCCTGACAAACATCCTCTTTGAAAGTACATTAAAGCTCAAGTCTAACTACTGTGCCGCTTGTAATAAAATTTGGATTACGTTTTATGTATTTAATCATGCTGTACGAAAAGTCTGAGGCTCTGGTGCTTCCTTGTCCACTTAGACTTTAGCCCCGATCTAGCTAGCTGTCCATTATTACCTCTTACATAGTGTGAGAAGTGCCCAGTTTATGTAATAAATTAGTCTTTCATGAGTCTTAACAGCGTCCTTCCTTGTGTCCCCCTACAGCGGTGCACCCTCCACACTTACTGGCAAAGTCAACCAGTTGGAGGTGATCCTCAGGCAGTTGCAGCACGACCTCAGAAAGGTGAGTCCACGTGTAGCAAACGCTTCCCGGATCCTGTTGCAGTTACCTTTTCGCTGTCCTTCTACCAAGTCGGCAAACAATGCATGTCTGTGTCACACAGATCGGGAGAATAGACGTTGAGTAATGTCTGCCCCGCGGTCTGTGTAATACAAACTCGTCCACTTAATTCAATATCCTGCTTCCTTCCCTCATTGTGTTACGGCCCAACATATCCCCACCTCAACTAATGTGCTTAAAATGAAGAGAGGAAGTGCACTTCTATCAGAACGGAGCAAAGGCGGCTTTTCCATGTTAATGCCTCCCGTTTACATTGTGCTAATGATAGACGGATGTTCTTGTAATAGCGGGGCTTTTATCAACCTCTTTTGTATCCATTTATTTTTTGCTCATGCCCCGGTGTTGATTGTGTGTGTGTGTGTGTGTGTGTGTGTGTGTGTGTGTTCAGGAGAAAGAGGATAAGGCGATGTTGCAGGAGGAAGTGCAACACCTGAGACAGGACAACATGCGACTGCAGGAGGAGAGCCTCACGGCGTCGGCTCAGCTCAGGAAGTTCACAGAGTGGTTCTTTCACTCCATTGACAAGAAACCCTGAGAAATAAAGAAGGCCTTCACTCCTCCCGGGCACCCAGTCAACTCCCATGTAAGACTCCCACGTGATCCCCAGGAAACAAACTATAAAACAAACCATTACCAGCCCATAGCGTCATCAAAAAAAAAAAAAAAAAGGCCCTTCTTAGGAGACTCTAGTGCAGCCCTGAGGGGAGACTTGGAAACCCTGATCTGGACCGTAGTTTTGAGACTTTCCTCTGTCAGAAGTGCAAGGCTGTTTTTGACGTTAACAGTTACTTCATCCTGGTTTAAAGAGACTCATGGGAAACCTCCTCATCTCCTGCACTGGAGAGGAGTTAGGAATGCCAACCACCGGGGGCCCCGCCCGACGCCCTGGGATCTTCTTACAGTAGTGGAATGTAAAGCTCATTTACTGTAGTTAACATATAATCTACCTACGTATGTCACGTCAGTCCACTGTACTGTAGACTCAGCTGTACTGTTTCCTACTGCGCACACTGTCACACAGCTGTTTCTGTGCCGGCCTTCATGGACACAGGGAAGTAGAGCGGGTGAGGCGCGGAGGGGAGGAATGTACTGGACATAATGAAGTGGTACTTACTGTCTGCTTGCACCAAGAGGAATCCACATGTGGCGGTCTTTGAAATATACAGTCTGGGGGGGGAGGGAAATGAATGTAGCTCAACTGAGACCCTTTTTTCTGAATTTCTGGTTCCCAAAGTCCCAACAATTTCAAGGTTTGATGTTTTGGGGCATTTTTTTCTTTCAATGAATTCCACTTTTTCTTTACCTCAGTGTTGTAATGTGGGGTCACATGGCAGTAATCTTGATGTTTAAAGGTGCTTTCCCTACACACGTTCGTCAGTAGTTTCCATTCACTGTCACAATGTCCTAGCAATAATGAAGTGGTAGTTACAAAACTGTGTTTCTAAGAAGAAAAAAAAAAAGAAAAAGAAGTTAGCACAAACGTGAAGAGTTCCTGTCGAGCAGCAGTTCTACTGGACATGTATTTATAAAACAGGAAGAGACTGTGCCTGAAACTCTTGGTTGTAAATGGATTGTTTCTTTATGCTTTTAATTCTCTTTTATAAACACATGCCTTGTCTGTGGCTCACTGATATAAGTGTGTGTGTGTGTGTGTGTGTGTGTGTGTGTGTGTGTGTGTGTGTGTGTGTGTGTGTGTGTGTGTGTGTGTGTGTGTGTGTGTGTGTGTGTGTGTGTGTGTTCGTGTTCTTATGCAGTGGTTTCTAGAGCATTAGAGCAAGCGCCAGTGAACCACACTTACAATGCCAAATGTGTTTATTTCTGTACATATCTGCCACAGAAGTGTCTTGTATTTAACACTATTATTTAAGCTTATTTAACCTAAAGTTGTTTATTTAATTAAGTTTTATTTTTCTGCACAATGGAGAGATAAAGCTCTGTGTATGTTGTAAAGTGTGTAGCTTGCCAGAGCAAACAAAACTATATATTTAAATATATAAATGATGATTTTGGAGATTCCAACATTTGGATGCTGCTAGAATACAGTTTGCTGGTTTGTATGCTTTTAAAAATGTCTCTCTGCGTAAACTGTCTCATCCCTGGTGGGACACTGGTTGCTTTTTTTTAATTTTTGTTCTATTTTGGGTCTTGTTTTTTTAATAAATGTAGTTGTAAAAATAAGGGATTTTTGTGTTTTAATGTGTTTGTAGTTCTAGCACTCACAAGGGGGAACAGCTAGTCTAGCTCCAGCAAATGAACCATGTAAACCACAAAGTCTGGTTTTTACAAATGAGATATGACATCTATTTCTGAGCTAGATTAGTGAGCTAGATGTTACCTTTGCACAGAGTTAAACTTTCCAGTATTGTTGCTAAGCTGAGCTACTTGTTTGCTTGAGCTGTGCACTTTTGATACAGACTCGAGGGTGGCGTCAAACCTCTCATTGAACTCTCGGTAAGCCCGTTTCCCATGTAAAACTTAATATAACACAACACATGTCTATATGTACAATGGCATTGTGGCCACAGGAGCTTCATCCCAGCTCCTCACTGGCTTTGAAGTGATCATATTCTCACGCTTTTAATGGATAAGATCCACAGTCCTCACACAGAAATGCAGTCTTTTAGTTATTCAAATGAAAGTTGATATCCCTGCTCCGTAATAAACACGGCCCAGAGAGACTCACAGAGGAATATTTGCACTAAAAAGACATCTGAAGTTGGAAAGCTGGTCCCTTGATATGTGAATATAGCCTTACACAGTCTGGTCTGCACATTTCAACTCATCCCTTCATCTACTTTCAAGTGAGCCTTGAAAACTGTATGCTAAAATTGTAAAAGTCGCAGATCTTCTGACAGACGGTCCTGTAGATTTGGACTCCATCCAAAGCGTTCCAAATGTAATTTGTCCACACACCAGCTGTATCGGAAAGACTAACCAAAGGGATGAGAGTAAAAAGACGACAGAGGAGAGCTTTACGTTTGAGCACCTGGTGGTAGGAATGATATGGAAATGAAGATGGACTAAGCTGAGTGTACACTATGGCTTCATGAGACATCTTGTTCATCAGACTCGAGACAAGGGGCTCATCTTGAACAGTACATTTGTTGAGCTCCCACAGGAAAAGACAAAAAGATAACAACCTTTTCTGTGACCCTTTTTTATCCTCAATTTTGTGAACAGCAGGTGGGCTAAGACTTTCGAATGGAAACATGAAACCATAATGTGTTTGTGACTCGATTCCCTGTGAGTTGGTGTGCTTTAAATAAATGACAGATGTTGCTTTTACCGCAGAGACGTCAAAGGACTCTCTAAATAATTAATCTTAAGCCTTTTTGGGTGCGGGGAGAAAAACAATTAAATTGGTTTGCTACTTCCTGCATAAACCTCCAGCCCAGCTGCTGGAGTGTGATCCAATCTATCACGTCCTCTGGAGGCTGGTGGCTATGCAGGTGCATGGAATTGTGGGTATTGCTGGTTTGGCTGTGTCTTTTTGGTTTTGGGATACATACAGTATTTCCCCGCCATTTGGATCACCTTTGAGGAAGTCGGAGCCAGTTGTCGGTTAGCTTGGTTGAAATGTTTTCATTTTGGTGTTCGAGGATTCAAAGCTCCGTCCAAGTCGGATCACTTCATGAATGAACCTGGAAGTTATTTCACCAGAGCTGCCGACGGAAGTGCCTGGACGCTCGTTTGTGCGTGAACGAGCTCTGGGTTTAGCCGGCAATGAGAAGAGGTAGTCGATCTGCATGTGTGATGCCAGGATAGCAGATGGGAGCTCACAGCGGTCCAAGGCGGGAGCGTGGCCTGTTTGAGGCGGAGGAGGATTCCAGGGTTTCATTGAGGAGGGTGCAACCAGAGAGAGCAACCGAAGGACTTTGGCATCGGGGAAAGCTGGAGAAAGATCTGGGAACAGAGGCCGGTTCAGCAGCATGGGACCAATTAAATACTGCAAAGACATGATGGGATTTGATCTGGTTTGCAAAATTTGCTGACAAGCGGAAAAGTTAGACCCAATCCAATCGGTTGAAAATCTACTCTCACCAAACGTGAGAGCTGACAGTCACGCAATCCATATTGATTTCTAATACTTGACTGTCAGCAGTTTGAGCAATGACCGTTGGCGCTCATCCTCTACACGGGAGCGATGGTCATCGGTCTACCAATCTTGCATAGATTTGGCGCTCGTCACACATAATAGCATGTGACCGGGACACAGTTGTCCTGCTCCCACAGTCCCACAGCAGATGCTCCCATGCTGTGAGCGCCACCCGAGTCAGGATCACGTTACCCAGAGTAGGGTTCAGTGTGCCCCAAAGCGCAGCTGGCAAGGCGCGGCGTGTGTGTGTGTGTGTGTGTGTGTGTGCGTGTGCGTGTGTGTGTGCACTTAAAAATATCAACTATCAGCTCTCCCTAACACAATAGATTTGATTTTGGATTAATTTCCTCTGCTAAGATTGCCGGGAATTATTCTGAAATACTTAAAACGCTCATCTACACATCTGTTGTTTGTAATGCGTGGCTCAATATCTTGATGTCATATTTTCATTTTTTACCAGATGTATGAATTACTGACCACGACTCGGGTCTTAACCACGGTGAAAGGAGGACAATTCCACGGGCTTGTCTTTGGTCATATCAGATCGTTACCAAATCTCAATTGTGTTGTGTGCCTGCGAGGCGGGACAGCAGGATTAGCTCTCTCACCTGCTCTGCTTATCTGTGGAGCTCATCTCTCATCTGCAGGCGCTTTTGAAATTCCCTCCCGCTCACTGGGGGGACACAACACCGAAGAAAGGAAAAGGAGAAAAGTGGGAGATCCTCCGCACTAGTAGACAGCAATCTCTTCCCCCTCCATCTGCCTCCCAGGTCCCAACGGGACGTCACTATCTGTCAGTCAAGTCACAGGTGACCAACCTCTTAGCTGAACTCGGTAAAGGGCGACATTTCATAAGTCACTTGCCTGCCTGCCTGGCCTCAATATAAATCAGAAAGGGTATAGAAAAAAAGAAGAAAAAAACATTTTCCAGAAAGGTCATTGCTGGCAGGAAAGCACAAAATCTTGCACATCCAGCAGAGACAAATCCTCCGTCAACCTCCGGTGTTGTAGGTTTGTGGGAATAAAAGGACGGCTCACGTCTTACTGCCAAATTAGATAAAGAAGACAGGAACAAATAGATAAGACGGGGCCGCTGAATTATCTTCATTTGCCGCGATGTCCTTGTCTGTTGTCCTTGTCAGCCTCCGAGCAACAGCCAGCGCTGCTATCGATTCTCAATCAGCGGCGGCCTCCAGTGCAAACAGCCACGGTTCTCAAGATGCTTTAGGCGAGTGGGTGGTGGTTAGGAGGTCTCCACACCGACTTCTCCCTTCTTTTTTTATTGAAGATATTGATTATGCAAAGTTTCATTGGTCTGGCCTGGCCTGTGTGTCTGAGTGGAGGGGTTGTTTCAGAGGATCATGGGAATATTGATGTCTTGAGGGGGAATGGTAGCTGTGAAAGTGGGGGCGTACGCCGGATACGAAACAACCCCCACTGACCCATCATCAGCAATAAAAGCTTAACTGGAGAGGCAATCGATCCTCTGTGCGAGAGAGGAGATACAGAGACGCTGGAAGGTCAAACGTAAAATGTGTTTGAGCCTGTCTCGTTTGCACAGTGAGCTCAGGAATTACCTTCAACCATCAAACTGTGAAATAGAGTGCGTGCTGTGTCCACGTGCAAGTGGTGATCAGATTCGGAAACGCTTTATTGCCAAGCAGGTTCCACGTTCGGTGCGGGACAATGAACTAAACGTTTTAATAAATAGAACACATATGCCAATGTACAATAAAATATGTTAAACAAACAACAACAAAAGAGTACAGTAAAAGTCGGGTTACAAGCTGCTATTACCTTCGGTAGGTGTCCCCTAGCTCCCTGCTAGCTACCTGCTAGCTCCCCGACAACCACCGAAGGTGGCGGGACCAGCCCACGGCTCGGCTCCCGGCTCGGGCAGTGGGGACGTGAGCAGCGGCAGCGATAAGCTAGCGGCAGTGGGGAGCTAGTGGGGGCGAGTAGCTAGCAGTAGCGGAAAGCTCGCAGCAGCGCTAGCTTGCTACAGCTGGGACACAGCGGCAGCGAGAAGCTAGCGGCAGCGAGAAGCTAGCGGCAGCGAGAAGCTAGTGGAAGCGGGGAGCTAGCAGCAGCGCTAGCTTGCTACAGCGGGGACACAGCGGCAGCGATAAGCTAGCAGCAGCGAGTAGCTAGTGGAAGCGGGAAGCTAGCGTAAGCGGGGAGCTAGCAGCAGCGCTAGCTTGCTACAGCGGGGGACACCCACAGAAGTAGCAGCAGCTTTTAACCCAACTTTTACGGTATGTTGAAACCAGTATATTATTAGGACCCAGCAGTGGACATATGTTTTTTCTAGAGATTATTAAATGACTGCCTCCCATTTTTGATGGCCCTGCGATGTTCAAAAACTCCCGCTGCAGTGACTGGGCTCGGGTGTGGCCAGCTGGCTTCACACCACCTTCTAATGTGTAGACATCTTAGTTGGCACATAGTTGCTCTGATATTCATGACATTTGGGACTCTCATTGCTCTCGTTATTTCAGACATAATTCGCATGGCTTTCATTAGCTCTGCCCAACCGGTAGTCAGACATTTACAATTTTGTTTGTAAAAATTCTCCACAGGGTTTGTCGGATTTCTCTCAAATTTGGTTAGTCTAATTATCTTTTTTTATATGATTGAAGCTCATTCTCTACTAAAAGAACATGCATAAGCTTTTGAAATGTGACATAATAGAAAATAATTGGACTACTTTGTTTACGTCGTGAGTCTTCCTGGCAGTCCCATTGAGTGTGCATTGAGGAATGGTTTAGTCTCAGGGCTCTTATGGATCGGAAAGAGCAGATGTCTCTGTTTTGAACATTGAAACAGATGTGAAAATGTAATAAAATGTCATATCAGGAGGTCACTTCCTTACAGTAAATCTGTTATTCTTTTTTCCATTCATGAAATCATTTTGAATGACCTAAATGCATTTAACAGTCTACAGCCATGCGTGCGTCTCTGAGAGGCTTTAGGCAAAGTTAACATGATTATATCTAGCTGGTACACATGTTTACTATATCTTACTGTAGCTTGTTAGCATTTCGATATGTGTTAATTAGCTGTAAACACAACGTACAGTTGAGGCTAAAGGGACAACCATGTGGAATGTTTGTTTCAACCAAAGTGTCGGACAAATTACAAGTGTGACCTGATGATGGCGCTTAAAAGTCAGAGAACTACAAAAGTTACCCTCAGGGGGCCATGAATATCTGCACCAGACTTTGAGCCAATCCATCTGGAGGTTGAGATAATGGAAAACGTTTTACATGTTATGGTGATCCGCACAATAATTGTTGAAATAGATTTGATTGACTGACCAAATCACCTCTGGCCGGATCCTCCTGCAATTGAATCAACATCAATAACCCGAGCACCGCTTTTGTCCTTTAGTCACTGTACATACTTCTATTTGACTGTGTTTACTTTATAAACACTTCATATAAACTGTTTATACTATTTAATTTTCTTTAATTAATACGCTCCACTATTTTATTATATTGTATATATTGAGTATTTTTCATGTTTATGTTCAATTTCAACCTGGAGATGAATAAAGTATCTATCTATCTATCTATCTATCTATCTATCTATCCATCTATCCATCCATCCATCCATCCATCCATCCATCCATCCATCATTGCCAGGGCCATGGTGCTAGCATCAGTAAAATGACCTTTGTGCCAGGTAATTGGTCATTGGTGTTTACAGTATCTGAAATCTTCTTGCATCAGTATTTAAATCAGACTTCATCTGGTGTGTCCCACCTGAGGGATTTCTATCTCACATTGTCTCTCATATGTGAATCAGGGATTAGTGTCTCATGCTTCACATGCCAGATGGTGACATTAATGTCTTCATTCAGCATATCAACAAAAGTAATAAAAACTAATCTATAAACCCTAATAAAATGTGAAAACCGGGAGATTTTGATTTGTGATTTTAATTAGTCTGCCTGATGGCAGGATTTAATGTTCACCAGAAGTAATGAAGCAAACACTGAATATTGGTATTTTCCTGAATAGGTCATTAACCGGTTCAATAAGTACAAATTAATGTTCCCGTCTTCCTGTGCCAATGATAGCTCAGTGTTATAATGTGGGAGCAGAGCTCCACTATTACACCTATTGTGATGACGGATCTGTTTGGCCTAAGGTAACCTGTCGTCATAGACTTTTTCATATAACTCTCATTTGCTTAAACAAGGTGTGCAATCACAGTGTTTATAACTGCAATATCGTCATTACGTAAACCTTTTTAACTTACATTTACCGCTTTATTAATTTGCCAACATACCCAAACTCTTTGTGTACATGCTAATTATAGACAAAAATGTACTTGATTTTTCTATAAAATAAAATCTTTAGCCTGCACAACAAGGGAAGAACTGTCGAGCTCAACACATCTCTAGACATCATGTTAAGGTTGACCTCTCTCACTCTAATCATTATTTTCCATCGATTGCTTACACAATCAATATTGTACAACGTAATGATCCTAAATGCATAAAACGGCAATCTGAAGATGAACGCCCTTTAATCACATAGAAATAAACTCACACCGCTCCAATCCTCAGACGGGCTGTTGTGTGTTATTTACTTACTTACTTACTTATTTGTCTTCGTTCCCTAGAGCGACATAACACTTTGACAAGCGCTCTCTCCGTACTGCCTGTGTAATTTATGTGAGCAATAACAAAAGTGCAGATCTCTGGCAGTCAAAGACGTGCAAGTCAGCTTTCAGTCTGCCAGGTTTCAAAGCTACAAGTTCGCCTCGCCATCAATTTACTAAATCTCCATTTAACATGCCGCCCATCTCTTTTCATTCTGCTCCTCTGTGCTTTGCTCTATTCTTATTCAATTTTCTTCCTCAGCGCAGATTTATTTGTTTCATAGAATGTGTCAAACGTGTGCAATGTTTCTGCTTTATCTGCAATATGGCGTTTTTGTACTATCAATGCTAAAATGCAAGGCATTGCTCAGCTTTTCTTATTGCCAGCAATGTGTGAATTACCTGCAAAACTAATGACTTTCTCATCAGCTACAGTTGTGCTAACTAGCAAATGTTAGCATGCTCACACGCTAAACTAAGATGTTGAACATGGTGAACATTACACCAGCTAAAATGCTGCATGTTTGTATTGTTATTGTGATGTTAGTGTAGTGTCGCATTACCATACCGACGTTAGCATTTAGCGCATGTCTGCAGACTCTCAGTTGTGTTTTAATACGGGTTTATACCTCACTGCAGGTCATATGTCTTTAATATTTAAAAGCTGTAGAAACAAACATGTAAAATGTCAAATCACGCCGACACTTTGATGCGCTCTGGTTGTACGACAAAGCTATGTACAAAAGTCTGAAATCTCTGAGATAACACGATGCAAGGTTCAAAGTAGAATGGCATAGAGCAAGGTCTTTTTGTTCTCCTCTTTCTCCGAATGCTCAGCTTATCAACAAAGCCAGGTACCAACGCCTCCCTTCCACTGCATTCCTCTTTGAAAAGCCATCCAGCCTGGATGTGCTGCAGCAGAATGTCATGCAGCCTCCAGCCAACAACACTCACACATTTTAGTGACACCTGCTTTACCCCGACTCGCGGTTACTGTAATTGTGCCCTTTCTCATGCAGTCTCTAATCATCAACCGCTATCTGCACACCATGTGACGATGTAAATGGTCCGGGGAGAGGAGACGTTCAGTGCGAGAGCGCCAGCCTTGTGGCAGCCTGTGTGTCTACGAGCAGCTGGAGGAGCTCTGACCACAACATCTGCCAGGAGCGAGGTCAAGTTTCTATCACACCACCCACAATGCATGCTGTTCTAACAGGCCAGGTGGGCAACGAGCTAAAATGATATTATTGATACTACTCTAGGTTATGTTCAGCCTAATCTAGACCAAACTGTTGTCGCATATGTTTTCATCAAATTTCAGATTACTTCTGAGTTAGCTTGTTTTGCTGAATGAGATGATTCACCTGGGCTGACAGCCAGAAGTGTGTGTGTGGGTGTGTGTGTGTGCGTGTCTGTGTGCACAAATCATCATACTGTTTGCCGTCAACCGTCTTCCTGTCAGCCTCCTCTAGTGTATTTTACAAATTCAGCAAATACAGACAGTGAACAAACAGCCCAGGCATGAACGATATCGTTGTCTTGAAATGGGTGTTACCGCATTCGGAGAATGAATTAGAAATGTTTTCTAATGGTTTAGGCACTTTTGGAAGCATTGGCATGCTTGTAATATTGGGAAAAAATTTAAAAAGACTTGGATTGGTGGTTTAAAATTGCGTGACTATTATAAGATACAAAAATCTAAAATCTTAATTTACCTACAAAAAAAAAGTAAAGATCCTTCCTTGCGTTCTTTTGAGAATCACATTCTTTCTCCTCATCTTTGTCATTTGTGATGTTTAGAAGTTGTGTGGTGTATTCCCAGGAAGGTAGAGGAAAGTACTCTGACATCGGCCTCAATAGACCAGAGTGCAATGCAGCTAAATACTTGAATGTTGTAGTTCGGACCTCGACTCACTCAACAGTTCTCCACTCTAAACCAAACTACTCTGGTGTTGCTACTGATAACGCTGTCTGTTGTTACTGCTCTTGTCACTCACGCACTAATCCGCTGATGACTGAACAAACAGTCTGCGTTTTGAGTTGCCGTTGAAAGCACAGCAGGAATCGACTGAGGTCAAGTGGGTTCATGATGTAAACAAAAAGTGTAATGCGCCACCATTTGAACATGACGGGGTTGGTGACACTGTAAACAAGAGGTCTGTGGCTGCAGCTTTGCTCCTGTTTAATCACACTAAAAGCAGACTAACACAATGCATAAGCTCTACATTGAAATACTCCTGTAGGGTTAACTGCTCAGGTTTTGATTATGTCCACTAGTAGTTTTCAAAGCTATAGTTTGTATGAATAAAAAATAGAATTTCATTTTAAAAACTATGTGTGCATTTGTCTGTAATTGCCTAACGCTAAGAATTGTTGTGTTTTCGTTACCTTAAGAGTCCTCCATATTGCATTGTATTTCTACAGTAGCCCAGAACGGACAAACCACACACAGGCTCTGGAGATGGCGTTCATGTTTTTATGTTACCTGAAGGCCACAGTGTGTCTCCAATAGCGGAGGGCTATTCCGTTGGTTGCAATCTGCAACCTCACTAGTGGATGTCACTAAAATACACACTGCTCCTTTAAAGCAAGAACAGAACAAAAAGGAAAGGACTCTCCCCATCACACTCTAGTATCACTTTGCTTGCCAGGCTCTCCGGCACTCTGAGGCATGGAGGCATTAAAAAGGGATGAAACCGGTCTTAAAGTCTGGCCGTTGATGGGAACAAACATCCGCCCTGCTCCTCCTACGCTTCACACTAAACACACAACACGCACGATCTAATGAACCACCATCTGGCGCTCAAGAAGACCTGCACGGGCAACTTGCACAAACAAGTTCCCATGTGGCTTCTCCACCACAATACAAATTCAAAATGGCCACGTGGGTGAGGCTAAATGTTGGCACCGAGCGCAGGTTGAAAGAGATATATTGAACATTGTTGTAATGTAAGAATGAGTTTTTTTGTCCGGGAGCTAAAACATCAGCCATGTTTATTAGCAGTGTGGTGCTAATCAAGAGCTCATGTTTGCCCACGTGTCGGCATTGTGTGAACGTGTACAGTATAAGGTGCGACTAAAAGCTTGTTTATTATTACTCGGCTGTGTTAAAAAAAAAAAAAAGGCAGGTAATGGTACCGTGTGCTTGTATTGTAATAAAAGAGCTGAAATGAATTTCTCTGTGTGCACAAAAGCAAAGCGATGAGAGATCACGATACGGGCGGCTGAAGGTTTGCACACACAATAGGTCTAATTCAGCACACAAAGGCAGCGCATTGTGTGGAGGAGATGTGAGCGATAGCAGAAATGAATAGCAATTGAAAGGTGTGAATGGCATCTCTCATTGAAAGCAAACACGCAGGGAGGCAAATAATCTTCTGATCCAGACTGTTCTTGCTAGTTTTAGCCAGACTTTCACTCTGCTGCCATGTGTTTGATAGAGAGAACGAGGGAGAGAGAGAGAGAGAGAGAGAGAGAGATATGCAGAATTACTGCAAGGGGGGTTTTTCATCACGGCAGAAAGAAAAGGTCTCTTTTTGTCTACCAACCCTGCTGCCAGGGCGCAGACGAACTCTCTCCTCCGATACGGGGTTTGTTGTCACCCTCCAGGCTCAGTCGATGCTGGGTTTCCATGGCGACGGAGGTGTGAAGTGTAGCCTGTAGCCAGGCTGTACAGTATGAGCGGCCGTTCTGTCTCATTTCTTTGTTTTCTGTCCATTTAGGGAGGCATGTCTGGCGAGCAGCACCATACAAATCAATACAGCCTGGCAAATGCACACACACACACACACACACACACACACACACACACACACACACACACACACACATGTAACTTCCTACAAGTTGCAGCGCAGCCCCCAGAGCTCCTCGGGCCTTTTTTTGTGGAGAAGGGAAGGTCAAGGGTCGACAGCAACGAGGATCAAAAACGTACCATTCAGCATTCAAGCTTAAAGGTTTTCTATATGACATGCAGAGCACTGTGCCAACACACAGAAGTCTCTTGTTGTTGACTTTCTGTTGCTTGGGTGTGTGACTGTTTTCCTTTGTAAACCACCGGCTCAGCAGTGACTCTAATGAACTGCTTATTGTCTTTGTGTAAGAGCCTGCTGCTGATTAAATGTGGTCATGGTTACATGAGTTGTCTTGACTTCTTGGTCTTTGCCAGCTGCTTTTCACTGAGCCTGAGCTGCTCCACAAAGACCTATTAGCAAATTCTTCTGCGGGCTTAACGTCACTTCTGAGCAGTGGGTGTAGACGTAATTGCTCATTTTTGGGCAATTTTCCAAATACTATGATAAAATATTACTATGTAAGCTATACAGCTTTGCCGGGATAATCCTGATTTAATTTTGGTTGGCTGATTAACATTATATCTTGCTATCTTTTTGCTGGAGGTTTCTCATGGGGGCTTTGTTACATTTTCAGCACGGTGAAGGTAAGAGACTTAGACTGCATTACTGTGTAACTGATCTGATTTCAACTGGGAAACTCTCTCTCTCTCCCTGCCCCTCAAACCTCTCACATCAAGGCAAAAGGAGCAATGTGAGAGCAATGCGGTCATTGCTTCATTGTACTTATTACCACAGTTCCCTGTAGAAGATAAAGCAGATTAAAGTTTGGAGGGAAAGTTAAATACTTCAGGTTGGCTTGATGAAAGACATAAGAGCTTGGAGGTAATTTTATATCAGAAACTGAAGGGGGAAGTCAAGAACTGCTGCTTAATCTCTTGCTCTAGTTAACTGAAGTTGCTCGAAGGAATAGTTAAACATTTCGGAAAATGTGCTTATTAATTTTCTTCCCAAGAGTTAGTCTATGCTAAAAATGAAGCTACAGCCTGTAGCAGATAGCTTAGCTTAGAGGGGATAGATGGAGAAAGACATCATCTGCCAACCAGCGCTTCTCACTAATTAACACTTCATATGTCGTGTTAGAACAACTGATGTGTAAAATCATGGTTTTACTGTTAGAATACTAACTTTTTTATCACCTTTGGATACAGCTTGTCTTGCTTTCCCCCCCATGTAAGATAAGCTAACTGGCAGTAAACGTGGATTTACCACACAGACATAAAAGTGGTATCGATCCTCTCCTGTAAGAAAGCGATTACATGTATTTCCCAAAAACTCTTGCTTTCCGTGACAATTTAAAGATCCACCGAGAGAAACTTCTGTAATTGTCTCTCTTGAGTTGACATAATAGCCTCCTGTTGTTGATGTGAGCTAATGAGTGCAGAAAAGCAGGCAGCAAGTCAATAAAAGGGTCCAAACATCTCCAACTACGTTCAAATGGCTGTAGAGCTTTCCTGCTGGATGAGGCCACAAGAGAAAGGACTCATGAAGAAATGTGGAAAGTGCTGTCAATGCTCACCAGTGTCATAGTATGATGTGGCATCACAGGCACTCCTCCTCTCCAGCTGAAATCTACAAAGAGCCTGACAGGGACAGCAGATGAGAGGGGGGCAGACGTCGACTCAAGGACACCGGATACAGGGGAGCATTCAGACTCTGAGCTTAGTGAAAGTTTTAGGTGGATGACTTTGTCTGGATACTTCTCTCTCTCTCTTTGTCTTTCTCTCCCCTGGCTCCTCTTCGCTCGGCCCAGGGCGAGGCAGAAATCTGCTGATGTCTGCACAAACACAGTGACCCCCAGGCCTCGTGTGTTCGTGAACCAGCAGAGACAGACGAAACAGTGAGAAGAGAATAAACGGAAAGAGCGGAAAGAAGATTTGGAGAATTGTAAAAAGCACTCAGCATTCCTGCTCATTGATGGTACATTCCCAGATGGCGATATCTGCCATCTGGGGTCAAAGGTCCCTGATGAGTAAAAGTCCGACTATTACTCCTCCTTAAGAATTCCATCCCGGCATGTTTTTCACGAGTGAGTTGGTTGGGAGGTAACCGATAGATGAGGATGAGATAAAAATGATCCCCTGTCACAATCCCATCAATGTTTTCACCACAGAAGTTGCTCTGTTGTGTCAACTTTTGTCTCCAGTTTTTCTATTGTGTCAATTGTGTTGTTGTGCGTTGACACAAATGGCAGAAGAGGCCCACAGGTATACAGCGCACTCACCTTTATGTCACATCATATTTAGGTCAGGAGGGTTCAGGCAGGTGAACACACGCAACAGGTCAGTGACCACAAACAAATAGACATCTCTGTATTCTTGATATACAATGTCTTAATAAAAAGACAACAAAAAAGCGTTACATTCGTCATTGTACAGATAAAAACTGTTTGGGGACATCATTTAATTAAATCTAATTCAGGAGGAAGACGCTCATTCGTTAAATCTCGTCTCTCGGACACCGAGATGTCACGTGCAGCTCTTTTTAGCGGTGAGTTCAGAGGTGTAGCGTTCTTTAATGCTCGGTGTGTGCATGTGTGTTGTGCAAAGAGTTGGCAGTGGTGGTTCAACTCATGCTCCTGGAATTAATCCTGCTTTTGCTTCAACGTCCTTCTTGCTTGTGCGACAGTGAGTTTGCGTTGGGGAATGTTTTGTGCTGCATGCTGGGATGCTCTGACGCAGGTTTTTACCTGTTAAGTGTTGGGACGTGTGGTAAGTAAATTTGTAAGGGCTTTTGTATGAAAGTATAGATTGTCGAGCGTATTACAAAAAGTGCATCCGGCCCATCGTTGGGCCACATGATTGTGTTTCTTCTGGCGCAGTGTTCACTCGGTTCCTCGGCGCAAAACGGGCCAATGCACTGCATGACAGATGAAACATAAGTGGCCAGACCTGGACCGACGTTTAAACATTTTGTAAAACGCTGTGGCCCCGTTCTGGCCCACAAACTACAACATTCTAACTTTTTATAATTGACCCCAGTTTTGGCGCAAATACTGGTATCAGATTAGGATTATGCTGCTGGCATATGTCCTGCATGAGGGGTTGTCTTGTTGCCATGGCCAAAAGTGATACTTGCTTTTTCTGTAAATTAATAATATCAATATGATTTTATTAAGCTGCAGTTTTTAAATGCTAAAATATTGTCATGTGTTTAAAATAAAAATAAAATACAAAAGTATTTTGTATCATATTTCTGCTTTTCACGAAGAAAACACAAAACCACATTGCGGAACAGCGCGACACAAATTACCCCCGATAGATGCACAAATATGCTGAGTTACAATGATGTGTATTTCTGTTAGAAGTCAAAAACAAATATAAAGGTTTGGGGTTGCAGAGCTAACGGTGTTGACAGCTGAGTAAAAGGAAACTGTTCCTGAGCCTGCTGGTCCTGGACGGCAGCTTTCTGTAGCGCCTCCCAGACGGGAGGAGGGCAAACAGTCTGTGGCTGGGGTGAGTGGGGTCCCTGGCGATGCTGCGCGCTCTCCGCAGGCAACGCTAGAGGTGAATGGACTCAATGGCAGGGAGTGGAGTACCGGTGATGCGTTGGGCGGTCTTCACCGCCCTCTGCAGAGCTTTCCGGTCTGAGGCAGAGCAGTTGCCGTACCAAACCGTGAAGGAGAGGAGAGGACTCGGCACACAGCCCTGTGGAACGCCAGTGTTCAGTGTGAGGGTCAAGGAGGTGTGATTGCCTAACCGAACATACTGAGGTCTGTTGGTGAGGAAATCCAGCATCCAGCTGCAGAGGGAGGTGTCAACGCCAAGCTGATCTCGTTTGGCATTTAGTTTTGAGGGGATGCTGGTATCAAATGCTGAACTGAAATCAATGAACAGCATTCTCACCTAGGTGGTGTTGTTGTCCAGGTGGGAGAGGGCGGAGTGGAGCGCTGTGAAGATGGCGTCCTCTGTACTCCTGTTCTGGCCGTATGTGAGTACCTCCAGGCCCCACAGTTTGAGAAGCACTGCTTTAAGGCGTACTGAACCGCATCAACCTTCCCAAAAGTCTTCTCGCCCTGTCTATATTAAACGGGATGTCAGACAGTGTCTTTTCCCAACCAGACAAATTACATGCTCAACAGGGGTGTGGCGTTCAGAACGAGCGGAGGGTGGAGGGGATGTTTCGATCGTGCCCTGTTGGGTCAGATATGAGCCGCGGTGCCAAGTCGGAGGTGTGTGTTTGATTCCACACCAAACAATTTAGCACCTGACAAATGTGTTGCACTACTGCACACGCCCACGGGACACTTGAAAAGTGTCATCAACCACGTGACATACTTGAACATTTGCGGTTGAGGTGACGGTGTACTGGGCACCAGTTGAAGGGACGGGGTCAAAGCATGCTCACTGCTGAGATCAGAGCGACGACATTTTCCAGAGGGTGTTGTGGGCACGGAGGTGGAGCAGATTACATTTTCTCTGCATCGCAAACACTACTTTCATTTCACCAGACTTTGTTTCTGAGGCAATTAAGAAAGTTTGAGGTATCAAGGGAGAGGATATTTTAGTCCTAGCAGGCTGACTCGCCTCTTCAATAACTGTCTGATATGACCTGATACTGCAGCGTGAGAAGCAGCTGAAAATAGTTTCACACATTTAGCTCTTGAAGTTACAAATTCTCAAGAAGTGATGGATTTCAAAACGATAACTTGCTTTGCATCTTTCTTTTATTCAGCAAAACAGTTTTAAGTTGATTCTTTTTTTAGATTAGATGTTATGGCTTTTAGTTTGAGTCTTGACTGCACTTTTGAATGAAGCACTCTTAGAAGGCTTTTAGTTGTTCATTTGAAGGAGATGCACTTCCAATTTCTGTTGACATCTATCAAAGTGCACTTACTCAAAATTGCTTTTGACAAAAGTACCTGCAAATCAAATATCATGCAATATAACAATGCTGTTACAACAATATGTAATAGCGTGTGTGGTTGCTCTTAGCTTTTTTTTTTAGCTACTGTCACAGTTGATGTGGTATTGTCATACAGTTGAATGTTTTACTTCATGCCTCCCAGAGATCACCTGTCAATCAAGCAGTTTGACCTTTATTGTCCTCTTTCCCCCATCGACCACTGGTGACCGAGGGGTTTATACACCAAATGTAAAAATGCTTGTTGTCTAGAATTATTAGGCTAGTTCCTTTTATTATCTTTGTATGATGAAGTACTGGTGTTTGCACAGTATATGAACCACGAACAGACTCAGAATGCACAAGATACATTGTGCATCTTTATTGTTTCAGCACCCAACAGCTCTTTTTTTTCAAGCCTGTCACTGATATTTTGATATACTTTTGTGAAAAGCTGTCTATGGGTTTCGTCTATGTCAACAGTGACTTTGTGCCTGTGATATATCTCCATCTTTTCAAACAAGACATGATGAATGGCTTCCTTTAAAAGGATCCTCTCTGGATCTAGCTTGAGGGATGTTTGGAAATGCACATTTCCTAAAGCCAAGAGACGTTCTCATGAGGTGCAAGAGAACAGAGAGCAGGTAGAAAGGCAGTTATTTCACATCAAAATGACTTCTGTCCACCCACACAAAGACTGCATGTATAATCAGTATGTCAGTCAGCAGCAGCAAGGGCAAACGCATTACACAGTCACACTAGAACGAATGCAGATTGTAGACTTCTGCATGCATGTAGGTCAGAAACACCAGCAACAGCATGCCGCTGGCATTACGGACAGGGACACCTCCACCCGGATCCATCTCCATGCTGGTGCTGAGAAGGTGTAACTGAGTCCCGCTGTCAGAAGGCTAATCCCTCACAGGGACCGATTTAGCTGCCGCGTCTCATCGAGCTTTCATCTCAAGTCCAGAGCTGATGTCATCGAGCTCGCTACCCTCGCTAACTGAGTTATGTTAAGAGCAAACAGCCTCACACCTGTTCGGCCGCTACACTGAGGCTGATGCCGGCGTCACAGGAGATAGGCCACTGATAGGTTTAGGGAGTCGAGATCTCGCAGCGGGATCCTTCTTTGCCACCCAAGAGCATGGGGAAGATTTGGAGCAGGTCAACTTCCAGATTCACACACTGTCAAATGCCAGCGGGGCGGCGATGAAGTGGAGATCTGAAGCAGCCTCAAAGATCAGTCACCCCTCCCCCCCCTTCATGCCCCCACACCAAACCCCTTAAACCCCTTTTGGTGCCTGCAGGGCCGTCTGTGGACTCCCTGCACACCACGCGCAATTACCCTTTAAGCTGTTCCCAAGCACAATTACCTTTTGCTCCTTAGCAGAGCAACACATGGTATTGCAATAATGTAGGGAATGGTCAGTGTGTGTGTGTGTGTGTGTGTGTGTGTGTGTGTGTGTGTGTGTGTAGAGGTGAGGAGGAGTGTTGAGTTAGTAACACTACCCTTTATCCTGTCTCCCGGTTCGAAAGACCATACTGTGATCAAAGTCTCTTTGAAGATCTGTATTTATGGAGGTAAAATGGAAACTCCACTTTAGTGATTTTTTTTCTTGGAAATCAATGTGTTATCTTTCTCCCTGACAACCTCAGCTGTACTTTGTGTTAAGTGCTATTTGGAGATTTTATTGACAGTGCTTGCTGTAAGTTTTCCGTGCACTGAGGAGCTTTCACTGATTTTTTTCTTTCTTTCGAGAATAAAGTTTTTGAGATGATCTGGAAAAATTGTTGATTTGATGTGATTATCATCTCGTCTGATCATCTGAAGTTACTTTACTCTGTCAAGTTTATTCGTAGCTCTGTGATGAGCGATCTTGGCATTTCGTTTGGCGAGTAACATGATATCAACAAAGAGGAAGGGTGGCCAAAGTAGGGCTGGGCGATGTGGAGAAAAGTAAATATCACACTATTGAGATGATATGTAAGGTTTACCATTCACAAGTTCACATAATATGCAATGAAAAGATAACAATAAGTGGATAAATGTAATTAATAGAACAGTTAAAACGGTCTGATATTTTAGGAAAATTACATAATACAGTCTTTATAACCAGGAAATTGCAGTGTGTGTGTGTGTGTGTGTGCGTGCGTGTGCATGTGTGTGTGAGGCTGAGGGGTGGAGAGGGCTTTTGCACTTGTGAATGCGCCTCTCTTCATGTGCTTCCTGCGAGAGGTCCATGCACGGCTTGGTGCCATCAATTGTCAGAGATGGTGAAGTGATTAATTTGTGTGTCAGGTCTGGGGCTGATTGGACAAGCCTTTGGGGAGAGCTGGATTGATTGGATGTTTCCTGTTTCTGTACAGATGCAGTGGTTGTGATGGTGGAAATAAGGGGTGGGGCCCCACAGTTGCACTCGCTCCCTCTCTTGCTCTCTCCCCAGAGATCGGTCACAAATTAATACAAATCAGAGCTCTCTCCTCTGCCGTCTCCTCGCCGCTCACCTTCCCCCCAGGTAGGGAGAAGGAGAGAGGACGATGGAGCAGGTGCAGCCAAGTGCAGAGCAATCGGAAGAGAAATGATTGGAATATCAGTGAGTGAGTGCTTTTGTGCTTGAGAGACAACGTGTGTGTGTGTGTGTGTTGGAAAGTGAGTGTGTGTGGAAAGAGAGAGAGCAAGTAAGAGAGAGAGAGAGATATGAAAAACTATTATCACAAAGACTTGAGGAAAAACACATACGGTGTTCCAGTTTGCTGTTGACACCTGTGTTAATAAAGAGCTGTACTGTATGTCTTGGTTAAGCATCTGGACAGATGTTTCTAAATCTTCAACCAATGTCATTTTGATCAAATTCTTTTTTTCGCTCGCTGCAGCTCAACGGATTTGTAGACAACCTTGTTAAGGTTGTACAAAAAATGTAAACGCCACTCAGAGTCCACTGTGTATTCATGTGACTCAGCGGGAGTGTACGCTTGTTATTGTTGTCATATCGAAGAGGGCAGCGAGAGAGCAGTGATGGGGTCTGAGTGACCCCTTCTGGTGTGTCTGCTCTACCCAGTGCTCCCAGTCTGACAGACTGAGTGGTTAGTTCTGCTGGCGCAGTGTCACTGAACAAGAAAGCCTTGACAAAACCATTCATGTAGCAACTAGATCATCCTAATCAGGAGCCTCCCTGCTGTTTACAACGCGTCTTTGTACGTCTGTCTTTTAGTTTTCTGTCTCGGTTTGTTCTTAACGCGAGTTGTCTGAGATATCAGTTTGCGTTTAACAGCAGTGTAGACTCAGCTCATGGCTTACATTTCGAAAGGCAATTTACAAAAAGAATATTTGATGAGCACTGGTTTCTTGAATTCCCTTTGACTGCAGTTCTTTATTATGATTTGTGTTGCATCACAGAAATCATGTAGGCCATTAATTTTAGTGACACTTGATATCTGATACCTCAGCCTCGATATCGAGTAAGTAATCAATTTGTAAAATGTCTCTATTGATTTAAACTCTATACTGGGTTTTGTGTTTCAGTATTAATGGAATAAACATGTTTCTGTGCAGGCCTCTATCGATCTTTCCATCACATTATACTTTTCAAATTCACCACGTGATCCTCTCCATTTCATTAACAGGGACTGACCCGTCTAGTTTCACCACTGAACATCTGCAGTTGTGTCTGTGGCAAATGTGGTATAATACATTGTGTTAACTTTGTGAGACACTAATCCTTTGGGGACAACAGTGACACTTCAGTTTGACAAATCCTTTTCATCTCACTTTCATAACACGCTATGTCATCTCAGAGAGCACCTGAGATAAACCGTAGCCTTTAGCCCGCGTCAAGTGCAGCTCTGTGAGAATAACCTTGGACGGTCTCCTTTTGATGCATCCGACACATGAGGATTAACAGGCTCGTGTCTGTGTCAGAGTCCAGTAGCTTTCTCTCTGATGATGCCGGCTGTCAGTGCTGCCATATGAGCCACAGCGACCAGAGCTCTAATGAACTAGGCTGCGACGCAGACACCATGCTCTGAAACACAAAGAAAAAAACTATGATGAGCGAGAAGTGCTTTTTGGAGCAATGCTGTCTCAGCCAAATTAGTGCTATGTTTGGCACTGCATTGGTCAGTAAGGGGCTGACAGTGGACAACAGCCCCCTGACATTTTGCCAACCCAAATTGGGCCCAATGTATTGGACAAATGTCAGGAGGGGGGTCTAAGGAAAACTACAACACACTTGTAAAAACAAAACCAAAAAAAGAAAGAAAGAAAAGGCCCGTCTGCCTAAATTATTTAGTTAAGTACAGAAGTACAATTCCTCTATATTTTAAATGTTATATGACTAGCTATCAGATGTATGTACATTTTAAGCACAGCTGATATTTCCCGCCCGTGCTAATCTTCTTGAATATCACTAAATCTATCTGAACCGTGGATATATCTCCTTGTACCAAAGTGATATGCATTAAAAACATTTAAACAGTGTCTTCCAAATGTTCGACCTCCAAACCGGTAGACTTGAGGTATGTTAAGTTAAAATTATTTATGCATCGACGTTTCCATGAGTCAATGAAAGTGTAGCTTACTCTCGAGAAGAAAAAGGACTTTGTCTTTGGCATGTCAGCTAACCCTTAGCGCATTGACGGGTCTGTCAGAAAGAGCCGCCAGCATCATAGCTTTGACAACGACGTATTGATTGATAGACACAAAGACAGACACAATAACATGTGGTGCTTTGTTGTTACATGACTTTATGATGGTTTAGGTAATAATGACATGGACAGAACATGATGAATATCATTGTAAGCGTTGAAAGCAAACATAATATTGATATTAATTTACTTGTGGTGAAAACTGCCTTTTCAGTAAGTGACAGTTATTTAATTGGACTCAGGCACTCTGGACATCCAGCATCAAACCGGGCCAATGCCGGAAAAACGGGAATACTATTATTTAAAAAACTATGCTTAAAGCTATTTGTTCCACAGCGACTTCCTTTTTACACGGCTGATTGTCTTTACAGCGCCACATTTTAAGTCAAGGAACCCGCTTTATTACATCACTCGTTTGAAACTAGATGGCTCTAGTTGTAACCAAATACTTGGGGAGTGCACGCAGGAAGGGGCCCGTGTGGGGGGTTGAGGCTGGCTGCTCTCATGTAGCCCACCGTGGCCCCATTAGGGACCCACATGGGCAGACACCGTGTATGGAGCTGATGGACAAATTGTTGTGGGCCCCAGGGCTCAGAATCAGTATCACATGTAGGCGCTCGTGGACTTTCCAGCCATTTTATTCAAATGTTCCTCCACTGGTCGTTCTTTTCTGTCATTCAAAGCACTCAGAGGCAATCAGTGTATCGGGGACCAGAGCTCATTTGCTTTACAAGACTTGATTAAAGCTCAGATAATAATGGTTCTTGCATGTAGGTCAGTCTGTGTCTAGTTGTCCTTGTGCGGTTTTGGTCGAACTCTGTCTCATTTGAAAATACAGCAGCAGGGGAACTTTACGGGGTACAAGTGTGTCGCAAAGGGATGCTTTCAGCTCCCGTGTTTCTCCTCCTCCTTTCCTTTCCTCATCTGTCATCATCCACATGCGTGCACGTGCCTCTTTGTGTTTGGCCTTTAGTGAAGTGGTCCATTGTGCTTCAGTCTGTGAGCTCATGAACCCTCTGTGCCCCGAGGAAATCGCCTGTCCAAACTGGAACAGCGGCACAGTTAAGACTAATATGTCCTTGATCGGTGGCTCTTTAATTCAATACGTTAAATCATTAAAAACAGCCTTTGTGTTTAGATTTCAGGCCTCAGGAAGCTTTAGGACCCCCAAATGTCCTGTCTTGGTCACAGTTGCCTTAAATTCAAGCCGAATGAGATGTGGCTCTTAATCCTCCATCGAGGCTATTTCCCCCCCATGAAACCTGTATGTCCGCGGGGTAGAACACCATGCAATCCCCCTCTCCCTGGGCACCTCTAATCACCTCTAAATCAGATGCCTTCAGCAGTTTATACAGGACAATAGTGCTGCCACTGACAAACCTCAAGGCAAATCACCATATGGAACAAGAGCGGGAGGTATCTGTCGCTAAATTGGAGCACCATATGTTTTTTTTTTCAATAATAATTTCCCCGACATGAGCACATACACGAACAGAAAAAGAGAGGGAGAGAGACTGAAGCCCTAGATTTTCTCACCAGGCAGGCTCTGCTGATGAAAGAAGTGTTATTGTCACATGCACACAGAAGACATCCAGTAGCCTTGGGCCAGCACACACACTGCTGCTCACACAGATAGCTTGGTGTTTATGGTTCAGGTGTGGTGCTCTCTTTGAAGCTCCTCTAAACGAGGTTTCGTCACCAACTCAAGTCAACTTCAGATGTGGTTTGTTTTTTATCATTTTTCCATTTTTTTCTGAAGAATATTTTAATGATCACCTGCAGTCATGTTTACGGATGCATCACTTTGCTTGGAATAATAATCTGCGTCTGATATAATTTGAACACAAGAAGGTTAAATTAGCTTATATGTACATAGTTAAATATAGTTATAAATTGTATCCACTCCTTTAAAAAATAAAAAAATTCAGAATGAATAAATTTGCAAATATTGTTCTAACCTCAAATATTGTTCTATATTTCCTACGTCGACCCACAAAACAATGCTTGTACTAAAACATTTTCAACTCGTATAAGCCCGCGGGACAGTTCAGCAAGCCCTCTTACTGCCACGTATCTCCAACACACTCTTTTGATTCATGGGGCTGCTGCTGCCATTGCTGTTCCTATCGCAAAAGGCAACCCTCCACCCAGCAGCCGCCAGCAGGCTCCGAGTCGACCCTGCCTGTAGGTAGGTTTGGTTTGTTTTCAGTTTGTTTCCTTATGAGGACAATTTCCATCAACACACAGGCTACTCACCCGTGCTGTCGTCACCATGAAGTTGCCAGCGGATTGCCGAGAGTCCAAGCAATCGTCCTTCTTACACTATTTTGTACGGACTAAACAAT
Organism: Clinocottus analis; assembly: GCF_023055335.1. Classification (NCBI taxonomy): domain Eukaryota; kingdom Metazoa; phylum Chordata; class Actinopteri; order Perciformes; family Cottidae; genus Clinocottus; species Clinocottus analis. Next base: position 15,493,671 of record NW_027176240.1, on the reverse strand, counting down.
TAGATGAACGTGTGAACTTGTGAGCCTCAGAGATGCATTTCGTAGCTTGGATGGAGCTAGCCTAGCTGTTTCACCCTATTTCCAGTCGTTATGTTAAGCTAAGCTAACTGGCTGTAGCTTTATGTGACCGAGAGACATGAGAGCGGTATCCATGTTGTCATCTGACTGTTGGGAGGGACAGGGTTTTAACCAAGATGCATTGTAAAGGACAACTCTGTGGTTAAAGCCGTAGCTGCTACCAGCAACATTGGGTTAAAATGTTGATGCGTTGTGGCAGGTATAGCGAAGGGGAACTGCTGTCACTCTGAATGTCTCAGCTCAGCAGGGTCGGCAGCCAATAAATACAAGGAGAAGACTGAAGATGTTTCCTCATCGAAAAATGCAACACCAAGAAATCCAGCCCGTTTCGATAACGTGCCTCATTGCAGCTGAATTTATATTAAATATTAACAGATTTTTATTGACTTTTCATGTCTTGCGCTCCATTATGATATCACGATCAATTATTCTGCCATGCGGATCAAATCTGTGGTTTGGAATCAAGAGGCTCTGTCTGGTGGTGTAAGAGGTGGAGGTGAGATGGGCACATCCGTGAGATCCAGACAATGGCAGCGCTGGAGAGTGCTGGCTTCTGCCAAGGAGGAGAGAGCCTTGAGGAACCCCTTTTAGCAGATGGGGGGTGTGTTACCGGGGCGGAGGCAATTAGGCCAACGATAATCCTCCATCTGCTTTCCTCCATCGCCATCCCCTCAGCCAGAAACACGGCTGCCCCCAAACCCAGAAGACCGGGCCTCTACCTCAGCGAGAAAAACCCTGACTGAGCACGATGGACCTAAATAAACTCTGTCAGCCTTTTTACCTTTTAATTGCGATCCAACAGTCTTTGTTGTGTTTTCTTCACCTGCACCTGCTTCCTTTCAGCTTTTTGTGTCTCAACACTTTCTTCTCTAGTTCAACACTTTTCTTCACTTTCCTGGAGAACTGAGGCGTGGGCATCCTGTACCTGCATCTTAATTGGCACTTGTATGCGTATGCTAAGAATACATTGTGCAGAAAAGACACAAACATATTTTAGCACAACCCACTGCTAGAAACACATTGTCTCCACCGAGATGCTGGCATTATAGATCTCTACATTACATCCACCAAAGAGAGGTGCCCCACTGTCTGCGTCCACTCTTGGACCATATCCGCCCATATACATATGGTTAAACAACTTTTTGTACCATATTTATTTGACTCCTCACACATTGACCTACATAACCTACAGAGTATTTGTGTTATTTGTGGATGAGACAAAGTGAGGTTCTGGTTGGATTTTATATTGTCTCTCAATATCCAACATTTGCTGGATGTTCAAGAAGAGTCATCAAAGTATGAAGAAGAGCTTTTCATTAATATATCATTTAAATCTATCAGAGTGTTTTTTCTTGTCTGTTTGACCTTTTGCCACACGCAAAACTTAAGCGCTAAATGCTGTAATTATGAGGAGGGAGGTCTTTAAACAGAGTACAGGTTAAATTGCTTTCCATTTATTCATTCAGTTCAAAATCTAAATTAAAACAGCTTTTTAAAAAAAAATAAAAAAATACCCCAAAAGCTTCCAGTTTTTGAAATGCGAAGAAAATTGACTTCTTGATTGGAGTAAATTGCCATTGAACTGACCTCGCCTCCAAACCACCGGTGTGACAGATGAGTATGAATGCTGCACATTTGCTTCCCCGTGTTAAAATCAGGCAAATTTCGTTCTGGATGTCAAGCACCGAGCAAAAAAGGAAGTCACGCTAACTGTGCACATACGGAACATAAAGAGACCATCTGCTGGGATCTTCTGCCTGTCTGGAGAAGACATGACATTTTGCTGGTTCATTTGAGCTGTCTGTCACTTTAATTTGTCTTTTTGCATCAAAATGTCTTTTAGTTGCTGCAATGTGTATGGATTATGTGGCTTATAATGTGCTTCAGTTGTTCTAATTCAGAATATAAGTGACTTGTATGGGTGCTTATTTAGCCGTTGTCTATAAAATTAGACATGTAACCTGGCAGACTTTTTTTTTATATAATTGTACATGGCAGCTTTAAATTCACACGGTGCAGCTCACACAGGAGGGTTTGTGTAATAACTGCTCGACACAAACTGAAATACAGAATACACTGTGTTACGGGACAAATATCCAGAGTTGTCAGCAGAACCAGGACAGCCTATATATCATGCAGTCTGCTTTCTTCTCACCTACCTGCCCCAGGGAGAGTGTCAAGCAACAATACATAAGTGTTGCCATTGCCACCAGTGGTGCATTGACCTTCTGCAGTGCGAAACAGGTCACATGGAGTACAGTTCCTGCCTCAGGACGAATTCACCAACAACCTGACGCCACGAGACGCGATGAGCATACCAAGCACTCGCGTCAATCGAAAGAGTCGCCTTTTCACCAATTATAGCAGTTTTCAGCACCTGGTGTTGCGCTAACTCCCTATTCATGTTAATCCTGATTCAATGAGCTTCAGACTGCACACTCACCAGGATGACCATCTCCCAGAGGAAATGAAAAAATGATTCACTCAGCTCGAAAAAAGAGAAAAGAAAAAGGAAGACGTGGGCTCTCTTGTGTGTAGTCATGTCTATAAAGAAAAGGCTTTTTCCCCCATCTGTATGGAGGTTTGTTCCATGCTCTGCTCTATCCGGGGGCATCAGCCTTACTCTCTCAATAGTCTGCTGAAGCACATGTCGAGGGGTCAGTGCATTAGTAACTGTTATTCTGTGAGTCTGCAACACAGAGGGAGCCAGCAGTAACGCTAGAGCGAGGAGCCGTCATGTTGGAGGGAGCAGACTTTTTGAGCTTAACATTTTATGTACACAAAAAAAAAACCCACAATTTAAATTGTAACATTTTCAAAGATGCACTCGGTTTGGAATAATTACATGTACGTACAATTGCGTTGTTTTCAGCCTTTTTACAACGAACAAAGCCGGGTTCAGACTACAGTGTTATCTAACGTCGGCTTACAGTACAGTTTCTGCCTCAGGCCTAATTCGTCGGCCCAGTTAGGCCCTCGTTCTGAAATAGATCATTAGCCTACCTATGCTATATTAGTAATATACAAAAAGGTTTTGTAAAAAATATCTAGTTTGATTAAAATGATTGAAAATATGCTGTCAATTTATGTTTTGGTTCTTGCTTAAATCAACTCTCAGCCTGGCGGTGATTTGAGAAATGCTGACTATATTATATATGCCTCTGCTAAATGTGAACCATTTCATTTTTTCCCAAAGAGGACCATATTTCCAAACATTGATTTTGGCACAGAGAGCTAATCATCGTGTAATAAATATCAGTCTTCTGTGTATCAGGCTGGCCGAGCTGGCTGGTCTTCAGATCTCTTCAACGGGCACGCACTAGTGGCTCGGGCAATCAGTAGCGCCGCGGCCGCACTTGATGAAATACCTTCTGAAAAGGCCACCTCTTCACATTTGTAAAAGTCACCTTCCATTATCTTCCAATTGTATGAGTCGGGTGTTCTTTGAGCTCTGTAATGTTATCTTTTACGAGTGCGATGGGACCAGCCTGACATTTGTAAACAGTCACTTTACTTCCTCTTCCTTCGCTTCGATGTCTTCATGACCAATCAGATACGACTCCTTCTCCCCACGGCTGCAGGCTTGTGGCCAGCTGGACGCACCGCGAGAAGCCGTCCAGAGATGCGCTCGTCCCTCCATCTAAATGCCACAGTGTCATCGCGTTGGTATTTCCCACAGCGGCTCGTCCAAAGCACATGTCTCATGCCACTCTCTGCATTTTGAAGAAATACGCTGGACTTAGAATAACGTAGCCGTGTGACCGGTTTGGCAGTTGCTTCCTGATAAAGTGTGTGGGTGAAATGCAATGTGTAATTGGCAGAGAGAATTGGAGTATGTGAACTGAAAGTGTGAAAGACAAGCAACAGTCCTCTGAGCATATTGGAAAATCTGCAATCTGTTGTGGTTTTAATGGTCAGGAAGGAATCTGAATCTGTCATTGTTTTAAAAATGAGACAGTTCCTTTGGACATGTTTCTATAATTGCTATCGTTTGATGATAGATGATGCGTCCCTTTTTTTATAGGTATTTCTGGAGTTTTTCACACTTAAAGGCTAATTACAGATATTCAAAGGATTACAGACTGTTGACAGCTTGGCCTTTCTAAACTGGAAAGTAGATTACTCCAGGTCTCTGAGAAGAGGCTGTAAAGAGGCCGTAAAGTTTACAGCCTCTTTTAAAAGATGTTGTCTGCTGTAATAATTCTTACTGCATTATGAGATCCTTTTCTTGCTTCCATGGAGACTGTCGTTCACGCAGTTAACTTGATGATAGCACCAAGGTTTATGATATAATTGTAAATACAACAATACAAATGTACATCCACAAAAGGGGGAGCAAATGTAACTTTTAGAGATGCTTCAATACCGTTTGCCGATCATTGATTAACCATAATTCCCAGTACTTACTTTTGTTTTTCACCACCATCCCGAAAATCCTTCAACTGCTCTGTAGTCAGTGCAAACCGTCAAAACTACTAAATGTTATCTTTGTTATAGTCATCTATTGTGGTAATTTGCATAAAAACACTCCATTTTAAAGGATTAGAAAAAAAACAGATTCTATTTATATTGAGACAAAAAAAGTCTTGGCAATAGATCTAACGATTTATAATAAGCTGCTTAGAGCAAGTGTTAGGAAATTAAACAGGTCATTATTCACTCTATAATATCTATTTTATTTTTGCTGAATAAATGAATTTATTAAAGTTTCTCGTCAAAGACGTAATTCTACATTTCATTGAACGCAACATGACAACATCATAATTCACCGTCGCTCATTCTCACCAGACGCATCAGAGTAAGTGAATGGACGCTGTTAGCGCCGACGTTACTCGCTCTCCTCCAGCTGGTCTCAACACAGGTTATTTGTTCACAGTTTCTACATTACTGAAAGTGGTCCAATACAATGAAAGAATGGAAGGAGTGGGATGACAAGGACTCACACAGAACACAATAGACACATTGCTGAGACCCCAGCTGGCTGATTCATCACAACACCTGCCACAAAATGTATCCCCAAAAATACAAGTGCAAGTATGGTCATGTGAAAGCGTTGCTGCCAAAATGTGCACAGAGTCGAAGTGGAGTTGTGCTTCTGGCAAAAAATCTCCACTGGTAGAAGCTAATGTAGCATGTAGAGCCTGAGAGACGCTCTGCGTGTGCTGTCATTCATTTCCATTATCCCTGAGTGGGAGCGCCAATGGAGATATCAATCAGTTCGTGGATACTCGTGCTGAAGCTGTCACGTCGGCGAGAGCTGTGACGGACAAAGATGGATGACACGTCCCGACTCAGGGGATATCCTTAACAGGAGAATAATTAGCCGATGGCAAGTCAAGCAGGACTCAGCATTGGTACGACCTCACCTTTCGGTTTGCACTGCGGGAAAACAAAAATAGATAAAGCTCGAAGGAACGGAAGGCCAATGCTCATCTCTTGAGGTGTTTCATGTGAATGACGTAGAAATGATTTTCAGAGGGACACTGCAGATAAAAAAATAAACATTGTCGCTTGGCTCCATCATGAACACTCAGGTGCCGCATCTCCAGAAAGAGGCCACAGTGTGGCAGAGACACACCTGAGCCAATCCCTGGCAGGCAAACGGGATGAAGGTACTGGATGGAGCAGCGTCAGGTGTCTTTTCAAAAGATTTATAAATAGCACACGGCTGCTCCCCGTGCTGCAGATCTGCCTCCCCCTCAGTGTCATTAAGCCCAATTGGAGCGGTAATTGCTTATAGCGAGGCAGTCAACCACATCGCTGACTGATGGAAGGAGACGACAAGACTGTTTCTGGCGAAGCCGCCGCGGCTGCGGATGGCGGTAACAGGACACCTTTTTAGCAGCTGTTTTCTCATCAAATTTCACCTTACAGGTGCTGCCAAACCCAGAATGTAATTTCCTCATTGTGGCGTTTTTAATAAATGGAGAGAGAATGAAAACGTGCTGTTTCATCGTGTTGTTTCCGCCATATGTGCGGCATTAATACCACAAATCAGAGTCGTGTTGTTGACCCAGACAGGGAGCCTCCACATAAGGAGCTATTATAGCTTCCTCTATTGTTTTGTCTGAAACATTTCACACACACACACACACACACACACACACACACACACACACACACACACTGAAAGGAAAGCACCCATCAAAGAGAAGAAGAACGATGCACCTTTTTTAACTTCTTTTCTCCACCCCCGCCCCCTCAATTCATTCTCATTATTCATGGGGCTTCCTCTTTTTCTGGTTCCTCTGCAACCAGCCAGAAGGTTATTTCTCAGCTCGCCACCACCTCACCTGCCGCAGTCTGCTCAATGACAGATAAACCCGGTGGGTTTGCTCCGAGTCCCCGGGCCTGCAGATGGCACGGCGGTGCTGATGGGACACTCTGGTGTACAGGAGCCTGCTCAGGGACGTGCAGGGAGGGAGGGGTCCTGCAGAGTGTGAGTAATAGCAACACTATCTGGACTGAAATGCCAGGGAGAAATGTGAGGAATGGATGAGCCAGTGCCATGGCAACAAAAACAAAGGGAAGTTGGCGTAGCTCCGACTCCCAGGGCGACTGTTCATGCTCTTTTTCTGTATTTCCCTCAGCACCAATAACAAGATGTTCACAGGGGCCGACAGTTCATTAATGCTGGAGGGCTCAATTGATTTCTATACTGTACATTTTATACATATGCTGTGAGAATAAATGAGGGGGAAAAACACAGAAGCTGCTGTTTGACCATTCTTCACTTTGTAATAATTCGCAAATCAGATACAACTTAAATTGGATGCTAAATTAATTAGATTCTGCCTGAATAATGAATTGCGTGTTTTGTGTGTGTGTGTGTGTGCCCATGAAATAGTTTTTACACTTTTTCAATTAAAAAAAAATGCCTTTCCTCTCCTCACGTTGTAATAAATTAAGCCCAGTGGAAGATGTAGAAGCAAAAAGACGTTGAAAAAAGTTTACTAAGAGAACAGAAATGGGGCAAGAAGATGTGATGCCCTATTTAAAGACAGAGGTAGAGTTCAGTCGTAGACGTTCGCAGTGTGTCCGTGACCTCGGGGGTCACACAGAGACAGATTCCCCTGAGCGTTTACAAAGGGCTTCTCAAGCTCTCTTCCTACGCAGCGGGAGGAATGGCTGCTTCTGGAAACCTCCCTGGGGAGACACAACAAAGTGACCTCACAGCTCTGCAGTGGACCGACTGCAGCGCTGGATATGGCCGCTCCATCCTCTGTCCCTCTGCCAGCTGTATGATATTTATCTGCCAGCTGTATATTAATAAACCCTCAAAGACCTCAACTCGTAGTGCCACTCGATGTTTCCTGTTTGCTCGTTTTGCCCTTGAAACTCCTGTGGTCTTAATTCATAATGATGTGTGATGTTCCAGACTCAACAAGGTCAGTAAGGTACAAGGACAAATGCAGTTTGTGTTTTTCCATGCTGGTTTCTTTCGAGGGGGTCACACTGAGGTCACTTTAAAGAGATTTTGTTTTCTGCCATTAAGAGTTCTTCAACTGTGGTTCAGCAGTTTTAGTTTTGTTATTTCTTTCATGTATAGAGAATAATAACCCTTTGTACTGTTTTCTGGTCTTGTCTTTTTTTATTTGTAGCAAACTAGCACTTGAGTCAAATCAAGCTGTACTGTTCCTCTGGCTGTGGTACGTCGACATGCCCAGAGAGACGATGCTAACATGCAGACATTTATCAAGTCTAATGTTCCCTACGGACACCATGGCTGCAGTCGAATAGTCCTTTTCGGTTAGGAACCTTCCTCACTGAGGGAAATGACCCGGAAGTACTTAAGTGGCCGCCATGATAAGTGGCGGCTGCATTTTCTGAACGCAAAGGAAAGAAGCTCTATGTAACCTAACTCAGCTCCTTTAGCTTAGGACCCGCTGGATCTTCCTTAACGAAAGGATGTTTTATTCGGCCGTTCACGAGAACAAACGATCATGACCGACAAACGCAGATCATGTAAACGATAAGTAGCGTAACTTGAAATGCTTTCAATAATCTTGTTAAACCGACGTTACGTTGCTGCACGCGGCTGTGAAGTGATGAAACTGCTGTATTTGATATTCTCTCTCTGGTCTTGAACTGCAGCCTCAGCCCTCCTTCTTATGTTTTACTTTAGTTACAGAAGCTTTAATGAAGGAGCCTGACTCATGTTTATGATTATCATCTTTTTAATCAACTATTTTGTTACATTAACATTACAATAAAACACTATCAAGTGTATGGTGTTTCATAAACTGTATTTTTATAATCAGATTATAATCTGCATATAAACCATATCAACATAAAGGGATATGACACACACAAATATGACACACATCGTTAGAGGGATAATTTAATTCAGCAGGTTTGAAAGTGAACAGAAACAGTATAGTAGCTTTGTACTCTGTGGATTCACTTTCATATTTCTTCATTCATTTTTATTCCATCCTCGTTAATAAAGTAATATATGAACCGGGTTGTTTAATCGTCTGCATGACGCAACACTGTAACACAGATGAAGTATTTAAGGTGCGTTATTGTGGTGGAGATGGACGACAACGTTGCTTTACCGCAGCAGACCGACGTCACTAACATCGCCCGCCATCGCTTCATAACTCAGTCGCTCAGTGAAAGTGGAGTCGGATTCTCTAAAACCGTGATTTTCTTTTCCTAACGCTTCATGAATTCTCCTTCCCACCTTTCCTTGACCCCGTGACGTTTCCACTGAGGTAGGACTATTCGACTGCAGCCTCTCCTACTTTATCAGGTTAGCATGCTAACATCTGCAGCACAGCTGACGCTGATGGAAATGTCATTGGTATTGAAGGTATTTGGTCCCACACCAAAGTATTGGACACATTGGAATTATAACCAGCTGGTTTCATGATTTCATGCTAATCTTTCAAATTGTTGATGAGATATTTCAGGACCAAAGTTGTGGCCATTCCCCTGATTACATGCAGACACATGTAACGGTATATAGACACAGTCTCCTATATGCATACTATAATGCTAAGCAGCTTATTCTTTATGTGTTGAGATCCTCACTGAGCTCCCACAGACTGTATCATGAAAGGCTCATTTAATTCTACGATAGACTAGAAACCAAGGGATGTTTTGTGCAGGTAATTTCCTCACATAAAGCTTAAAGCATGAAATGAATAATCAGGTCCAGAAAAACACATGCAACTACGTTCATAGCGTGTTAAGAAGTCCTGCTAAATTCAAGAAGATGCGAGAAGGAAGCTCATCATGTTGTCTTAAATCACAGGTTTCATTGGGGAGAGAAAAAGGAATAAAGTAACGCTTACAAATTCAGGAGCAGCTCCCTGTCCTTATTCTAATGCTTTGGAGAAGCTCGATATCTCCAGATGTTGCATGTTTATTTAATGTTCATAAATTGTCTTTCCGTCTCGAAAGTATACAAGGGTTTACTTTTGGAGTTTCATTCATTCATTGTTCTGTTTTTTTTAAATTAAATTCTGTTTAACATTGAACATTATGATACTTGATTGCATTTTCTCTGAGTATGACAAGATTAAAAGATATGTAGATAGGCCCTAAAAATACACGGAAATACCCGTAAGTACATGGATTATTAGTGTGACATGCAACCAGCTTAAAACACACGATATACTGTATGTGACCATGAGGTTAAGGTTCAAATTGTGGTTAATTGAGATTTAGATGATTTAGTATGTGCATTTAGGTATTTGACACAGGTTGGCTCTATGCATCGGACTTAATCCATAAATGTTAAGCACCACTCTCATCAAATGTCATAAAGTAGTACGTTTTTGACTCCTTTGTTGACTGAGGAGGCTTCCACCTGTCACACTTTTTTAACAAAACATTCTAACAGTCAGCGTTTCTTCCATTTCAGGAGTCCTGCGGCTATTTATACAGCTGTGAAAGTCACTGGAGCAAACTAATATATGAAGAAGAAACACTGCAGGACAAAAATCACTGTCAGGGTGATTCAATTAAACTTGACTAAATTAGACTCATAAAGTTGGTTTGAAGCCATGGGCATGTTTTTTTTGTGTTTTTGTTTGAGGTCCTCAATTGATTTTAACGAGACGCACAATTTGAGATTTACACATTCGTCTTGTATCTCAAATTGAGCACTTGAGATTGTTTTGACAACCAAAGTTTCTGCCTGAGGTCCAATCAGAACAGGGTAGTAAAACAAGGCTTCTTTGTAAATATACCGAGCCTGCAGATCAGTGAGCGTCAATCTCTAAACATCAAACATAATTGAGTTAGTTTAAGAAATCCACTGTCCAGAACAATCCCTCAGCAAACACAGACATATTTTTACCCCTCACTATATGCAGTTTTTAATCCGAGCTCTGTGATGCATTTTGATGCCTCCATTTAAATGTAGCTTGTCTCCTGTAGAAGTGAGTCTGCTTATCGAGGTTTACCACTTCCATTTCATTTTGATAATTCATGCTGGGTGATTGTCAAAGCGATGCAGGCGGCTGTATTCCAAACATTTGTAGCTGTAAAAAAGGATTAATATTACATCTAGGGGCAAGCATTGCTGTGAAACTGCAAAACATTTCAGAACGACTTTGTGTTGTTGCTGGTGAGGCGCTGCATCTTCCAACAGGCGTCTATTCTCAGATGTGTGCTCCAGCCTGCATCTTTTATAGATATACATCCTCCCCTACAGGAATACTCACATCGCTATCTGTTTTCCCTGTCATTCTCTTTTTTTTTTCACCCTGCCTCTTTTTTATATTCTAAATGGCAGTAATGTCCTTGGGCTGCTCTTCATCGTGTGTTTGTTGCATTTGTGTTTTAGCGCTGAAAAGGATGGGAAAGTTTAAGAGGGCCCATATAGCTGCTCTCAACACATGTTTTAAAAATGCTGCACGTCTCAAGGCTAAATTGCTAATAGTGTGTTGGGCTTTTGTCAAATATACTCCATTTTGTGTGTGTGTGTGTGTGTGTGTGTGTGTGTGTGTGTGTGTGTGTGCACACGTGTGGCATCAGTGACCATACAGTAATATAAACCCATGATTCGGTGTGATGACTGTTTGTCACAGACACTTAAAACCGAGAAAATCTAATTGGTTTGGAACATTTCAATGTAATACTTTAACACACTTACACCAAAAGTGTTATTGTGAATATTTAAATTCTCCAGTATGAGATCAGCATGACCCAGACAGTAACTCCTTTCAATAGGATAGGAAGCGAAGCATAAGTCAGAAGCCAATCAAGGGTCGACACAGCAGCGGCGGGCCGTGGGATTTAGTCCCAGGCCTTCAATGAGTGCCATATAGTCCACATCACGGGCGGACTGGGAGGAAAAAATGTACCTGGAGTTACTGTTACGGACCGACACACTGGCGTTTATCCAGTCCACCACCACCAGCGCCGCCACACGGCTCCATCACGAGCATACGGGGCGAGGGGGCTGACCCACGGAGACGCTCCACATGACGAGAAAAGGTTTTTAAAAAAAGGAGACGTCGTGAGCTAAGTGCGAGGTACGTGTGACAGCCCTAGCTTTTATTACATCCGTCCCACGCGGGGAGAGAAGTCACAGCAAGCACATAATCCATGGCCCTGGGAAGCGGCGAGGTGCGGGCATGGGCGCTCAGAAGCACACGACTGGAGCCGGCGTGCCACCTTTGGCCCGAGCCTTTCCAAGCACAACCCGTCGCGTCAACAACAATGCATGTTGTCCAAATCTATCCGACAAAAACTGCGACACTGACCGTGCACAGTGCAGACATGACATTGCAGCACAGCAACCTCTCCCCGCGTGCGCGTGTAGAGGCAGCGGGTAGAGGCCGTGTCGAGAAGCACCAGCACCCCCAGGTGCAGCAGCAACTACAGCGCTGTGGTTTGTTTATGATTAAAGTCGACTGCAATTGTAAAAAAAAAAAAAAGGGAATAGCATTTCCCTCACCAGACGCACATACAGCTCTGTGGGAAAGGGGTCATCAAGAAGTCCTGAGGTTCTAGCTTCTAGGTGAGACACTAGCCAATCACAGTGCATGTTAATTAAGTCAAATTAATATCAGATTCAAGGTTTTTATTTGTTCGAGAGGGACAATGTACATTGATGAACACTTTGAAATAAAATGTAAATGTCCCCCTGCCAGAATGTACAGGCTGAGTCTCCGAGAGGAGTCCAGTAGTAATAAACTACAATTACTTACAGTCTATAGCTGTCAATACACAACGGTTCGGTAATAAAAAGTTGACAATGGTTAAAAAAAAAGAAAAAATTGCATATATTTAGAAGAAAAAAAAGAAAAAAATCACAGTGTAAGGAAAACATTTCACAGTCATCATGTTGCAATGCAGACAGATATATTGCAAAGGGTCTTCATTAATTTGCACATTTAATCATTCATTCATTTATATAACATTAATACATCACATATCCTTGACAGTACTAATACTACTAAGGGCCCCAGACAGGTCTCTGTTTGATGTACTCGGTCAGTGGAGGAGGTGCCAGACCATTTAGGGTGTTGTAAAAGATGCTGGCTTCTTTTAAAACTTTAAAACGTATGTTTGTTCAGGTTGTGGCAGTGATGATGGGTTCACAGTTTCTTGTGGAAGACTTTGAGTGCTCTCTTATACAGAGATTCTCTGGGTGTGAGTGTTGCTGTGCACGTGAGTGACCAGCTGGTCAGACACTAAATGTGCGAAGATCGTGGAATGAAGGAGTGTCCTGGCTGCGTTCTCTGTCAAACTCTTTCTGATATGAAGTTTGGTAGGTTGAATTTCATAACGGGTTGGACCAAGGAGTCCTCATGTTCTTTCTGAAAGTTGGCGTTAAAGCCAAAGGCGTGGTTGGATAGAGTTGACCGAGCTCTCACTGAATTCAGGAGAAAAGTGACTCCAAAGAAAAGTGCTTTAGACTAGTAGCCAGAGTGATGGGATCCCTCACTACAGCATTATTTATAGAGAGCTCTCGTTCCTTGTCCTGTTTGCATTCACGGCCAACCAATGTGTTAATGTTTTGCGAAATATTTTTTCCTTTACTTTGTGCATTTGCGATGATTTCTCCTAAAAGCTTGGTACCTCACCCAGATGCCACTAAATCCTTCACACTGACTAGACCTTTAAGTGATACTTTAGAAAATCGACTTCCTGTAAGCGTTCGAGGATAGAGATGAGTGCGTTGCAAAACGAGGAGTAGAACTACACACGACATACTGTACACAATGTCACTGAAAGAGGGGATAGTGCATGGCTGAAGAAGAAGAACATTTTCACACCGATGTGGATCAATTGCAAGTGACATGATCCAAGATGAACAGAGCTGCTGTTGTTTATGAAGGAGCAAGCCACTCCCTTTTACCAGCCACCTTAAAGCTCACATGGGCTCAGTGTTTCATACTATCAATAAGTAGCTGCTATCTGACCTAAAATTGATTTCATTGCACATAAATTCTAAATAAAACACTATTAATTTAATTTGCATATTCAGGATAAAACCAGCATCATTAGCACAGGCCCTTGTGTGGACATGATCTGTGGGTTCATCACCACAAGCGAACCTATTCACATTGAGTCTTTTGATCCATTGTTATTATACTCATATGGATTAGTGCAGCTTCAAGCAATCATCAGGGCTGTCTTGCACATGGAGCACCAAGTGGCTACAGGTATCTAGCATGGGAAAAACAACCAGTTGGGTCAGAACCACACCCAAACAGTGAACTTTTCCTGCTGTGCTGCAATGTCATATCTCCTGTTCCTCGTCCTCAGGCTGGTGGAGACAGACTGACAGCTGCTGAGAAGCGGCGCCTCACATCACCACGTCCCTCCCCAGGACAGGAGCCCCTCGAAGTCTCATTAGGGCAACTCAAATGAAAGGAACGAGGGCCACACGCCCAGCCTCCTATGGCAGAAACCTCCCCATCGCTCACGGGAGCTTTCATTACTTCTCTCCCCCCTTCCCTCCATCCCCCAGGCCCTTTCCTAAAGGCAGCCAGCTCCATCCATCAGATCTATCGATCCTGTCTCCCCCTAGTGTGGTACCTGCCTGTTTCTGAGACTAAGTGGGAAGGATGGCAGAGCTGGCATGATATTTCAGCCTTCCAGTGACAGCCACGTCCCCTAGGGACGTTACAAGGTGAACCAGTGTCTGGGCTTCTTGGAGGAAGCGCTCCACCGTAGATCTAAATGAAGAAGCTCTCCCCGGAGGAATTATTAACAATATGTTTTTCCTGCTTGGACACGGGAGTAATAATCAATTCCCTGTTGCTTTTGGTTCCGCTGCTTGCTAAAAAACGGATATCCCATTCCTTTTGATATCACACATGGGATGGCAGCACAAACATCTCTTTGCTCGAAACAAACTAAACCCTTTTTATTTTCAAAAACACTGTCAAAACTGTTGTTTAAGGTTTGACGGTGATGTCTCGCAGAGAAACGTGGATACTGTAAATCCTTCGAAAGAGATTAGATGGTATGTCACACAGAGTTCCTCTTGACTTTGATCTTGTTGCTCTGATGGTTTTTGGGCAGAGAAGCAAGCTTAAGCTTTTTAAAGCGATAGCCGGCAGGCTGACACAAGCACTTGTTATACTTCTAACAGAAATTAAATACACAGTATGTGACACTATTCAGAGGTATTTGTTTTTTAATCCAAAATGTCTTCAGTACGTTTCTTCAGGTTCACTCGAGTTAAACTGAGAGAATTAATTTGATGCGGTGTCTTCACGTGATAAAATGTTCAACCCAATCGGCAGAATCTTTTTTTTTTACATTGTGTGTTCCTCCACGCCACGTTTCTGAAACTAAAACACGCCTGGTCGCATGCTTGCAGAGACCCACAATCGGTTAGGTTCAGGCAGCAAAAAAACAAGAAAAAATCTAAAGGAAAGTCGTTATCGGCTGTAACCGCCACATGAGTGCAGAACGGCAGCCTTTAGTTAGCTCGTGGGCACGCTCATGTGCACTAACAATCACTAAAAGCATGCCAGCCGGCCCATCTTAGTCAACAAAGCACAGAGGAGATTGGATGACAACTTCATTCTCTGCTCAGGTCGACATCACTCCAAATATGTGTTTGCTGCTATATCAACGCTCTGAATAATGTATCGAGAACCTTTAAGGGATCTGAAGACTGTAATAATCTCTTTTTCAGTATCGCAGCATTGAGCAAAGTCACCTCCACTACAGCACCCGCAGTGACTGGAATGAAACAACAATGCAAAAAAATAGTGCCCTAAATGTTATACCATGTTCTCAGCACACTCTAGAAATATATCAAGGTAAATGCAATAAGGTGTTGGATGTCATTAAAGCGTCATATCACGTATGATACGTCCATTTAGTGTGCGGTGATGATATCAGCAGGTGCTGGAGTAAAAATAAAATCCTCAATCGCTACAGAGTTCCTTTGTTCAGTAGTTCCTTTGGACTGAGTTGTTTCTGTCTGTGCATCACCTCGTTTATTCCACACAAGTGAAACTCCAAAATACATGACTCATTGTGTGCCTGGGGAGGTGTGCTGGGAAAGAGCTGCAAGAAAATAGGAGATAAAACATGCTGTGGTTCAATCCCTGATGTTGTCATGTAGCCTGGTCTTGAATGGCAGCTGGAGTGGCTGCAAGGTCTTATCACACAGTGCTGTTGAACAGTCCTGTTGTTCAATGAACTTCTACTTAGCACTGTGTTATCATCAAACACGTTCCACCGTTAGTCCAGTCACGGTGGCGCACAGTACTTCTCCTCAGACTCTTTCATTAGTTATAAAATATATGATATCAGATGCTTGAATCACCAGTGATTTAAATATATTTTTAATGTGGCTGTTATTTTTTTCCTCAGGGTCTTCCTGTTCAGATTGATTACATGCAGGCAAATTATTTCAAGTTTAGTCAGAATGGTTAAATATAAAAAGGAGTAATATTTGTGATTGGGTTCCTGCAGAATCAGTTAATCTCTCTTTCATGCACATCTCTCACGTCTGCTCTGAAACTCCTGTGTTTCTTCTGAAGGGCTCTCAGTTTTTCCATGTGTGATTTCTGAAATAGCAAGCGTTGTAAATTAGATATAAAAAAAAAAAAAGAAGATGAAAGTACACATGTGCTTGTGCCTCGGAGTGGATTTCATCCAATGCTACAATTTTTCATACAGCTATAAGTGATGAAGACTGCAGCTCCCACTGGCACGGTGTTTATAATTAAGTGTGATTTTAAACGTCAGGCTCAGGCCACAGGAAAAAGAACAAGGCAGACTATTTCCTGTTGTCTCTGCTCCGTCTGCTGGGTTTCTCGTTTGTGCAGAGAAATATGCAGATTTTGAGTTGGGAAGACTCAAGATCAAAATGCCTATTAATTCCACAGGAATATCCACTCTGTTTCAACGCCCAGTTGAATTTATTTAACAGTCGAGTAAAGTGCAGATTTGGATGAGCACTTACAACCGCGGTAAAGAGTTGGAATGAAAAGGCAGTTTAATGTCCAGATTTCGCTCCGTGCAAAAAGCCACTCTCAGGAGAGTTTACTTCACTGACGCAATGAGCAGAACTGACACGCAGTCGCTCACACATAACAAAGGTGTCAGCTTCGGAGGAGCATACGAGGATCTCTGAGGATGTGAAATGCATGAACACAAAAAAAACAACTCAATTTGCATTCATTAGTGGTGTCTGAGACGCTATATGGGAGAAGAATGTCTTCAACACGATATGATTCTCCCATGGTTCAGAGGGTTTGTACATGTACCTGTCAGACAACATAACAACTCAGCAGGGTAGCAAATAAACAAATTCAAATCTCTGACACAAATCCCCCGGTACAGACATGCTTAAAATCATCCATTCGGTCATATTATAAAATGATATTCATGAATTCTGAGAAACATATGGATAAGAGGTGGAACACCACTCGTCATTTTTAGATGTTGATTAGTTTATTTCATCCATCCCTCTTAACTGAGACAGAGTATATGAAAACCCAAATCTTTCAAAATGTATCAATTAGAATCGCACACAAACCAATTCATCTCACCTCGCTGGCACATTTGGTGTTATTATGTTGATTGATTTACTCAATGTAGAAAAGTTCATGCTGCATGAACAGAAAGCTGCCAGGAGACCATCCGACCCGGTTTGCCAACCGGCTCCCCCCGAACAGCAACTGTCCAATCACAGCTTAGCAACTGTAACCAGGCACAGCAGGTCTGTCAATCTTTGGCTTTTTCCACATGTGAAGTGAAGTGGCGCTGCAGGGATGGCAACGTGTTCCCTGGGATATGAAGCTTGAGCACAATATCATGTGAATGGCATAGCAGTGCACATTTAGATGTTCTTGTTTGAAGTCAAACAGGAACAGGTGGGAAATGATCCAGAGATGCTGAATAATCATTTAAATCATGACCTTAAATCAACTAAGCTAACGGTGGGTCAATGTCTGCTAACAGCCGTGGTGATTTCAGCCTGCTTTTGTCAGTCTTTAGTCAAAATCAAGGACTCGTCGTCTTCAAAAACGGTAAATCTGCCTTTGCCTTCAGCAACCAAGGGGAAGGCTGGACTGTATGGAAAAACGTATGGAAGGAAAACCGATTAAAATGATGCTGCGCAATATCATAGCCACCACATTGCAGAGACAAAGGACCTTGCACTGCATGGTGCCCGCGTTTACCCCAAGAAACATCTCACCTCGCTATATCTGCCTGCCGCAAACCATCTGGGCTTTCCTCCGTGGCCATTTTATGAGCAGCGCTGCCATGCGGGGCACAGTATGGCGCAAGCACAGATTCAATTAGGAGGGGGTGTTTGTCAGGGAGGTGTGTGTGTGCCAGGCTCTGTCTGTGTGCCACCTGACGCTGACTGATGTGGAGACTTCTGGCCTGGCAAGTGGCTTGCTACCTGCCAGTGAGAGAGGCCCATTGTGCTGCTGGGAAAAACCCGAAGCGCTCAGTTGTGTTTACAGCCCGGAGCGCGGGACTGCAGACACGCCTCTGAGGATCCCTGAACCGCCCCCTGCTTCCAAAAAAAACAACACAGAATCAGATGGAGACAAAGCCACATCATCCCATTTCCCCCGCCACGTCCTCTGTGAGGCCGCCTCCCAATTAGCCACATCACCGCTGCCGAGGAGAGATAACAATGGAAGCCCATGTATCCCCTAAAGAGCTCACTAGAGGACCTTTTATTACCGTATTGATGTCTCCTACATGTCACCACTGCCCTCACTTGCCTGGCTGCGTGCCCGCACATTTTATATGAGGGGAAATAACCAGAGGGGCTGTAACTCAACACAAGAAGAAAACAGCAGGACACAACATGAGGCTGAATGGTACATGCTGTAATTAGGGAGATGCTGTAAGGAATAAATATGAAACATGATACATTGAGTTTAAGCTGCACAGTAAATACAAAAAAACAACTGATTAAAGGTAAAGGTACAAAAATGTTTCTGGCAAAAAGTCACGTGACACCCAGTGGAATGAATATTCTGCGTTGACATTAAGTACAATACCAACAGTGACGCATAACCAGTGGCAGATGCAAAGACTTTAGAAAAACAAACAATAACAAATACTTCTACTTGCGTGTCCACTTATATTTTATCCTTCAATATTGACTTCATGCGAAGGACACATTCTGATTATTGTGACAGATGTATTTTAATAAAATAAAATACAGAGCATCCCTCCAAGCATACAGTGCTACAAATCTAAATATGATCTTTTTCTACTCAAAGAAAACCAAAAAAGTGTTCAAGTTAGCTCCCATTCTGTAGCACCACAAATGAGTTATTTCATGGACAAAATCACACGTAACTGAAGTCCAATTGTAGAAAAAACACACAAAAGTGCCTAGCTGACCTCAAGATGAAACATACTTTTTACTTTATGTGTGCAAGACTGTTCCCAGTGAAAAAATAGTTTGTCCACTTGGTCCTCTGCCAAAATTCAAACCGGTGGTTGTGGCGAGTGATTAAGTGATTTTTTGGCTTCAGTTTGGTTTCAGGCTTGCTGTTTAAAAAATAATATACTTTTCAGTTTTTGTCATTGAATTGACAAACCGTGGATAAATATGTGTCACTGACATTACTGAGAAATAAAACAATAAACCAAATAATCAACAGTATTAATCACAGTAATGTTTTTTCAGTGAATACAAAAAAAAACATTTTACCCAAATACTTGCAAGATATTTACCTGCATCAAAAACTTCCAAATTAAAAAAAACAATTGCTTTGTTGGCTCTGTGGCCTGATGTGCTCTTTATCTGGTTAGGCTGGCAAGATTTGAGGATCTTCTAAAAAATAGGATTAAAGTGTCATATATTTTGCATTAATATCAAAGTCCTTCATGGTTTTTTTTTTCCGTTCTAGAAAATGAAATGGATGAAATATTATACAGACTCCCCAAGGCTTTGTACTGGAATCTTCCGGCAGCACCACAGAGGCTGCTTGTGAGGCTTTACAGTAAATGGAGATGGGGTCACTCCAACTGCAAAGCTGAGGTCAGGCTCTCAGAGAGCGGGTCTGTGTATGAGTGGTCATAAAACCTACGAATCCATTTCAAATGCCCCAGCTGTCACTGAAGTACTGGTCCTCTTCCTCCTCCTCTTCCTCCTCCTCTTCATCCTCATCACCGTCTTCTTCTTCCTCCTCAGTCCCGTTCTTCATGAGGTCGTCATCATGTAGCCCGTTCACTTCCTCTTCCTCCTCTTCTTCCTCTTTGAGCTGTGCAAACATGGTTTGTAAAGTGGCTTTTACTTCCTGAACCTCCTTTTCCAACCACTGTGCAGTGTGCGTTAAGGAAGAATCTGATGCAACAGACACACATCGAGAATCCCATTAACCTGGAGCAAAAAAGCAATGCCAGCAGACAAAAAACAGGGCAAATGTGACACTTGTGGCCGGCAACGGTTAACGGTAATAGCAGAGGACAGCCGCAAGCTGATGAAGTCATCAATCTCCAATTTGGCCACCAAACGGATTTCTGGGACAGATCATCAAGTCATACCCAATTTAACCCCGTCCAATTCAATATTCATGAGCTCATCTCGTCTGTGGAGCTGGGTGGCGGTGCGGGGACCCAAGCAAACAGACTGCCCAGCTAAATTATTCATACACCATCAATGCAACGGGAAGGAGGCTGTCATCAGTGGTTGGGGCGGGGGGATTGTTTAACCTGCCTAGAAACTCAAATTAATCGTGTGAGTGTCCATCTTAAGTGGCAAATCAAAGGGATGGCTTTGATGACAGATGGGGCCTGATGGCTCGTTTTACTGTCTGAATGGACACAGATTGTCCTCATTAATAATTAACCATCCATTAAAGAGCTTTTCATAAAAACTGCAGACAGATTGCAACACTTTTAAGGCAACATGGTCCAAATAGGATGATGAAGTTTAGAATCATGTTGTAGACCTTAAAAACCAACCACATATGAGTTTTGCCTCTCCATCTTTTTTTTTTTATGTCTTAGTCTTTGTGGTTGTCCATCCACTCTCTTGTATCAAGTGACTTAATGAGGACCCTTGGAGACTGGAGGTTTGATCTCCATATCACTATGGCAACAGTAGCATCATCCCAAGCATCATCTCTGTTTCATTTCTGCAACCCAAAAACAATATTGTCCTACATCTTCAGTGTCCTCTAGTGTCCACGGTGCATTCGCAACAGTGCATTGACTTCCGCAGACTGAGATGAATGGCATGTAAGGACACAGAAACAGAGAGGTGGAGAGAAGCGGACTCATCTGTCTGTCTCCGCCCGCCAGGCTGCACCGATATCATGCAAACGCTGGTGGAGCCTGTACTGACCCCTGACAGCACAGCGGGGGACGTGCATCTCTAATCAGATGGTAAAAAAGTCTGGCCACACTTCAACAGAGAGTGAAGGACGTGCTGCACAACACATAGCTTTAAGAGAGCCTGAAAATGAAGTAAATATCTTCATCAGATTAGGAAAGTATTTCTGGCAGCTCGTTTCAAAAGAAGAGAATGAGGCGTGACACAAAATATTAAAAGGCTTTTAAAAAAACATGTCAGGTTAGATGGCAAAAGTTTCCTCATCTTGGCATTAAAATATCACCTTTTCCATCGGTCTTAATCAGCCGACAGTGTAGAGGGAAAAAGTTGAGCGAGAAAAACACACTAATCTATTTCCAATCAGCCTTCTAATTAGCGCGGAAAATTATGTATTGTGACCTGTAATCAGCTTCAATGGTTTCATTTGAGTCATTATCATGGATATTGTAATTTCCTCCAAGCCAGATCCAGCAAGTGGAAGTGAGCAGACAGAGGAGGGGAGGCGAGAAAGCGAGGGTCAGCAGGAGGATGGACGTTAAGCTGTGACGGGAGCAGAGTCATTACGGTGACATTCCTCTATCTGTCGAGGCGCTGCTCCTGTTGGCTGACTTTAATCTCAGTCCGTGGTGAGTGGCAGCCCACATCAAGCGCCCTCTAATAACCTCACATGGACATTTACCATTTCATTTTCCAGGTGGTATGTCCAGCCTGTCAAGAAAGATCCTCTGATCCCAGTTTATCTTCAATTCCCTCCCTGAATGGACTCATAATGTCAAATAAGAGTTGTTTTTTTTCTGTCGAAAAGGTGAAGTCACAGAACATCGCTTTGAGTAGGAAGGCCTGAAGGAAACTAGTTCCTTAAGATGGATGGACAGAAACACACACACACACACACGCACAAACACACACAAACACACAGATAGCATCCAGTCAGTTTACATATGATGTATGTATATTTAGAGAGCGGTGAAAGGATATGGGTGAGGGCCTGATCCCGGTTCAGTATGGCCGTCTGCAATTCATCTTCCAAGGTCAATAGTCTGTCACTGATCAGCTCGCAGCGCTCCGTCAGGTCTGCAGCCTGGCTGCACCCGTCCTGGCAAGGAAAAGGAATTAAATGGCGGTTAAGGAAAGAAAGATTGAAGTGGCAATTGCAATGGTTCAAATGTATGGGTCTGATGTTGAAAAGGAATAAACACAAGTCTATCTGACAATCACAACAAGCAACTTAAAATACAATGATGGGAGGGGTTTAGTACTAGGATCCTGAGAGGTTTGGAGTCATTTGGCAAAATGGATTGGAGGGACATGAAGCTAAAGGTGGACCCTTTAAAGTGGTCTAAATCCTGACTTTAAGGGTGCTTTGACATGCAACACGTTTGGTTGGTTAAACTAACTCCGCTTCGTTTGCCTGGTTAATACGGTTCGTTTGAGCAGGTGTGACAGCAGTCAAGCAAAGCCTGGTGCGAAACAAACTACAAAACTGAGACATAAACATAGTCCTTGATCTGTTTCAAATATAGACTTGTGGTTTGTTTGTGGTCAGAAAGCAAACGATAGTCGCATGATTTCAAAAGACAAATTATGAACAAATCAATTCTGGAAGTGATCCTATATTTGTTTTGCATTTGGCCATGTGACGTTATATAACATATGCATCTCAGTGAGGGAATATTTAATAGGCAAGAAGCTGTTATCTCTCTACGGTCTCGATCTGACTCTGTGTACTTTGCTAGTTCATCAGGTGCATTAAAAGGCGCATGAAAGCGATACCACAGGAGGCTGAGAAGCCCAAGATGCCTCAAGCGTGTGACTGTGCACGGCCTGATGTTAATTTTAAAGTGTCATCTGGGAGCACGCAAAGGTGCTTTTGTACAGTTCTGTCTCCACCGGTTAGTCATAATTCATAACATGCAGTCTAATAATATTAATGATGCTTATCATTTCTTTGCTAGTGCTTTGTGACACACGCCATGAATACACACGCCATCAGAGGCATTAAAGTGCCGCATAAACGTCTGTCGGTCACCAGAAATGGAATTTCACACCCAAGAATAGTGGGCGTATGTTATAATATTACAGTGGAGTATATACAATGTAATAGATTACTGATTTACTGTATTGTATGGAGGCCTACTTCAGATCCACTGATTGCTTTCATACAAACATTAAGTAGATTGAGATGTGTTTTTTGTAATGTTAAATTGCATATGTGGTCTTATAACCACGAGTCAGAGCTTCACACAAAGCTTTGCAGTGTTCCAAGACTCATTTTATCCGTTTGACACGACATTCTCGACTCTGTTTCAGCCAGACACAGGTCTGATTGGAGTATAGCTCGGCTGACAAAAGACACAAGGCTGCCAAAATCTCTGTTTGGTAAGGTGCCAAGGTCACGATGTACACAATGCACTCCACGGAGGCCGATGTGCACAACACTCAGCGGTGCGTCTGCCCATCACCTGAGGACGCTGGTGGAAATGTCAGGGGTGGTGCAGGAGCGGAGTGCAGTAGGGCAGAGCAGTCAGGGAGCAGAGCTGGCCATAATTAGAACCGGCCCCGTTGCAGACATCGTGTCCTAGTTTCTTCACACTTATCAAGCGGAGAGAACACAAACACACGCGCAGGAGTACACGGATCCACTTCAAGCAAATAGACACGGAGACACGCACGCGCAGACCCAGTGTTCTCGTCAAACAACACACAGAAAGTCTAATCCGACTCATAGCTGCAGGTAGAAAATATCAACTCCCTGCAGCTCAGAGGTGTCACAGCAATGACTGGGAAGTCACGTCCCTGGTCTCGGTCCTGGAATAGCTCCCCTTCTCCGAAATGATGCAACAGCCCAGAAGAAATGTACAACAACAAAAGGCTCGAGGCACGGCGACAAGTCTTCCCTGATACAATTAAGGACTTCAGTATGATTTAAAGAGAGAACAGCTCACAGGACAAAAGATTTAACGTCATGTTTTGTGTGTGCGAGGCATTTAAATGAACAAACAATCACTGACACATATCTGTCCTCAAGCGTCTCTTTTGTAGGAGCCCTGTCCTCCTTTACCAAGAAGCAAGACAGTCAACATATAGATTGACTGAGCTGCTTGTTTGTCAAGGTCAGGAGCTCCTCTGGCAGATAAGAGCCCTGTGTTTGTGCAGCTGATTGATTCTATACTTTACAGCCTCCAGTCAGCGTTCGTAACGTCAATACAACCACAGGATAGAAGACACTGTGCAGACTGACACCGCTGAAAAACATCCAGGAGCCCACAAACCTTTTTAAACAACTATTCAACAGATGTTATTTTGCTCCCGGAGGTGATCAACACAATACAGATGACTTTCTCTGCTACATCTGCCTTTAACAAATAAGAAACATTATGCCAATTTGTGTAGAATCAACGGCACGCATGTATTGCCGTGTTTATTCCTGACGCACATTAGTACTGGTGTTGTTACAACAAAAGTAAACAAAGCAGACTGCAGAAGCATGAACAGATTGTTTAAAAATGCAATATTCAGACTCGTGTGTGCGCTGGTATGGTTGTTTAAGCAATGAGTGAGAGACAGCAGGTAATTGTGCATGTTCCCATGGGTGATGTAAGAAGTGATACAAAGCAATTATATTCCACTCGTATTACTCACAAGGTCACGATTGTTTGTACGAAACAATAATGTAGCTGAATAAATGTTAAACTTAGAAGGACATTGGTGAGCTTGTGATTAACCATTAACTGTCTTTCTCATCAGCGATGCCTTGTTAGTAGGTTACTGAGTCCACATTTAGAAATCGGTTTCCAAGACCGTCTGCATGTGACATTATGAGCTGTTGCTGTCTGCAGCTGTGTTCCTGTACTGCACACTAACGCAATGCCGGTTTTGAGGATGTAGTGTTTTCAGACTGGAAAAGGGACAAAGTTAAGGATTTTTTAAAAAGTATGCAGACTAGAAAACACTTGTGTTGTCTGGTCTGCATACTTACCCACAGTTCTTTCTGAAGTCTGACAACCACCTGCATTTGTTTTCTGTTCCATACGACGTACTTATTGCATACAGAATACTAGTTTTTAGTTTTAATGGACAGAAACTGTGAAACTGAGTTTCTCCCTCAAAGAATCCCACAAAACCTTGTTTTCAAGAACGATCAACTAAAGAGATCATAATAAAAGAAATGAATGATTAGTCGACTAATCGATAAAAAGGGAGCAGCCTAGAGCCTGACTTTATAGTGTAGGCCTATTGTTTAAGTTTTCTATTCCAACAGGAAGTTATACAATATGGAGACAAAAGTATCCATTAATTGTACACTCCAAAATCAACTATGTTCTAGTTTGCGTACTGACAGTTTTGAGTGTACTTCAGTGGGAATGGTATAACGCTTTGATTTTAAAGTGTTCTGTTGATGTACACTTGTGTCCCACAATGCACAATTAGGCACTTTGTTCACAGTTATTGTAAAAATAAAAATCTTTCTTTTTGTGAAGTTGATTGGCAGCGACATGCTGCTGTTGCAGTGTGATTGACATCACATGTACTTTACCTAAATTACCTGTTAGTTACGGCAACGCCAATATATGAAGATGACCAACAATTAATACGCAGTAAGGAATTTCGACACAGCAATCATCCCTCCAAACAGGGCTGGCGTAAAATCTCATGACCTCATCGTGAAAAACTACCCGATTAACAAATCCAATCAAAATCAGCCGACATTTCAATTTGATAAAGCATCTAAACTTGTTTGGTACAGAGGGTCAGTATGAGGGAGCGGATGTAAGCACCTTGAGAAGATGAAGGAACAATTAGTAGAGATTACAAGAGTAAAGACACACTTGCACACACACCAATCAATCTCCATTGTGGCGGCAGGGCAGCAGCTTGGCAGCGGCTAAGTGGAAATCATTTACTTAAAGTCATTATGGAAAGGAGAAAGAGGTCAGGCGGTCTGCGGGGCGGAGAATCCCGCTCCTCCACAGCGCCATCGCGACACCATCCATGCAGAGATACCGTCACTATTTAGCCGCCGGCACAGCGTTTCACTCGGTGACTCGTCAAACGGTTGTGACGTCAGGTGGTTTTCAATAATTCATTGTGTTTCAGTGTTGCGTAGTTCACACAAACAGATGACTGTGCCATACACCGTGTGCATTGGCATGAGGTGGCCATTCCAACCGTAGGTGCTGTCGCTGAGTTTTCTATTCTCGCACAACAAGTAAACAGTTCATAACACGGGCGGCAAATTTGCCATCGGAATTCTTTGTGTGTTTTATTTTGTTTTTTAAACAATGGGTCCAGACAGAGGGAGACGAAAGCAGGCTCCTCATTTCTAGTAGGAGTCGAAAGATTTTGGCAGCTGAAATATTCCAACTGTCTCAAGCAGTTGTATTGTAGCAAACACGCTAATTCAGGTGACAGACGCTCCATGAATTGGGTTAACGCGCTGTCACAGACGCACTTCGCAATGTGTCCTTCTTTACCGAGTCCCAATGAAGACAGTGAAAGCAACATCTGTGATCTTTAACATTGTTCCAACTGACTCGTATAAAAGCAATCATCCTGATACTTGATGGAGGAGTGCCTGGTGTTGTGCTAACAGACTGAGGCTAAACAGCTGTACATCCAGGATAAGACATGCCTCCACCTTTATCAGACTCACATCAGTGTGTTCTTGTTTAAAATCCTGCATCGGACCCTCTCTAAAGGTACAGGTACCACCCTCCCCCCGTGCCCCCATTTGGCTACCAGGTTTGAATGAATATAAATGTATGAATTTAAAGCAGGGAGGCGCTGAAAGGAGAATATGTGCTCAGCAAAACCCTCCCCCGTATAAATAAAGGTCTTTCAGACAGTCAGCGACAACAGCCAACGCTTCTCATGTAGATCAGTATTGATCGGACAGTCAGAAAGGCGGCAAAGGTCACATTTAAGTTACGGTCAACCAATGGATTCCTCTGCGTCCCAGTAGGCCCAGTGTCAATGCAATTGATACTTTAATTACACTGGTAACATTCCCCCATACGGTCACATAGTTAGCATTACCAACCTCTGGGGGATTCTCCTCCATGCAGAACAAAAACTCCTCCAATTTCTGCAACAAAAAGAAAACATTTGTTGAGGCCACACAGTCATAAACCTGCTCATGAATTATTGAAAATGCAATTATGTTGGCTGTGTACTGTGCAACATCATCATAATGAGAGGAGGTTGTAATTATTCATCACCAAAACTGACAAGGAGAAAATATATTAACGGCCTCATCTGTACTGCAGGTTTCCTTTGTTAGTATTCAAAGTGAGTAATTGTACATTCTTCACGAGGGAAGGGGGTAATTATTACTGTACCTATTGGAGGCTAACATATTGTTTGTGGCTTTAGGGTAAGTACATAAGAAGGCAGAGTAACAACAAATACTAATCAGCAAAATGTTAATTATTTTTTAATAAAAAATTAGGGAACACATAACTGCATGCTCTCCGGTGAACACTCTTCATACGCTATATGAGATCAGTTCATTTAAACGCTGCATTTCTTTGAACAACACAAACTGGATTTTCTTTGCTCGCTACAATTTCATCAATTTTACAGCAACATATAATCTGTTACGCGCAGTTTTCTAGCAACAGATTAAAACAGTTATCTGGTATCCAACTGATAAAATACCCATTGTCTGTTGCCTTACAATGCAAATCCTAATATGTGGGCCCTTGAATATTCATATATGCTGGAATATACATATTTAAATGGCAAAAATATTATTATATTATCAATATTTTGTATTCTTTTCTATAGTGTTTAGTGCTTCCCCAAAGAAAAAGCCAGAGCTGCAGGACAAAAGATGTCCACTTAATGTGCTACTCTTCATATTTCCTCTTTAAAGAGAGATTTACAAGATGCTTGTTCAATGTTAAACATGTTAGATGGTTAGTTGGGGCATCAATATGTTGCCATTCATGTTAAATGTTGAAAAGTGCATGCAATGGGCTTTTGCATCTCTGTCCATGTATGTATTTGTATTTTGTGCAATCAAATTAAAAACAAAGTTGATACTTATTTCCAAAGGACACTTCTAAATTGAGCTGCACTCATAAAACACGTGATCGACCTTTTTGCTCCATTGAGCTCAAGAGTTTCTAGCTTTCAGGAAAAAAGAGTGCACAAGACGGAGACAAAAGAGAGAAATGGTTGGCTGTCTCACCTTTTAGTTCTCGAAGAAATGTTAGGAGGGGCCGGGCTTTGGGAGGAGCAAGAAAAACAGAGAGAAACAAAGGGAAAGCAGAAAATAGATCCATGCAGTTTGAAAAATGCCGTCAGGCAGGGCAGGGAAAGAAGATATTGATGTAAAGTTTATATTTATGGATGCACAGAGCACAACAGTGAGAGAAGGTTAAGAGGGTGCAACAGTAGAAGAATTAAATATGACAATAAAAACCTACAGCTTCCAGTTTTAATATATGCAAGTAGTCCTTTTGCTAGCACCATTAAAATCATAGTCAAATATGTGCTAATGGCCACAGTAAATCCATACATTTGATATTCAGAGGATCATCTGCTGCTTAAAATCAGCAAACATGATAGAAATCAGACTCTGAGCCCAACTAACGAAGTACAATCTCACAAAAACTCAGTCTTTTTTATTAATGCTGGCTCTGTTGGCTTTGTTCCTATCTCAGACAAGTCTGTCAGACTGCGTGGGCGGAGGAGTGTGAGGAGGGAATGAGTTGGACTCTGCCCTGAGGCAGTGGACCTCAGCTCACCGTGGAATAAACCATAAACCAGCACGCACACACACACACGACACACACGGCATGCACGCACCCACACACTCCCTCTAAACGCAAGTAATCACGCAGAAAGAGGCTCTTAAATCTGCACTCTGTAGAATGAAACTCTTCAAGGAAGCCAAAATATTTCACTAACGCCCACATTTTCCTGGTTTAAAAATACCTTCGAGCAAAGGTGCTAATGGACTGCTGCTCATTTTGCTGAAGCCAACAGACTTTTATATTCGGAGAACAGCTGAAAGTATGAAAAAAAAAAAGTCAAGTGGTAAGACTGGCCGAGCAGGCACACTTCAGAGTTTGCGTTTCACAGCTGGGTGGGGAAAAAAAGGGAAAAAGAACTGAATCCTAAAATAGACTGTTCTCATTTGACCTTTCAGCAGCAAGGATGTGTTGTTATGTGGAGAAAATGTGTTAGACATCAGCGATGGACAGCCTCAAAAGGGCATCTTGTATATTCAACTCTAAATGTCTGTTTGCACGCATCGGACTGTCGTGCGCCGCGGTGTGAAAGCGCAGAAGTTTGTGAATAACAGACATCGTTGCGTTACCTTTGTGAACTCTGAGTTCTGCAAGTTGGCCTCGGGACACCAGCGGCCGCCTAACGCAGTCAGCATGGCGCAATCTTCTTCTTCTTTGGTGCACGGCCGGGCCGGAGGATGAACTGCGGCAGCGGGGAGGTCTTCAACGTCTCCAACTGGAGTCCGCAACTGGAGGCCTCGCAAAAACAGGTGACACGCCTCCAGGTCGGCTTCCCAGATCCGCTCCAAGCCCGGACAGCCACCGCTGTCGAGATGAACAGAGCAGTATGTTATACCATGAAATACAAGATGCAACACCATATGACACACTATCTAATAAAATATATGATATAACATGAAACATTCGGACAAAAAAACATGGCACAACATGCTTTTGCAGGGTACAACGCCACGTCACGGAATACGGCACGATCCAGAAAATTACAAATAAGATCCAGTTAGATACGATGTGATGCTATAACTATACTTAATAGCAGTAGATATATTCATATGGTCCCTTTTAAAGTAAACAATAGTGCATGAGTATTTAACGTATCATGTATTTCCCGGGGAAGGCTTATGCCAAGGTGCCGGAAAGGACGCTCCGACCGCTTGTCGAACCTCGGATTCAAGAAGAGCAGTGCGGATTCTGTCCCGGTCGTGGAACAGTGGACCAGCTCTTTACCCGCGCAAGGCTAGGGGGTCATGGGAGTTTGCCCAACCAGTCGACATGTGCTTTCTGGACTCGGAGAAGGCTTTCGACAGGATATCTAGGCGCAGCCACGGGGCGGAGAAATACGGTTTGAGGGCCTCGGGATCGCCTCTCTGCTGTTTGCAGATGATGTTGTTCTGTTTGCCTCCTCGGTCCGTGACCTTGGAGTTAAGCCGCTACTCCTTCGTATCGAAAGGAGTCAGCTGAGGTGGTTCGGGCATCTAATCCGGACGCCTCTTGGACGCCTCCCACTAGAGGTTTTCCAGGCACGTCCAACTGGGAAGAGGCCCCGGGGAAGACCCAGGACACGCTGGAGGGATTATATCTCCCGGCTGGCCTGGGAACGCCTCGGGGTCCCCCAGAACGAGCTGGAAAATGTTGCGGGTGAGAGGGAAGCCTGGGTCGGTCTGCTGGGCCTTCTGCCACCGCGACCCGACCCCGGATAAGCGGCTGAAAATGGATGCATGGACGGATGGATGTATTAAAAGAATTGGTAGACATTTGGGGAATTTAACTTGTTCTCTCCTATCTGTCAAGCATCAACTTGGAAATGGGAGACGATTAGCTTAGCTTAGCATAAAGGGTAACTGGAATTGTACTAAGAAGATTATTGAAAACTGTTGATGCTCTGTTCTGCAATCATTTCACACTTTTGATGTCATTTTGGATTTCTACACCCGATCAACGTTAAGTTCATCCGAGTCGGTCCACTGGAGATGTAATATTGAACACAATTTTGGCTTTTAAAATTGAAAGGTGCTTATGGAATAGTTATGGCTCATTAGCATGAGCAGACATAACACTGCTGGTTTGAATGTTTAAAACAAAATGGATCTAAATGTAACACGTGATTACATTATTATTATTTTTTCATTAAATGTGTAAGAAACAACCATTTGCAATCCGGCTCCAATTCACCACCTCACCATCTGTGTTGCAAACGTCCATGTCCCCATAATGTGCGTACGCATGGGTCAGAGATTCAGTACTGGTGCAAATACTGCTGTAAAGTCTTATTGATCACAACGTTTCGTGGGAAGTGGCGTGTGCCTTTTTCAGGCTATAAAGAAGACGCAAGCATGCAGCATCTCAAGAGACCCATGCGGCATGTTCATTTGAGACCTTTAGAGGTGTTGATGGCTGTTTAACGAAAGCGAGAGCGACAGGCAGCTCACACTTTTTGCTAAACTAGGCAAGTAAGTTGGCTGTCGCTCTGCGGTACCGGGTCGCATTCATGAGGCAATGTGATGCTAAACATATAGCATAACGTGAAAGAATGTCGACGTCATGATGACACTAGTGTCGGAACGGTGACGTGCAAAAAAAAAATGAAAAATACGCCGAGGCAAAGCACGCATGTCACGACTGACAACTGCTGCACGATAACTGAGCACAGTAGTTGTCAAGGCGCAGTAAAGGACATCTTAAATAGCATCTCTATCATAGAGCCCTGACAAAAGAATGAGGGGGGGAGGATGAATCATTCAAAGATTGTAACTCCATTGACAAAATGTAATGAGAGAGAATGGCCTCCTCGTGGGCTGCCCTTTTCTTCAAAGAGCGGCAGCAGAGACAGGAGACAGGGCCCGGTTGTGTTCATCTCTGCTGGGGTCACTGAGCAGGAGTTCAGGGGGAGGACAAGAAGATTGCTTTTTGTTTATCTACTCAGTGAGTTACCATCCGTCATCCTTGTTCACTCTCGCTCGCCCCTGACCCCGGTAACATCCCAGAGTCAAGCTCCCTGTGTACAAACAGAGGAGGACATTAAAAGCAGCCGATTTCTTGTATTATTCAGGAAATGAGCAACACGACTGACGAGCGGAGTTCTCTGCTCAATTTAGCATTATTTAGATTAACCTGGTCACTGTGGCAGCAAATACTCAGAGGTACAGCAGGCCTGTTATGGTATGATATATGTGTGGCTCACATTTGAGACCTCTGACCTTTTTAAAATATTGATATTTATTCCCCTTATTCTTTCAGTGACCTTTAGTAAACAAATTATTCCCAAATAATTGTGGTCCCAGGTGACATTTTAGGAACCAAATCCATATATCAGAAATTCCCCCTTTTCAATATGGTTTAAGAGACACACAATGAAGAGCATAAATATTCACCTGTTTTTAATAACAACCTCTTTGTTTCCAGGAATCCGCCTTGTATTGAAAACGAAAGCACAAAGATGTGTTTCATACATACATTAAGAGACGAATCAAACACACTAATTTGTTTACATTATTTATTTTTTTAGCCCTATAATATATTTATGATTTTTACGACAGAGTGCCCCCCTTTGCTGTGCTGTTAGGATTTGAGGAATTGCTCATTCGCCGTCATACGTAAACAAACTGAAAGGCAAAATGCATCCAGACAATATTGTTTAATCTCTCCCTCTGTTCTCCACTCTCTCTCTCCGTGATGAGGCCCCCTGAAAATTGAATGCCACTCGTTTTCCAGCCCATCTCCTGCCTGAAAAGGCTGCCAACCTCTGTACCCTGCCAACGCACGCCTCTCAGACGTTCTCTAACCTTCATTTGGCACCCAGACAATAGAAAAATTGCTCTGCCCAGCCCCTCCCGCCCTCGCCAATTCTCTACTCCACGCCGCCGCTTCTGAATTCTGCTTTAGTGGGGGACGCACCCAGTGAGCCATGCCATTGTTATTTGTCTCTTCTGAAGTGAAGAGGGACACACGCACACACAGTTATGGGTGCGCAAACGTGCTAACTCGCAAACACAAACCCATAAATCATTCTCTTGTGCGGATTCAGTGTCGTACAATTACCCCCAAAAAATGTCAAAGCCGGCCTCGGCCGTCACAAGCGCTTCTCGTCAAAGAAGACCGCAGTTCGTGACAAGTCCCTGGCATTAGCTCTGCGTACTGAGGATGCGGACAACAAGTCAGCTCCTCAGTGTCCCTGTGATGGCGGCCTCCTGGTGCCCGTCGGTATGAACGCCTCGCCCGGGGGGTTAATTGGTGGCAGCCACTCGGCCTGTCGTCTGACAGTGGCAGGGTGTGGGTGCGCTGCTCTGCTGATGGCCCCGTAATAAGAAGGAGAGACAGACAGGCACACCCCTTCGACAGTCTCTCGGCCCCCCTGTGGGACGGCTGACTGACAGGACCACTCTTTCTCCTCCGGGCCTTCCATACACTGTGGATTGTAAAAATAGCTGTTGAAGGAAGGAGCGGCGGTCTGGTCCAGCTGGGACCAGGAGGTCCAGTTTGAACTGGACCCAGCGTCAGGTTCATATGCTCAGCTGCATCCTCAGGTCTCCCACATGAATACCAATGACTGTGAAAAACAGCTCCTATCTTGTGTCCCAGCTGGAGTTTTTAAGCTATCAAACGATGAGCCATATCCCCAAGAAATTATTACCCTGAATCAAATGGAATGAATGCTGTAGTCTCATGTCAGCGCTTCTGATATTTAGGATCCGCCAGAAGCCATTAACACAGTAAGAATTTACCCATCAAAAAGCAAATAGAAGATGATAATGTTTTCCCCCTTAATCATGCAGCAGCTGAGGAGAGGTGCTAATAATATGCTGACATACAAGGGGATGAGGTGTGATGGTGAACTGAACAGTTTGGAAGGCGGGTGGCTTCATGTCTCGAGCTTTTTACAGCAGACAACCAAGGTCCCTTTGTTCCCAACACTTTACATTGGTCTGATGCGTTCACAATTGTGTACATTAAAAGTAAGAATGGTTGTCTCACTAGTCTCTCAGCAACTCTTTTAACTAAGAGAGCATGTCTTGTCCTCGTATTTTAATGACTTCTACACCAGTTGCAGTGTAGCCATTAAATATAATAAATCTACATCTTAACAGAAGAATGCATTAATATCGGAAATATTCAAGAGGCACTTCCTAATGAAACATCTACATAATGTATTAAACAACTGTGCACTGCTGCTAATCTGAATTAAAAATGTTTTTTTGTTCTGGTGACACACTTACAGCATCTGCGCTGCTCTAACATCCTGTTCTAGTCTTTAGCAAGGAAGAGATAATTGGTTTTTTCAACACCTCCCGTCTCCACGGAGACCAGACATCTACCAGTACTAATCTGCCTCTCTCCTCCTCCTCCTCCTCCTCTTCCTCCCCTCACCTCCCATCACCACCGCACTCCATCAACAGTAATGTACATTAGAGCTGTCTGATGAAATTTACAGTGGAGGAAGGGTGCACGTGTGTATCTAAGTGTGAGTGTCTTTGTGTGTGTGTGTGTGTGTGTGTGTGTGTGTGTGTGTGCATGTATGTGTGTGTGTGTGACTATATATGCTCATGTGGGGACAATTGCCCATTCAATCAAGCCAAATATGTGTCAGTGTGCCAGACTGGAGCTGGAGGAAGCTACTGGTCCTCGCCTGAAGGCAGAGCTGCGCCTGTGATTTGATCTGGACCGCCTCTGGTTATGGAAGATGATCCAAAGTTGGGGGGCTATCAAATTAATATCGAATGTGATGAGCAGGCAAATTTGTTTACTGTACCCAGTACCCAAGAAGGTGTCCTGTAATGCGATTTTATATATTAAATGCATGTGTATGCAGCTATATAATCCAGAATATTGGGGAACCTTGAAGACGCGATCACCGAACAGGAGTTGTATTAAGAGAGCACCAAGTAGCCAGACTTATTCTGTATTAGTGTTTTATTGATATTGGTAGTCTGGAATTAAAAATAAAACTGTATTTAAAATCTCAAAAGTGAGAGAGAGAATAAATGGAGCTTTCAGCATAAAATGTTTTATAGATATTTGAAATTTTATTTGAACGGGCACTTCAGTGATTTGACACATGAAGCTCAGTTTACTTGTCACAAGCAGTACTACTCAGCCTGTGAAAACAGAATAACGTATTCCATAAAATGTCTTCTGGGGCTTTAGGGGAGCTCTCTGAAATATGAAACGAAATAGCCCAGATTTTCTCAGTTTTGGGCTTGGAGACTTTTAGTCAACAGAGGTGTGGAGTTTGAAAGACATTTACTTGGCAGAAAGGGTCTATTAAATTACACTATTAAGTTGCATTATGGGAATTGTAGGATCGAGATGACACCTTTTGTGCAGTGTCTATGGTGGAGTGTGTGTGTGTGTGTGTGTGTGTTATATATATATATATATATATATATATATATATATATATATATATATATATATATATATATATATATATATATATATATTTTTTTTTTTTTTTTTTTTTAAATGCCCTGTCACATTCCTATTCCAGTAAGCCAGCTTTTGCCAGGTTGTTTTTTTAATTAGATACAGAATACAGACAGGTACTCTCAAAACACAAAGTCAAAGGCCATCTGCCCTATTGACAGAAAAGGTCCCGGGTCTTGCTCCCCTGCTGGGCACTTAGATGGCAGCCATGTTGCTCCTTGACCACACAGAGCCGCATCCCTCTTCAACAAAAAGCCGTGCTGTATGTGACTGACTCCTGGCATCCGTCCAAAGAGTTGACCCTCCCTCTCCAAGGATGCAAGGCATGGGTCAAGCAGACGCAAACTAAGCCGTGGTTGCCTCAGATCCTCCTCTGAGTAAGTAGCTCGCACAGCTCATAAGGTGCACTCAAAAACTCCACCAGCTTTATTCAGCCATCTGTAAAACATGAATGGTTTCAAAAGGCTGCAGAGCCGATGGCATTGCAGCTGCTCGATGCGGTCTTTGTCGATGGAGACGAGCTAAACAGCTCTGATCTCCATAACAAGGATGCATGAACACGCGTATGGTGTCGATACTTGTATGGGATCCACACCCTCTGCTCGGAAAACTCAGCAACTCAGCACATCACAGTCCTGTTGTGTAACCGTCAGGCGGGCTGGGGCGGCCACCCTCAACACAACAGACCTGTCCTCCGTTATTTAGGACCTCAGGGACGCAGATAGACACCATAAAACACACCAAAAAAAACATATTTTTTGTCTGAAATAGTTTGTACAGAGGGGTATAAATGTGGCCACTGAGCTGATGTGGAGGTATAACAAATTAAACATACAGAAACTATGTGAGGATGTGGGAAGAGGGCGACAAATTGCTCAGGTGAGAGATAGAGAGAGATGTGAAATAAGGTCTCTAGACAACGGCAGGAGAGAAAGGTGTGAGTGCATGATGAGGTGGATGAGGTGATGCCTTTGGGAGGCGGCGCTCTGCCCACAGGACGACAAAGGGGACAGGAAAGGCGGTTGCTCCATTTATGTACCTCTGTTTTACTCCCCATTGAGTCTTCGTCATTTCTGCACTAATCAGACGACACGCAGCGCTCTCACCTGTGCAATCTGTCCTGCAATGTCTTGATGTACTTGGTAGTGTTCTCTTTGAGCCGGCTTTCTATATGGAGAGAAAAAAAAAGCAGAGAGAACATCCTGTTACGAGCACTTCAAAGCGTTTATACAATTAAAGCTGACTCATCATTAGCTCCAATATATAAAGCTATATATGCATATGGTAGCGTCATCAGTTGGTGATGGCCTTGTGCTGAGAAACTGCAACACTACAGTACAGTGAAAAGACCCAGCTGGCTCTCTCTTAAGACACAGTTGAGGAAAGATCATTCTCACTGCTCGAGGAGGGGATCATAGTGGAGGCGGCCTGAGGATTAAAGGGGATTCTAACATGGCATAGATAGGGCCGCGTACAGTGCCAGTTTTTCTGTGGGGCATAAAGTTGGCTGGATGGCTTACGTTGCTTCCTGTGCCCTTCTGCCAGCAGTGAGCTGTGCCTGAGGAGGCAGACGCAGGCTGGCGGAGTGCTAGTCAGGATGGAGAGGAGGGCAAGCTGAGCGCCGTTAATGAGCTCATGTATAAAACATGAGGATATGCCCCCCGCAGCAGCAGGTCTTTGAACACAATAGGATGCACTTATATCAAATTGCGCCCCGTATATATCTGCACACACAAGCCGTAATGTCAATACAACCCTCCTGCTCGACCATTGATGGATCTGTCCATCCCAGCATCTGTACAGCATAACAACCACATCCCGTGCTTTCCCACGCTCTGCTGATGTTGCGACTAGAGGTGTACTGATTGCAAGATTTCTTTAGACCTATAATAGACAGCAAGCCTCCAGACAAATGTATGTTATGACAACCTAATTTCAACAGTTCCAATGTTAGTGTAAACTATCAAATATTTTAAATGTTTTCCTTTGTTTTGTTATCTGTCAGTTTCATTGGTTATTTGCTTAAAAAAATACAAATCAAGTGATAAATAGTATTTTTATTTAGATATTTGCCTTGATTATTAAACATCTTGGCATTATTAGATTAGATGCTGTACGGATAATATGAGGAAGTTAAACCTCTCTAATGCCAGTTTTATATAGTCGTTAGCTGCGTCATTAGTACAACTTTAACTCTGCACTGAACAGTCGGCATGGGAATGAATTACCTACTAACACGTTTGTGATTAAGTTAGTTGTTTTGAGGTTCTTCCTCCACCTACTTTGAGCTTGCTGTTGTGACAAATTGCAATCTTTAAGTCTTCTTTATTCGTGCGTAAGAACTTCCACACCAGAGACATGTGTGTCTTTGTGGCTGTGATTTTGCCGCCCGAGAAAACTATAATGTGGCAAACTTGTAAACTCTTGGCAAGAAAGCAAATACAAGTATTTCCCAAAATGTCTAATGGAGACAATAACAGAGAACATACCCATTAAAAAACATAATGAATTTCCGAGTAGAAACCGCTTCATTTCGGGGAAAAAAAAAGACAGAAACGGTTGAAAGCTACTGTATTGTATTGCCACTTAGCTTGCTCACACAGAAAGAAAGTGACTTAATTGGCTGTTCTGAATCACTTTGATGTTTGAAATATAATTTGTATCATTGTCTTGATGGTGGTTATTAGACAGCTTCAGCTCCAGGACGAGACGAGCTGGGGGCTGGCACAGCGGGGAGGAAAGGAAGAAGTCTCTGACTTAAGTGGCTGAGACCCACACACACACACACACACACACACACACACACACCTGCTAAATCAGAGGAAATAGGAGGCCACTGGCGTAGCTATCACATATCTGGTGAGCAGATCTGGTGTACGTGGACCAGACAGCTCACTTACCACCCCTCTAATTGCTATGCAAGATCCTATCCCACCTGACAGAGTCTCCCATGTCAACTTCCATTCATGCCGCCTCCGTTCGGCAGCGTGCAAGGAGATAGCCATTGAATAATACATGGGGGCATTAAGCCTGACTTGGGATGGCACAGGGCATGTACAGATGTGAGATGACTAAGTAGGCTACAGCTGGAGCCAGAGCCAGATTTAGAAATAATAAAGTGTGAGGAAGGGAACCAGTCGATACGTAAGGCATGAAGATGGACGATATGACATGAGGGCATTAACTGTTAACTTAGTGTTTATTTCCATGCTAATACTGAGAGGCAGCGTGCCATCCTGTCGCCATGCCAACCGGTGGCAAAATCTAGTGAGCCTCTTCGGGCGTGACAGTCGAAAATAATCTTTTCTTTATAGGATGGGACAAGACATCAAGCAGCAGAGCCTCCTCCTGCGCCGAGTGGAACCAGAGCACCGGGTGATATTGCCACTTCCTGTAAGTCTGCGGGAGGCTGCTGTCATTGGCAGGCCATGCGAATAAAATCTGCACTAAAAAGCCCATAAAGAAGAAAGCCAGTCTGTTAGTCCCTAATACATGCGGCAGTATATTTGGTGTTGAAGGAACCTCACAAAGGCGTTCACAGAGCCGGCACTGGAACAAATTCATGAGCTCAGCGCCCCCTGAACACCAGTGATCTCAGCAGGCACTAAACATCAGTGATTGCTGCCAAGGAACTCGGCCAAAATCGAAGAGGCCATTCATTCAGAACGCAAACAGAACTGAGACACTATTGAAAGATGATGAGAATGAGTTTGGAGGAAAAAAAAATAGCTTGCTTAATATCGATTAAAAAAAACTTGTTCATTATTCTAATGAAGAAATAATTACTTCAGCTAAATAGATGTAACGTTGATAACAAATGATTATAATCAGCATACAGACAAAGCAAATGGGGCAGACATATTCATCGCACAGTGATGCACGATTCTCGACGACGAAGTTCTTGGGCTTTAATGAGCCTGCAGAAGTTAACGACGGCAAGGTGCTCTAATTGAATGTGAATAATGCAGTCATTTCTTCATCGCCTCGTAACAATAAAAGCAACCAACATCTGTGAGGCCTTCGCGTCGTCAAACAAATGAGAG
Source organism: Clinocottus analis (assembly GCF_023055335.1). Lineage (NCBI taxonomy): Eukaryota > Metazoa > Chordata > Actinopteri > Perciformes > Cottidae > Clinocottus > Clinocottus analis. Next base: position 15,454,630 of record NW_027176240.1, on the reverse strand, counting down.
GCGGCTCCGTGCTAACGCAGCACCGCCGATATGCGTGTCATACAAGCCCGCGCATAATAAGACAGAAGAGGAATTGTGTGTCTTTGTAATTGAGTTGAAGGCGCTGACTGTGATTAATGTGTTTTAGCTTGGCTCGGGCTGTTTGAGTGCAACGGCACTGCAGGTAACACAAACACACAGTCAGCATATGCAGACTCACAATATATGGGTGTATGTGAACGTAACAGCAGCCAAGCAGCATAGCCAATGAGAGAAGAGGGACTCAATAACCCATGATGCTTTAAGAGTGTGGGATCACAAAGCATAGCAGCACACAGATTGTGGCTGCCATGGTGTCACTAAAGGAATCGTTTGACAAAAAAAGTGCCTTATGTGTGAAAAATCTATGCATGGGTGGATATAAACATGTGTATATATATTTTATGTTTCATGTTTCGGCTGATGAATTACTCTGACTAAAATGTTAGACATGCTAACTGTCGTTATATCTCAAGCTCAGTAAATAGGGTTTACTCAGAGGAGACGCTGAATGTACTTTGCTGTGGGCTGCCAAAGAAATATATGTATATTTCTGATGGTTGAATCTGGGAAGCACTAAAAGACGAGGAACTCTGTCTAATTTCGCGGCCGTAAAAGCTCTAAAAAACCATCTCAACAACTCACCTGCTCACATCCCTGCGCCATTAAACTGGAATCTTATTATTTCCTCTGCACCCTTTGAGAAACTCCATTAGCACTGGGCTAATACAGCCCACAAAAAAGTACATTTCTGAATTCGTCCCCTCCCTCCGCTGATGATTTGTCTGAATTAGACATGCTAGCTGCAGCGTGAGGCTGTACTCAGAGACAGAGTGGTGCTTCGAGCCAAAACGCCAATGTATGCATGCTTAGATGATCACAATGACGATGCTAATCTGACAATGAGAACAGCAGCTATAATGTTCACCATGTTTACCATCTTAGTTTCAGGAGTTAGCAGGCTAACATTTCCAACAAGCACTAAAACACAAAGTACAGCTGAGGGTGTTGGGATTGTCATTAGTTGCAGCTATTTGGTAATAAACCAAAGTATTTGACCACCAAGTAAAAGGCTCAAGATGGATAGTCCAACGATAATCCATTCAGATGTTGAGCTATTTCGTTCTGGACCAAAGTGGTGGACTGACATGTTGCCAGCTGGGCTTGAATACAAACTGCTTTACTTTGTTCCCAACAATATGAAATTCCTTTCATAAAAAAGCCCACATTTTTTAAAGTCGTATGTAATGGAAATGATCGTGGGAGCTATTGTAGTAGCACCTCCGTCAACTTCCCTTCGTTTTTGCGGTAACTCTGATGGGTATGGACACTCTCGAACTCACAATGGAGTGATTCCCCCACTGAATCGCAGGAAAAAATAAATGAATTTTGCCAAAACTTCAGAGACAAAAAACAGGAAACATTCTCCCGGGTCCACTTAACCACTACACGGCTCTCAATCATTCAGGCGCCCTTCAGGAGAAGAGCCGTCGTATGTTCCATCATGTTCTCAACAGAAGCACCCTGAAAGAGACCGGGTCATGAATAAATCATGCACGTCCTCCCCCTTTAATATTGGCACTCCATTAAGAGGCGATGACATTTCTTTAATAACACAGAGAGACAGTATTTTGATGTACACTTCAGGTGTTGGATGGTCAAGTTTGGTCTGAATGAGCCCCCAAATCCTACCGAGGACCATAAAGCACTGCATGTGACACTGGAGCGGGACCTGTATAAAGAATGAATAGATAGTGGGGACGCGGCAAAAGATAGTGCTACAGAATGTACCACCTGGCTTCGAACAATTAAATAAGCATTGACAGGACGCTTGGATGAATCAAGAGGAACACCCTCTGACACTGGCTCCCTGTTTGAATGTCCTCACCCCTGGGGGTCATTTACTCATGTTATTCAGCTCTTCAATTATTTATTTGTAAATTCAGTCTCACTACAGATCTCTCTTGGGGGCAAAATTATACCCTCAGCAGGGAATCAAACCTCCGGCTATAATGGGTTTGGTATTCATCAGCACTCGCGCCAATGGCAATTAGGGACGTAATGGCTCCCAGGTCAAAAAACAGAGTACGCTGGGCGGAGACGCTCCACCAGCTGAAGCCGTGTAGTTTAAGTGAATGCGTGTGCTTGGATCTGGTCATGGTATCCATGTGTTGCTTTAGAGCTCACGCCATGACAATGGGGCTTTTTCAGAAGATTGTATTGTTATAACATGACACTAGTGTGGACGAGGATGTGCTAGAAATGCCTCAGGAACCAAAAGAACGTCCGTCTTGAGTTGAAGCACACTATAATTTCTAATCCCCTCCAGCTGAAGAAATGCTAATGTGCTGTTTGTGGGCTATCAGTTTCCAGATAGCGTGCGCCAGCCCCTTATTACCAAATAGGATGACAGTTTAATGAGCCCTTTGCTTGGTGTCAGCAACGCATTGTGAGATTGCGCCTGATGCCATATTGCGTGCGCCCACTTGAGCATTTGAACAAGCTGCACAACCAATCATTAACTAGCTGTCTCTTCCCACATTTGTGACGCGTTTCTCACCTGATTCTCGTTTCCTTTGTTCAGCCCGAGCACTTGTCACCGGTTTCCCAGCCTCAATGTCCCTGGGAGATATTCTGTGTCAGGCATGCTGTGTATTGAGGATACCGAGGTGAACTTGAACGTGTCTTTGGTGGCTGTCGGGGAGAGATTATTGCTGTCCCCGGCCGTCTGTTTAGCATGTCAAGGTGTTCAGGTCTGTATTTCAGCAACAACAATCAGACAGGTGACTGAGTTTCATGCCCAGAGGTGAAAGGAAAAGAAACGTCATTGGCAAGTAAAAGGCTTCGGTTTCTAGTGCAATTACATCAAATCAAAGACCTTTTAATGCGAACAACCCCCCCTCCCCATAACAACTTGATGCAACTCTGCCTGATTGCAACAATGAAAGGCTGCCCCCTAGTGCCAGCAGAGGGTGCATTCAAGGCGAGACAATGGGTCGTCACAACTGGTTACTGTGCAGCTCCATGCCTTAATGGTCTAGAAGACAACAGTGTTTGCTCGATGGCTGATTGCACAGCTTGGGGTCGCAGCGAGAGCCTGATTCAGAGTTCCGGTTTCACTACCTGCTCTGGCCTCGTCACTTCCCCATGTCCTTAGTGCCTCAGAGAACAAAGTGACCTTTTTTTTTTTTTTTTAATCTTTAGAAATCCCTCTGTGACTGATGGAGTTGAGAAAGTAGCACTTCTGGTGGTGCTGTCAAAGTCCATTTGAGTCTCTGCCAGTGCCAGGAGGCCAAACCAATGTACCCAACCCCACACACCCCCAAAAAAAGTGAGTCCTTTCTTAAAGCGGCATTCAGATCTCGTCTAGTTGAAGAGTGTGAGCGCTTATACATCATGTCTACACTGAGTAGCTTGGAGGTAATTGGCTCCTTCACACAATCTAAAGCTCATTTCCCCTGCACACACACACACACACACACACACACACACACACACACACACACACACCCGCCACCCCTCCCCTTTCTCTCAACAACTGCCAGTCCTGCTGGTAACTCATTTGATGCCGACTCCCCACTGACAGCAGATCACTTCTCCTTCATTTGGGAGAAAAGTCATCGTCCATTGATGATCTCCCAGCGTGGAGCGACATCAAGAGAGGACTTCTCTTTCAAAGAGCTCTCACAGTGCACATTTCAATTGATATTTTAAAAGGTGTATTCAAAGACAGACAGAGAGAGGCACCTTTCAGAAATACAACAAACACTTTCCAGTCGCAGTGGGCAAGACACTGTTGGACGTGTGTTCGTTTTGCTAATGGTGCGTTCAATTCACCGTACCCACCGGGAGGACCATGCGGTCGGCCGTGTGTGTGTGTGTGTGTGTGTGTCCGTGACCGAGTCCCCACGGTGGGGGGATACAGGTTTACGGTGTGTTTGGCTAACAGCTATCGAAACTACCAGCGCACTGTTGCACCTGTCCACAACTATTTTTACCAAGACCTAGAGCCCATTAGAGCAGTGGTTCTCAAATGGGGGTATGTGTACCCCTGGGCGTATGGGAAGGCACTCCAAGGGGGATGTGAAATTTTTTTTAAATATATATTTTCTCACAACGCAGCAGTGGTCATTGCAGACACATCTGCACTCAACTGAGTGCACCTTTTAGAGTTTCATATGTTTCCTTCCTCAGCTGACCAAAACCAGAGCTAAAAGTAGAAATAGTATTAGACTTCGGAAGGATGATAATGCTTTATGCCTCTTAGCAAGCCAATCTGTCAATCAGAGGATCGATGGTTTGAACCCCGGCTCTGCTAGTCCATGCTGTTGGGTCCTTGAGCAAGACACTTATCCCCTAATTGCTCTCCATTGCTGTGTCTACGCTGTATAGAGCAAAAATGTAAGTCGCTTTGGATAAAAGCGTTATCACATCAACTTGTAAATGTCAGTGTTGTGTTTACAGCTGGTTTACAAAGCCGAAAAACCTGACAATGCAGGTTTAAAGGGAGCGAATATCAATGAATATTGGCCCATAAATGTCTAGAAAGTTGGCAAATATTCAACACTTCCTGGTAAGAATACAAATAAAACACTCTAGTTGTAAAAACGAATATAGTTATTTCATCTTTAAATGAGATTTAGGCCAAGAACGGGCTCGTATATTACTCTTTTCTTGATGCGGACCGGCCTCGGTGACTCACCGTGTTGGGCCTCCCTCTGCTCCAGCTCCTGCCTGAGCTGCTGCCGCTGCTCCTTCATCCTGCTCAGCTCCTGGCTGCTCCCCGAGCTGAGGCTGTGCAGCCTCTTGGCCAGAGCGTCCAGCCGGTCCCGCTCCAGGTACACCGCCTTCATCTCAGCCTTCAGCTCCTTGGCACTGCTGAAGTCATTACCTGCACCGGTGCACCACAGGAAGACATTAAGGCCTACGCCGCCCATTAATGAGCGCCTCGATCATTAATAGCGTAATTAAGTGAGGCTAATGGTGGGCGATCCAAGCAAATGAGGTAAATAGACGACGTGAAATGTGGGAAGTGTTGAACTGGGGTGTGGTTGAGCGGAGAGTTACCCGAGATAGCTGCCAGTTTGGCTTCATGCAGCGCCAAAAGCTGAGTTTCAGTCTCGCTGACTTTTCTCCTCAGGCTGCTGCCCAGCCTCTGACTCATGACCACCTGGGGAAAAGAAGGACAAGTAGGCTGAGGAGAGAGCAAGGAGGGGTAGGGGGGGGGTAACTAACAAAACCTTTGCAGACACGTGGATCCCACAGGATGCGGAGCTCATTTCCAATTCCGCTTTCATCCTCTTTCTGACACTCATTCTTACAAGACCTTACAGATTCATTTCCGCCCCTCTGTGCTGGCGCTGCTTTGAATACACAGCAGAGCATCACCGCCGGTCTGTTACCTTGTCTATAACCTTTGGAAAGAAAGAGAATGTGCCTCCTTTCACGCGGACAGTCAGGGAAATAGGAAATCTCCATAAAAGATGCCATTAGAATGTCAGGAAAGGGAAAAAAGGCCCAGAATGTCACAAGGCTGATGGGGATGCAGCGCCTTAGCTGTGCTGTATCCACAGAGGAGTTGATGGCTTCAGATACTGTCTCGCTCCTCATCTGCCCTCACTCTGCCCTTTAAACCTCTGTTCTTTCCAATGTATTCACTTTGAGTAACAACCGGATACAATACCCATGATGCGTCTCCTTCTTTTGAGGAAACCGCCCAAAAGGGATGTGGAGTGGGATTTTCTGACGCATTTTCTTCTTGAATCTGACGCATTTTTGTGCAACACTTTGAAAAGGCTGTCAAATAAGTTGGTATTTCTGAGGCAGAACATCTCCAAAGAGTTCACACAGAAATACAGAAAACAGGCTTGCATAATTTTATTTCGCGCTTTACATGAACTGGAAGCGGTGCCTTTTCCAACTGTGGAAATCATGACGTTGGCGATTGAATTTCAAAACATCAGGCACTCTGTCAATCCTTTTCATTTTCTTTTTTTTTAAATCAACAGAAAAAGCTACTTTCATGCCAGCAATCATTTTGTCACAGCGGGTGTGCCATTTTCCACATGGTGGCTACCTCGTTTAGGAACAAAACGTCTTTATTTCAACTTAACAATGGACAATCTTATGATTGAGGTAAAGGTGTGTCTTCGTGGATAACGCACATATTCCTTTGAGGTGCCGTGGAAGCGTCGGCCAGCCATTTGATGATGGCTTTCTAAAGAACACAGCAAGAGTAAAGAGGTCCTTTCTGAGCCCCTGTCCACTCCATTTCTTTCTCCTTCCTGAAACCACCACTTTTTTATGGATTTCCGTGGCTTTTTTCAGCTGGAGAGATCAATGAATTGAGATCAGTGAGCGGGAAAAGCAAACCCCTGAGAAGCATCGGGGAACTCGAGAGACACGACACATTCAAAGGGAAACATGCAAAGCCGTACACACGCAGGAATACAACAAACACTGGCACGCATTGAATAGCCAACAAAGCCACGCTGGCCAAACAGATCCATAGATGTATGTGAACTATGTGAAACATCCATCTGTCCAAGGGCTGCTAAACAAAGCAAAAATGAAAACCACTTCAATCAAATCACAAACTAAAGTAGCAATTCAGTTGCTTATTTCTCACAGAAAAACTAAAAAAAATCGGATATTGGATTTTAAAAAGGGCATTTCTTATTTACTCTTATGACAGTTATCTGAATGCAGACACTGCCATGTGGGATGCATGTCTCCGCTGGCACCCAGGACATGCGTTCCAGTTTGACTTCCGACACAATTACACACATTCAGTCATTGCTGGCATGCCGAGGGAAAGCGGGGCTGCTTTGGACTAAATGGGTCAGAGTAACAGTGACTTACTTTAGCAGTGGCTTCCTTAATGGACAGATTCAATGCCTGCTCCTGCTCCTGGAGTCTGAAAAAAAAAGGAAATACACATGTTACAGTGCAGTACTAAAGGTCATTTATTTACTTAGGGTGCTTCAAGTAAAAGCAATAGATGTCAATGACGGGATTAACAATTCCCCAGTTTACTATAATCCACCCATCTGGCTGCTAAACACAGTGTTTTTTAACAAGACCGATACAAAATCTCGTATGATGGAATGCCTGAAAAGATCTTCGATGAGAGCCAAACATCAGGCTCTGATCATTCCCTGGTAAATCTAGATTATTGCATCCACAGCAAAAACGTACTTACACAACCCGAATAAGAGGTTTACAGATGATGCTATATTGTGTGCACGGTGAATGCACGAGGCCTGGATTTTGAATTTCACACTTGCAACCAAAACTCTGAGCAGCGATTTGTAATCATTTTTGCTTAAATTGTTTTAACAAACGATGAATCAATTATATCCATCAAGCACCAGCTAATCCATTAAAGTTTAAGATTTTGGTAATTGCGCTTCAAAAGTTCTGATTCTCCTGGCATATATCTCCAGTAACTATGAAGCTTAATCCAGCTGCCAGTAAGCTTGGCTTAGCATAAAGGCTGGAAACAGGGGGAAGCTGCTCCCAAAATCTGTCCTCCAGCATCTCCAAAGCTCACTACTTAACACTGTGTTGTAGAAATCCATACAAGATTATTTTGGGGAGGTATTTCTTTCATGTAAATGGTCATATAAGAAACTGAAATACTAGTGGCATTTGTTTATATTTTGAACGCAAGTGGGAAAAGCAGCTTAGCTCAAAACCAGGCTGTGATATGATGTGTTTCCTAATAGCAGCTTAAATCTGGCCTTTTCAACTACAGTGTTTAGTTTGCTGACATTGTTATTCTTACAATAATGTTTTTTATTCGACTTCACTGTCGATGATAATTCCGTATGTTGAGGGTGATGTCAGTAATGTTATTACTGCGCATGTATGTAAACATGCAAAAAGGACAAGGTCACATTATTCAGTGACAGAGATATAAATCAATCAGTAGACGAAAACCAAATGAGCATAAAATCCATTATGCACAACACAGTCACCTTGAGATGGTCCCATATGTCTCATATCACAAAAATCAGTAAGCTCCTTTCATGCTATTTAAGATGATGTTTAGGGTTAGTCAGGGTAAAATCGGTTTTACTGCACCCTTTTTTTTTTTTTTTTTTTACGGGGACGCAGAAACAGTATTTCTTTATTCCAGTAAGGAAATACATCTTAAGATGAGAAATAAATGGCCTGTGTTATTTGGGGAAGGGAACCGCTAGCAACACAATCATCATGATGACCCAAAGCACATCACCTGGAGATGTGCAGCCGAATATCCAATCTGAGGTTGCAATTTCAATCAGCAGCGAGAATAAATGTGTTCCAGTTGGGGTGAGAATACGTCAGATATCAAATTATCCCAGTGATGGCGGGTCACGCCACCGAGAAGGCGATAAGTACAATTTACATGTCTTTCTAATGAGTGGCAAGACAGAGAGGCTTTCCACGGTGCTCTGTCGCAAGCTGTTAACTTCAGAGGATACGACGCAAAGTAATCATTTGCATCTGAGAAAAACCATTAAAATTCAAAGCAGGTTCAAGCAGGTGTGAGAGAAGAGGACTGACGGCACAGGGGGATTCGAGGAATAAAGACGTAGTTGAGGCTGCTTGATGCGTCCTCTCTGAACCTGAAAATAAACAAATCATTCCTCGTGAAGTCTATCACACTTATTGCATTACATTACATGCAATTGGCTGCCGCTTTTGTTCAAAGCGACTCACTGTAAGTGCTTTTCAGTACAATTTTAGCAATTTTTGGGGGATCTGGAAACACGATATCAGCATTGTCAAACAAGAACTCCTTGAGTTGTTAATTGGGTTGAAAACGTGAAGGTGTGCTTGTGACCGGGTTGTACTTTCTTGATGCGAGACCAGACGATCCCGCTGCAAGATTTATGCAAAATGCCACTTTGTCTGTCGAAGGACGAATAAAGCTGGGAGGCAAAGAAATAGAAAATCTTCTCCTACACATCCTCCTCTAAACGAGCTCATTTAATGATAAGAAAATACGTGACTTGACGCAGGGAAAACGTTCATGGACTGATGAGCGTTGTGGCGTCACTACCTCTCACAGCTCTCTAGCAGCCCCACCTGGTGACTGACAGTACTGCAGGAACTGTGAACTGTGAGTCCTCTGCCATTTACTGTGAGCACCAATATGAGGTTTATCTCTTATGCCTCATAGGATCGATAACATATAGAGTATATTTTAGGAGCATAATAGCATAATGAAATCAATCAATTGTACTACAAGTGAAAATGTACGTACACCTGCTCCCAAAAAAGAATTACGTCGGTCAATTTTCACAAATCAATTCCTGTGCCCCTTTTTCTCCCCCGGATGCTCCACTTGTCGTGCGATGTAATTCAATATTCCGCACGCGTGTGACGGCCACCTGAGCAAGGAGGGCGAAGGAGAGACGCAGATCTGCGCGCGGTTTTCCGAGGTGACGAGGTCCTGCAGCGTCCGGCTCATGTCGCGGAGCTGGGCCGCGGAGCAGCTCCTCAGCACGGAGCCCTCCAGCTCCTCGGCCTCCACCTGCTGCTCCTCCTGCTGGATCTGCTGCTCCAGGCATCGGCCGCGGTCCTTCAGCTCCGCCAGCCGCCGCTGCAGCTCTTCTATCTCCTCCTGAACAGGTTCATATTCAGGATCTTTGCATTGAACTATAAGTCTTTCTTTCAATAATTCACACTTGTCAGTATTATATTACACACACACACACACACACACACGTGACCCAAAGTGGCAGAAATGACCTTCGTCGGCTGTGATTACGTCATGTGAGCTGAATCTACCTCCACTAGCCGTTTCTCTTGGATCAGGCGATCTCTTCGCTGCAGCGAGCCCAGCTGCTCCCGTGCATCCGGCTCTACAGTCTCCCTGACAACCAGTCACAAAAAAACAGTCACATCAAAAGCCTCGGCGATGGCGTACTTCAATTAAAGCGTCTCTGTTTGTTCGTTCACATTTCAGGGTCCTTCTGGTCCCTTTCAAGTGAGCTTATATGCGAAGCAATACACATGATCTGTATACTGGGTAAGCTGTTTCTAGTGTTTCTATTTGGAAATGATGTGTGTTCCTCGTAATTCACCAAAGTTTCTGACTGCGTGTGACTCCACACGTTTTTTCAGGCTTGGATTTAGAGACATGGGATAAATGCATCTAGCTTTACTTTTCACCCTGTCTCTTACTGGGAATGTTGGTATTGGCTGTGGTAAAAGAAGAAGGCTACTCATAAAAAAAGTATTTCATTTAAGTTGTTTATGCTGGATAGTTCATGAATAATAATGAATCATATTGTAATATTTTGCAGCACAACCGCTAACATCACCTCTGTTGTGTGAATGTATAAGTAGACTTTGTGTAGTACACATTTTAGTTGCATATTTTCTTCTAAGTACTTTTTTTATGGCAGGTGCATAACTCATACTCATCGAGCAGTGTTGAGTGACATCTTTTGTATTAGTTGTTCTTTTTCTTCAATGTGCCGTCATCACAAACGTGTGTTTGACCCATTGACTGTTCTGGCTCTTGCCGTCATGTATTTTTTTTTATAAGCAGACAGTTAATTTTACTTTAAATGAAGCCATAATTACTAAACGTACATCATGACGTACTGAAGAGAAATTTAAACTAGCAAAGGAGACCATAGACTCATGTTTACAATGTTAACTGAGGTTATGAATCAAATGGGAAGTAGAGTCATTCTCTACTGGACTTTCCCATTACGACTTGCCATTTAAAGTTTGAGGCCCTCTCGTCCCTCCCTGAAGTGGGAGGCCATGCTACGTAACAGAAATGACCTGACATCTCTTTCGGCGTGTTTTTTTTCCTGTTTCTTTTAGCATTTTAAAAACTATGAGATGCTTGTAAGTGTGGAAAACAGTAACAGGGCTTTGCTGCATTTGCCCCGCCTGATTTCCTCACTGCTACAAAAGCTATTTTGAATCACCCTTTCCTACCGGCTCCATCCTACAACATTATAATGATAGATATAGCACATGAAGCAGTCTGACACGTTGATATCGTCAACCACCACGTGATGGTATTAGATTATCATTAACGATGTAACGTTAGTAAAATATTATCAAAATTAAAACATTTTATACGTATAAAAAATGCCATTAAATCTGAAACAAAATAGGTAATCTTGTTTATGAATACATTTTATATTTAAATTGATTCTTTCACATTTAAAATGATCAAAACAGTACAGCTTTTGACAACTGCGATATCAATTTGACATATCACTGGGAAAGGGCTCACGACAGTAATCACAGGACATGATGTTACTTATTTCCTCAGCAGAGTGTGAGTTGTGTGTCTACTGATGTGTGTGTCTGAGCGGCTGTGAGACTGACCTGCACTGACTGCAGTCTGCCCTCTGGAGGGCGCTGTGCACCACCCGTCTGAGCCGCTCCAGGAACAGAGCCACGCCGGGCTGTTGCGAGGGCAAACCCAGTTTCAGAGAGCAGCGCTCGCTGCACAGCTCCTCCAGCTTTTTCCCAAAACGCTCAGCTGAAAACACACACACACACACACACACACACACACACACACACACACACACACACACATTTACTGAAAGTTCTGGTTATTTGCAACCATAGTCAGTTGAAGTCAACGTAGAAACTTTACATAAACCAGATGGTTTCTAGGTCATATTGGCGACGTTGCCTACGTTCACTGAAACAGACGTCACTGCTTATTCAATTACCAAATTATACTTTAATTAGACGCAGAGAGATACATTTTTTTGTCAATACTAAACAATTCTCAGCTTGCTGTTTCAGGCACATTTGCAATGATTTAAATCTTAAGATTCTTTCAATTAGATGTTCATTGGTTAGACAATCTAATCAACAACATTATTTTTTGTTTACAGCATTTTATAGAGAGCTGTGGACATGAAAACAGCGACAGGAGTTAAAAGGGGTGGAGAAGAGTTAAATAAGAGAGAGAGAGAGTGAAGCACAATATCAAAAAGCAAACACTGAACCTGAAAAGACACATTGACCTGAATAATCACTCTGCTTAAATAGTTCAAGGTCTACAGCCGATGTTGGCCTTTATTCTTGTCACAAGGTCCAAGAAATGGGTCAGAATAAAGAAAATACACTCTCCTCAGACCAGCCAGAAAGCGGTCGATTTATCTGGAGACAGATTGAAAATTACAGATTACATTTGTTTGGTTTTGACGACTTTCCCATGCAGTGTTCAAAGTTAAAAAACATCAAAAGCTATTAGAGCTCTTGTAAATAAATGTAGATTTTGCCTCTCTAATAGTTTCACGATAGTTTCACAATGTCCAGTTTCAGTTGAACTTGGCTGATTGATCTGATAAGATCAGATAACACATGATCGTAAAAATGTGTTGGACTACGGCAGCAAAGTGGTGTGTGCAAATGACATCACCAGAAAATAGAAAAAACACAACTGAGGTCAGTGTCAACTCAACTGACAAACTAGTCATCAAAGCAACAGGTATCATTCAGGCACTAAATATATAACAAATTAAGATTGAATTCTTTATTAATCACAGTAAAAGTCACTAAACTTTCCAATAGGTTTGATTTGAAATGTGTGTCAGAGCCTGTCCCAGCTAAACAACAGACCATTAAGCTCTAATTAATGCGCAGCCTCACGTGCTTTATCAAACATCCACAGCTAATTCAGTTAGCAAGAGATGCAATAAAGTCAACTGACGCACTTCACACATCTTAAACCTCAAACTGAGTCTCGGTCCCGACTGAACTTCAGAGAATTACAGCATGTTACGCTGCTGCAACTCTGTGTCCCTCTTTGAACGACGCTACCTTTTTTTTTAAATGCATAAAACTTGAAGCTTTCTCTAAGCCATCCACAGCTCCACCATGTGGCATCTGAGACGACTTGCTTGTTAAAGCAGCGGCTCACCTGCGTCGTAGTCGTCATCCAGAACGGCTTTCTGCTGGAGCCTCTGCAGCTTCAACATCATGGACTCAATCTGAAAGGGAGACGCGATAGGCAGAAGACACAACTGATTACCCAGCAGCCCAGAGGGCAACGCACTTCAAACAGTCGCCACAGGCCAAAAATAAATACGTGGGTGCAACGACTGTCGTTCCAAAGTGACACCGGGTGAGCAAGTTGAGGACTGAATATGAAGTTAAGAACACTGACCTGGCGACACTACAACTGTAAATTATATTCTTCTGTCAGCGCTGGTCCCGTCCTGCCTGCAGCTGGTGAGGATATAGCGGCAGGCTACTCGTGATGGAGCAGCCTCAATATCATCGGCTCTCATAAGTCACGGGCAATCAATTTACGCTTTCGATCACATTTGAAATGAATCGCCCTGGCAGTGTGTTAAACACCGAATGATGCATGGTCCGGGAAATGCAAATGTCACCGCATTGTTTTAATTGACTTGTTAATCATTGTAGTTCATAATATTCATGTTGTCCTCCATTGTCATCGTCATTGTCACCCAACGGCGCAGCTGCTGCAATTTCTAGCAGTTATTAACTGAGGACGGGGTAACTCTAGGGACTTAAGGAAGTTAGAAAGCTTCTGTGATCGCTATATATTCCTTTCCTGAGATAATATAGGATACTTTGCTAAATTATTTATTTTTTAAATTACGTTTCTGGATTGCCAAAAATCCTAAATGTCATCCAAAACTGAATATACTGAATATATATATATATATATATATATATATATATATATATATATATATATATATATATATATATATATATATATATAGTGTAGCACAGTGAGATAGCAGAGGGCAGATAGCTACAAGTCTTTTAATCTTGCTCAGAAATCTGAGTGGTAACACTCAGATTTTCTATTTTGCTCTTGCGTGAAGAAAAAGTCTGACATTTTGGGAAGCAGGCATATTTAGCTTCTTGCTGAGAGTTAGACGAGCTCTCATGACAGGTATCAATCTTCTCTAACTCTTGGCAGTACAGTGAAGATATGTGTTTCCCAGAATGTAAAACTATTTCTTTTTAGTTAAAGTCTTGACTCTGAACCTGGCGTTGGGATTGGCCTCAACCAGATAAAGGCGAGTGTGACAACAGCCCTCCCTCTCCTCCTCATCAGAGGCCAATCGTGCCCACCTTGGTGTGAGTGCGGTTGTTCTGGAGGCAGTCTTGCAGCACCCCCTCGTACTTCTTCACCAGAGTGTCCCAGCCTTGGTCGGAGGCGGGCGTGGCGCTCTCGTAGCCAGAGGTGACGGAGGAGGCGGAGGCGGTGTCCGAGTCCACAGACAGCGAGGAGGTGACCTCGATGTCCAGTGATCGCGAGTCACAGTCGGGCAGGTCCAGCCTGACCTCCCACAGACACTCCCGCCAAAACCTCCTGCCCGATGACGGCTCCTCTCTCTCCGCCTGGCTGCTTGGGGTGCAGGAGGGCAGTGGTTGGACCGGAGCGGACTGTTTTGAGACATTGTGCGCGGTGGACGAGGCTGCCGGTTCTGTTTGTGCTTCAGTTGATTGACTTAGTGGTTCTGGATCTGAGTCAGTCTTCTGACTGGAGTGGAGAGACTTCTGGATAAAACTGAAGCTGGAGTTAAAGGAGTCCTCTGGTGAGGACCGGGCGGCCGGGCTATGGCTTGACCTGAGTTCATTTTGAGGCGGAGAGGATTGACCCCGGTAGCCGGATGCACCATTACTGGCACTGTAGTCCACATGAGGAAGAGGATGGGGAACGGAGCGGAGAAAACTCATCCTCTTCCAGGAGCCACATGCAAGCTTATCAGGATGTTGCTCATTCTGAGCGCTCAATCCCTCAGTGGTGTCAGTGTGACGACCGGATTTTCCGTTCCTAATACAAGTGGACTTCCCTTCCTCCTCCTCCTCCTCTTCCTCCTCCTCTTCCTCCTCCTCCTGCCCGTGAGTGGTGCTCTGAAGTCTGGACTGCTCTCCTCTCATGTACCCCGGTCTTCGGTGGAGCCTCTTACGAGCGCAGCCGGCAGCTGTCCCTGATGCTCTGCCACCTGTCAATGCAGAGATGAACCATTAAGCTGGACACACGGTCATGAGGAAGCTAACAAGTGAGCTCATAGAAGTGGCAGGATTAGCTGTGCATGCATGAAGTCATCAGGGATATGTGACGCTAAATGTGCCGGTTACACAAGATTTTAATATTGTAAGTGTTCCGATTGTGATATAACCGAACCAAAATGACTTCTTCCACCCCTCTGCCCTCAGCGCTAGCATCGCTATAACCGAAAGACAAACAGATGTCAGACATTTCCCAGAGTTCTGCTCCAGCTGTTGGGAAATACCAAAGCCACACTGTCATTTTGAGTTCAGGCCCGCCTCCCAGCGAAGGAGAGGTCGGCATGAATAATAACTCCTGAAGTTACATTTGAATCAGTTTCTCTTTGAAACACACAGCCATGTTGAAGGAAAGCTGAATGAATCTGATTCATGTTGGAACAAAACACTGCTCTGATGCCTGGAAGGCCCTCTGGGTCGATTTAGTTTTTTTTTTAATGCTGAAGAATGTGAGAAATCTGTGAGCATATCTCTGGTGAACACGAGTTTTAAAGTAGTGCTTTTGTGTGATTGTTTGTGGGGAGAAAACGCAGTTTTACAGATCCGCCAATTAAAGTCAACCCATCGATTGTTCAACCAAATAGGATAAGTCGAGGACAACCTTGGATGCTAACAAGGCTACTAAGATTTAAGTAAGAAAATCACAAGCCCGTTTGACGCTTAGTACACGTTGGACACATTTTGGATGGGAAAGAAAAGACGCCATCAGCAAACATGTCATAAATATCAATGTGATTATAACAACACTATATTTCACATATTTTGTTTGCCACTGGGATAATGAAACAAGCTTTAAAAACATAATTTACATAATGATGAATCATCCTATGAAGTTGATATGGTTAATTGTAAGCCATCCGTTACTCAGCCTCCACATGCAGTGGATACGGAGCAACATTAGCACTCATTTAAAGTCTTTTTAGCGTCTACTTTATGAAGTCATGAGTCTGATCTCTTGAAAGAAATATCTGGCTCTGTAGCCGAGAAATATAGTGTACAATGCCGGAGCTTTTTGTTACGAACAAACAAAGTTGATGAAAGCGAATCAACCAAAAAAGCGCTTCGTAGACCTGAGAGGAACGAGAGAGAACATAGTCAGGAGCTACTTCTCTTTGGCTTTGTGACTATAAGCAACTCCTTTCACATGTGTACATGTCGGCCTTTGATTCATTGTTCATTCATTTGATATTGCATAGTGCAGCTTTAAATCCAAGGTGGAAAGAGTAGTGACAGGGAAGACAGGGAAAAACTGATCAAACTGATCGATTAGAAAGTGGGAGAGTCTTTATCTTTAGTGTGTAAAAACATTTGTGTTTGCACAACAGAAAGGTGCAAAGAAACATGCAGCCACGTCCCTCGTAAGGTTACTAATTGACCTCATACTGCTACTGGTCGAAAGACACTGAAGGGTTCGTCTGGACACAAATAACCAAGTTGTCTACACACAAATGACAACTTAGTTATCTTAATTATTACCCAAACAAAGAAAACAACTCCATAGAGGTCCATAGAGGAACCACTGCAGGTGGACGTGACCAACCCAAGAAGTGATCAAACATCAGCGTAAACAGCAGCAGCTCCGACGGTAGAGCAGGATGATGAGGTTTGTGTTCAGAGCTGGACACCTGCAGGTGCTGCAGCTCCACGTGACCAAGACGTAGAACGTGTAGGATTCACAGACGGAGACGGGCTGAAATGTTGGGGATCAACAGCCTCTTTGTGTACAGCTGCGTCGCGCCCTCTTTCCCTTCTGGCTCTCAATTCACTCCTCCCACACACACACACATACACACACACACACACACACACACACACACACACACACACACACAGAGAGGGAGAGAGGGAGGGAGAGAGAGAGAGAGAGAGACACTGACACATACACTTTTGTGCGGAGAACACTGGGGGGCATTCATGCTACTGTCATTGTAAAACCCTTTTACACTTAATGACACAATTATACATCAGTTACAATCAAACACACGCGCACCTAGTCAGGACTTCACATTGTACTGACACTTTTCCTCTCATTGGGAGCTCAGTTATTCATTTCCGTGCTCTATTCAGGGCATCAAACAAACCCTGACCACTATCCCCCCACTGATGTCAATCCTGAAGCCTCACATGTGACTGGAGAGGAAGAGACACAATTTCAAGGCAGAGTTGGGATGTTAGATTCTGTTGATTGTCAGTGAGAGCAGCATCGGGGGCGTTCCCATTGTGCCCGGGATGCTGGATGGCTTCAGGCCACTGGGACCGCTGCACTAAAGCTCAGGTTGCATACCGCTCCGTGAGTGTTTCTTTACAGACGTGGCCACTGTTCCATAACCCATTCAAGAAACCCAACACTCTCCTCTCCGTAGGTACCAAACATAACCGGCCACCATCTGGTGGGGTCGAGATACAGCATGGAGCCCCTGAAGAGAGCCAAAGAATGAAAGGGGAAGCACTCTTGATAGAAAGTGGTACTGCACCCTCGTCATGCTTCGCTTACACAAAGACGGCTCTTCTCAGTCAAGGGGAAGGAAATACATCAAGGCCCATTGTGTGTATGTGTGTGTACATACGTGTGTGTGTGAGGGGGGCGGGGGGAGGGGGCATTGACATCTCTGTTGAAGCCCCTCAGAGGTATGTCATTTGCTGCTTCCTGTCAGGCTTTGTGCTAAAATAGTTTGCCAGGAATTCCGGCAGAAACGGCAAATAAGCAAGAGGAGACCTCCAGCGGTTCAACGCCGTGGGCCGAACGACCCCTCTGCGACAATAACAGCTTTCTCTTTGCGACCCGTGGCTCGCGTTGAGGAGCCTCGGCACAAAGTGTGGGAAAGCTAAAAGCGTCCCAGCCAGAGGAGGCTCGATTATTTACCTTTGTGGATTAAACAGGCCCTCCTCAGAGCCCGTAGGTTAAACGCTGCATCCCATTGGCTGCTGAAAGTGCTTCGGCCAAAGAGCAGAGGAATGCAGGGGATCTCATTAAAAACACAAACGTTTGAGGAACAAGTTCAGCCCCCTTGAACACACACACACACACACACAATCAAACACACACACACACATCAGCAGATCTGCATGTCGGCGGCCTCTTGAAAAGCAGCAGTGCTCGGCAGATGTGCAACTTCTCGCCAGCACGTGACCGCGGCTACAGAAATAGGGAAATGAAAGTCTTTTGACCATGAGTGTGACCGATGGTGACTCAGAAGTGAATCTATGTTTCTGGAAAAACAAAACGCCTACAATGGCTGACGGGAAACTGAACTATAATGTACGACAGTCGAGATTAAGAATCGCTGCTCTGGTGAGACTAATACAGCTCCCCACTTCCTGTATGGTCACCCGAGGATTATAAACCAGCTGAATATGTTTGGGCTGAGCGTGAAGACACGGTACAGCAGCGGGAGACTGACACTGTGAGGATGAATACACCCAACAAACCTAAAATGCTTCTTCATTTCTTGGTAGAACGGTTAAACGCCAGCATTGATCTGACATTTTCACGTCAATTGTATAATTGTCAGTAATTGTCACATGAGATGGCCTTATGACCCGATGAATGGAGGCATTTAAAATATCAACAATGTGTAAAAGTGTGACAAGCAGCAGGTCTCTTCTCTCGGATGCTGAATCGTCACGCACATTCAACAGGCTGTTGGATAATCAATGTCAGTCACCTTACCAGCTGTTTACAGCTGCGGATGCCTCGCTGTCGTTGTGTAGCATGACATGAAACACCGGCTCTGTGCTTGAAAGAGATATGTGTTGCTTTTGTGAGGTTGTAAACTGAAATTGCGCTCGTAGTGTGGTGACCAAGCGTTGAATTATATTGACTGAAGACAAGTGATTATGGACAGTCAGGAGCAGTAAGCAGTGTGGACTCATCAGCTGACACAGTGACACTAAGCTTCACAGTGCAAATAACAAAGTCTTGTTTTGGAGGGATTGGACTGTTACAATATTCTGACCCACTGCACGCTCTCATGCAAGGACTCTGCTATGTATTTCGTCTATGTAGTGAGTTTATTTTTTCTGCTTACTGTTGCCTTTAATTTAACCAGACTCAAAGTTGTTAATCAGTTTCTGCGTCTCACCCCTTCATTATATTTCTTAAACTGCATTGCAACTATTCTATTTTTTTTTTTTAATGGTTTAATGTTTTAATAAATGTTCTTAATTGTTTTTCAATCTTGTTTTCTTCTGGATTTTGATGCTTTTAATGGTTTTATGTGAAGCACTTTGAAACGCTGTGTTGTTGAAATGTGTTATATAAATAAACTTACCTTGGCTTAGTTTATTTTATGTGACTTGTGCCTTATTTCACTTCATAATTATGATGTTTGTATCATGTGTCACACCAGCATTCATCATCATTATCATCATCATCGTCATCATCATCATCATCATCATCCCTTCCACGGAAAAGCTACAAGATTGTTGCCATTGATAGTTTAGACACACATAAAATGCCCCTTTTACCTTCCGTGACTTCGCAGTGGTGAAGCAGAGAGTTGCTCCGACATCCCAGCCCCATCAGGCCAGCAAACATCTTCCCATGAACGAGCCGCTGCCGGCGGGGAGAAGTCAGCGAGCAGCAGACCCCGGTGCTGCTGAACATGGAGCTACACCGACCATGTTGGAGAAGAAGTGGAGCCAGCCGATGGCACTGATCTCATTTCCGTTGTGGAAAAATGAACCCAGGCTGTAATTTGTTTTCCCCCCACTTCAGAATGACGTGTGAAACCGGCTTTCTACACGCGCTCTTATGTGTCCATAACAAACATCTCCCGACAGTATTGACAGCCTCCTCGTACTTTAGATTCCCACAGTTCTTCTCTGCGGCAAACAAGTGGGTTGCGCGTGAACAGACGGTCTGGAGAGAGAAACGATCCTCATGTCATGTTTCCTGTGGGGAAATGGAAAGCAAGAAAACACCCCACGGGTTGCAGTAGACTGACGGCAGATGATTCCACCTTAATTTAAATGTGCGTTTTTATCGAGGAGCGATCAGTAATCCGTTATCCGCTGCGCCGCTGCGCCGCGCGTCGTGCTGGAGCCGCGAGGAGCTCCTACGTGTTCAGGAATTTGACTCCAGACTCCTTCAGCCCGCCTCAGGAGCACAGCAGCCAGCCTATGAGGCAGCGGGCTGCTGTTTCCATGCGTAGGCACACTTTATTGGTTTGAACAACATTACAACTACAGCTGCTGAAGTAAAGACATTTAGATTTAAAAAGAAAAGCATGCTGTCCTCCGACCGAGAACTCTGTTGAAGTCACACACTGGTAGGGATGTTGTAATGACCATTATTTCTTTTTTTGTTGTCATTTCTGTGTTTTGTTTAACTTTTTGAAAGTACACAGGTAGCTAAATAAATAAAAACCTTTTTTTTTTTTAAATCTAAAATCTAATTCAATCTAAAATGTGCAAGGAACACAACAGTTGTTTTGCGAGGAGAGTCATTACACATGATCGTTTCAATGGCTTTTTGTTGTTCTGCATCCTATTGTCAACATACATTTCCTTTTTATTTCGAAATGCAAAAACTCGACATATATGAAGACACATAATGTCCCTGCAGTCATGCACGATGTTAACAGACGTGTATTTAAAATATGTAGGTCAAGTAATTGTTTGTGTGCAAAAAAAAAAAAAAAAAATGCATGTTATTTTTGCATATTTTTAGATGCTCTAAACATCCTGACGTAAACACAACAGTCTTCCTTTGTTTAGGCCGGGAGGGAATGACTGAGAAGAGACCCCACAGAGAGCCGAGTTTTTTCGTCCTCCTTCCCACACATCCAAATGTTCCTTTCATTCAGCTGCTGATGGACAAGACTCGCGATAAAGAGCTCAGTTCAGCCGACACAACAAGAGGCCAGTCTTTATACTGAGTGAGGCTCCACTATCGAGGGGGGGGGATGTGATGCACGACGGGTTGGAGTGTGTTTGATCTGCATACTCCTGTCCAGTCTTACTGACAGTATTACACAGTAGACATATTGACTTCAAGTTTTGAAATGAACTGGAATGAGGATTCAGTCACATGACTTTTCGTGATGACTGTTGTTGCCATGTTGGGCACCTATGACACACACTTAATGCTTGAAATTAGTGGCCACCGATGTCATTTATTTCTTACCTCGATAGCAAAGAAAAGGTTGCAGAGAAAATATCTGGAACTGGATTTGATCCTTTCAGAGTCTCTCTGAGCAGTTTAGTTCACATATACCTTTGATGACTGTCTGACGTTTCATGTATTGACATTTATAGATCTAATGATATAGTTCATGTCTTAGGCCTCCGTGTTTTTTTTTTTCAGGATGAGTGCAGTACCACAAGTCATCCACCAGATGGAGTCATTACTGTGTTTACTTTTTTCTCACGTTCAGTTGGAGGTGAATTGAATTTTGGTCTCAAAGTGTTGAGACAAGTAACCAGTGAAATCTATTCATGCTGATTTAGTTGCTTGGTGTTTTAATTGTGTTCAATTTAAGTAAAATGGTTAACATGAGCTTTTAGAGGACCTTCACAATACGTGATTATTGAGGATGAATATGTTAAAAGTCCTTATCTGGCGTTTGTTGCAATGTGCACCACTGCCTTTGGTACTGGGGGTTTGGGTTTAAACTACAGGAGCTGTATATAACATGCCGAACATCAATACAGCACCAAACAACTACTCTTTATGTAAATATATAGTGGAATAACCTCTGCCTGAGCAGTGAATAAAGTCACTGTCTCTGTGTGTGTTGTAATCTGAGTTTCTTCTTGCTTTGTTGACATGTTGGCAGGTCATGCATGCTTTTAGTGCACGTAAGCGTGCCCCTTCGGGTCCTGACTGACACCATCGCTGCGGAATTTTTCTCAGGTAAACTTTTCTTCAACCGTCAGAACTTCTGCCATTGTTTGCGATGTTAGCATCATAAGCTACGAGCTGCTGGCTTGGCGTCCACATGTTGAGAGCCGTAGAGAGGCAATCAAAAGGCTCACAATCTCAGATCTTGCGCCATGAATAACGCTGTCTCTGGTTCCTTTGGTTAGAAACTGTGTCCAATGAATGTTCATGATTCAAGTTTTCTTCTTTGTTGTCATATCCCACTGCATGTAGAGGCCATGCGTGAGAGTGACTTGGACCTAAAAAAAAACAGTATGGCCGAGGCCAGCAGAAAATGAGTCTTTGGAGCGGTGGTTGAGTCCATTGCAAGCTGTGGGGCTTTTTAAAATAGTTAGTGATTGCAAAATAAAATGTGGATTGGATTTTATATTGACTTGTCTGATACAGGTGTAAGTCACATTGCTAATTTCTGCATACTAGTTGCAGCAGGAGATGCACAGGTGTAACTAATACCATTAACGATGGCTTGATTCAGTTCAGGTGCGAGTCCCTCGCTAGTGTTATTAATTACACCTGTGCATTTGTGTTATTCTGGAGAAAGAAAAAACTGCAAAGTTGGCATGTGCCCAGAGACACATTTGAATATTATTTAAAATATAAAATGACATAACATGAAATGTGTGTTCCTTCATTTACCTGCCTAATTGATTTACACATACAACACAAGTAACAAAACAGCTTTTTCTGTCTCTCTGACTACCCAAATAAAATGCAACCACCCTTTTTAATATTTTAAATGAATCAATCTTTAATTCACACCATTTAAACAAGATTAGATCCTATTTCTACAAAATGTTCATTAGTTTTATGGTGAAGATTCAAGTTGTTCATGTGAAGTACTGATATTGACCACAAGGCGGCAGAGTTGAATTAAATTAAAAGCTTTTCTCTTGCAAAGAACACCAAGAGCAGCGAAATGACAGATTATCTTTTTGTGTGGATGAATATTAAATGCATTACATTTTTATACATATAACAGTATTACTCGGGGAAAGATACATATCATCCTAAAGCTCCACTTTATGAGAGAAGAGCAATTACAGGCTGTGAAGCACAAAAGCTGCATCAGAATAGAAAGGAAAATCTTTTGACTCACTAATTACACTTTCTATTAAGTTAAATTTCACTCTTAATAGACTATGCAGGCCATCTGTTAACACAGCAGCATTGTCTATCTGGATGGAAGTAATTACCAGGAGCAGATGAAAAAATAGCAGGAGGATATTGGTTCTCTGCCAGAAATATTTCTAAGCGTGCTCGAAACCTTATTATGCATTTATGTCATTGCAGTGTTGAGGACTGTTAAGAGAGAAGGAAGTAATGGGTTTGTTGTGTGTGTCTGCCAGAGAACAGGCACGTACGGCATATAAAGGTCACATGATCCTCCACCACAGAGTATGCAGTGTGTGCAAGCTGCCAATGCTTCTACCTTAGATTATCTGTGTGATAGAGCGAGGGGAGGGCAGAGAGCAAAATAAAATAAACACACATTATCAAAGCAGCTAAAAGACTGGGCGAGCTTGACATATTTGGCACAGAACTTTTTATTCATGCAAAACAACTGAAGTCATCAAATCTTTATCAAAGGAAAAATAATCCATTGCCTATTGAAAAAAAACGCTTTTATTCTAATAATAAAAACAGAATTAACAAGCTTGTCACAAACTGTAAAAATACATACAAACTGGAACTAACGCGGACAATGACGCCGTAGAGAGCATGAACAATGTTGTCGGGGCTTAAACTATTCCTTCCTCGGGCTCGGGGAGTGTGGTCCGACTGGAGAACACGTCGGCCAACATGTGTTTGGGGATTTCCGAGCCGCGGACGCGCAGGGCGTAGCAGGCGTCCTCCACTTTGCCCAGGCTCTGTCGCAGCGTGTGCAGCTTCTTGGACACCTCGTACGGGCCCGTGTTGCCGATGAAGGAGAAGCCGTCATGGATCTGCCGCAGGAACTGGCTCAGCTGGAAGGGCGTGTCAATGTCGCCGTTGCCCACGCTGCTGATGCACATCCGCATCAGCTCTCCGGTCAGGTCGGCTATGCCGAGCAGATAGTCGGAGGGCGTCACCTGGAAGGTCAGGACCTGACCGCCCGTCTGCGGCGCTTCGGCCAAGCCCTGAGACGAAAAGAATATTTTTTTTTAAAGACCAAGAGATTACAAACACTGTTGGGGATGATGTCTTTTAAACAGACCGTACAGATGAATTATTATCCCCGCAGCAACATTTGCCAAATTTGATTGTTATGTTGTCTAACTCTGCATTGTGGCACACGGTAACACCCAATGTCACCTACCGTCGGCTCTACCTTCTCTGCTCTCATGAACACCAGGCTGGCGTTGATCTCCTCCAGGCTGATGAGGCTGCGATCACGGATGTAGTGCAGGAAGGAGACGGCCTCCACATACTCCTGGATTCCTAAATGCATTAAAATGGCATTGAGACGAGCCGCCACACAACATCAGGGAATGCATCCAGATATTTCACTGCTCCAGCTGTTGCGTTTGTGATTTACTAATAATTCCCACAACAACAAAAAAAAGAAGAACAGTGAATTGTGTATCGGATGAGCACAGCACGTAGAGTGTGTGTAAACACTCCATGGTATCTGCACACTGGAGATCCCAGATGTAGATAATGACTCAAATAAAACCTGTTTCCTGACGCTGATTGTGGTCATTTATTTCTGTCGCGAGTTACGATGACCCCTCATTTGTTTTCTGGCCCCTTGTAAACAACTATCAAATAATCACAGGACGGAAGACTTTGTGTCAGAGGTTTACTTTTGGAGCGGCAATTGAACTTCAAAGGGTATCCCATCTGCGCACAGCGAGCTGCAGTTTGATCCAGATATGCGAGAGGAGAATGTAGCTCACCTCCACTTCATTTGCCCGACTTGACTTCAGTGGTTTACACATGATGAATTTTTTGTTTTTGTTTTTTAAAAAAAGGACCCACAAAAACAGTGATCTCAATCCAGGTCTTAATCTGATCAATGGAGTCCTACTTAAGACACTTGTTCTGCCAAACTTGGAAAGGTTTGGTTGTTTTCAACGGGATATTTTGTGTATTGGAAATCAACATTGTCTGGACAAGCGTGTTTACATTCCTGCCGACCGCCTGTGAACGAACTGCGTTTTACATCCGCAGCATCCCTGTGCTATTTTTGGCTCGGGCAATACTGCACTGCACCCGATACGCCCTTAGCAGGTCGAGTGAGGTATGTTTTATTATTTCACGTAACATATCAATCTTTACATCACACGTTTACATTGTCTGGTGCCAGTTTCATATGGTAATTGAGCGGCACTTTATTATGAATTAAGTTATTAACTAACTTCTAAAATATTTGTTTTTTTTTAGAACTTTGTTTTTGCTCATTTAGTCATTCACATTTGCTCCTATGCAATAATACTTTGTCAATATTTATGTAGTCAAGGGCTTTAAATAAACAGGGACCATATCCTATTCTCAAGTACGAACAGTCTTTCAACACATTTCTGACAACCTTTAGCAACATAAAAACAAACATCTAAACATTGCCAGTGGCCCCACAGCTTTCACACTGGGCTGAGAAAAAATAAAGTGGGACAGGAAATCACATGAAAAGGTGACACAGGCTTTGAGGCAGGCAGGCGGAGTTCAAGTTTCCTTCCAGGAGCTGTTTGTGTTATTTAGCCAGAAGCAGCAGTTACCTTTTGGTCACTAGACCCAGAAACAAGTAGGCGTATAAACAATGAAAATGAAAAAGAAAAGCAGAGGGATTTTATTGGCACAGCTGTTGGAAAAATTGAGGCCATAGTAAATTAGTAGATCTAGTAGAATAATAATAATTCAACAAACATTTATGAATGGCCACAGATGATTTACAGATTAGTGGAGTTCAATGTTTGACCACCGAGTTGCAGGTCACAGAGCGCTGCCCTGGTATCAGTGGCAATGAGTTCAGATTGAGCCCACAACAACGTTGATGGTCAAAAGCAGACCCATTACACATGCCTGGAGACTTCTGGTCCAGCCCATATTATCTGCAGACGCAGAGCAGCGGGCCCAGTCTCAATCTAATAAAAAACGGTGGAAAAAATGAAGCGCCTAATTGGTGGGAACTGCCATTGGTCACGTCGCGGATGTTGCAGTGGTGATTCCTGAGTGACCACAATCTAAAAATGACTTCCCCAGCTGCCAGATAACGGCTCACCCTCGATCTCTGTAATGCTTTTCTCCAAACACTGCAGACACTTTGGCTACGCTAACAAAAACTGACATTGACGCTAGTGGGAAAACAACTTTATCTGAGCTTTATCAGGGTGTGTCTGTCATATCCAAGCCCGCATCAAGGTCACTCTCTCACACTATCAGTGACTTTGCAATAAACCAAAAGCACAAATAGGACAGCTAAGGTTATACCAGCCCAGCAGACTTATTTAAGTTTTTGACTACAGCCCTTTTAGTAGAGCTTGTTTCTCAAATAAAGAATTTATTACATTTGAAGAAATTATCGCCAGACTTTATACATTACTTCGGTGAACAAGGTGTCCTTCTTAGAGAAGATATAATTTACAATGAGATGTAGAATTGAATGATAAAATGTGATTAAATGAAGATGAAGTCATTGTCGTAAAATGATGTGCCAATGGGAGATTAGACTGTAGGACAACCAGGACTCTTCGCTCTGAAGGTAAATAAGATGAGTACTGTATAAAATCAGACAGATGTATGGTAAGGATATATGTGTATGCAGCTTTGTGGGTACATGTGTACTGTACTGTATGTTAATGACTCTAAATGTACTGTATATGAGTTCATGTCTGAGTTTGTACATGAGAGGAGGTAAGACACTGGATAAGTATGTACAAGATGTATGCACACAAGATACTGTGTGTTTATGTTGTTGGCTATATTATTACCGTATATTTTTTTCATTAATTTCAGTTCATACAGTAAAATAATAAGATACAATACATATTAAGAAATAACAATATGGTGCAATTCCAGACACGAGCATTCAATCAAAAGGCTAACAAGACACTCTTTACATACTTTTGTCTTTTTACTTTTAGTAAGTTCTGCAGCTGCCCTGGCGAAGTACGAACCGTTGCATCCAGTGTGCATTGGATTTGGACATGCTACTTCATAACATGGCCCCTTGACCTTTGACCCTGTTGCTCATATATTGCTGCATACAATTTGTGGGCTAAATAGCATGCTGGCTTACATACTGCAAAATGTTGGTGAGATATTTCAGTCTGGACTCAAGTGGACACATAAATATCCTAAGAGCTACACCACTAGAACGGCAGCTTGTTGCTTTATTGTACATGGCTAGTCATGCCCATTTACTGGATATAAAACTATCAAAGATTTTGTAAAAGGACCAAACATATTTTCTGGTCATTTTTAGGTTGACAGGATGGTATCTTTACGCAACAGGTTTTTTCTTCTTCTGAAAACTTAACCTTTTTTACATGCACTCTGATGAAAAACTGCAATACCATGAAGATAATGACAATCATGTACATGATAATTCAGGGAGTCCTAAACAGAAAAGGTTAACGGAAACTCACCTGCTGTGAAAGCTCTGTGAAACTGAAAGATGTCCTCTCCTCGGAGCTCTTCAGCAATTTGACCAATTTTCTGCCGGACTGCGTCCAGTTTAACTTCTGCTTCTTTCAGAATATTGTCTGCATTAGGGACACTACCAACACCAGTAGTACAAATTAGAAATACAAGGTCTGCAAGACACACTTTGCTTTAAAATACTCCCTGAAGGAGAAGTTACATTGTGTTATTCCAATGACAAAGAACAACCTCTTGAAACTTGGAAAAAAAATGTAGCCACTATAATAACATGTGAATCATCAAATTGAGCGGTATAATCAGTTAAAAATTGGAATAAAGCGAGAAATCCTAGAACAAGTTCAAACTCAAATGCACCAATTAACATGACGGTGGGTTACAATAGTAAATACCTGGTCACTCTGTGTAAAAGAAAAATGGTCCTCTTGCTTTCGATGGTGACGTCCCGACTGATCTTAACAAGGCGCTCATGTTTGTCGTGTTTGGTGTCAAGCTCCTGTTGGAAAACTTAACAGACAGGGAAAACCCCAGCTTACTTTGAGGGATAGTGTCCTCACACAAAAGACATACAGCAAACATTTGGGGGGAGAATGCGGTCAAAATGCTGAGGATGCAGTTACCTTTGAAAGCAGCGATGACAGGTGAGGATGACTCCTGCGCTGCATCGGCATTTCTCCGGGGACATCCTTCGCCTGACATTGGGCAGAAAAAGTAGATAATACTTCAGCTCGTCTTCAATAATAAATGCCTCTGGTTGCTGTCATTTTCTCTAAACTGGCCGTGGCAGAACCAAAGAGGCAATCCACGGATTTGGCCCATAAAGAACAGTTTAGTCATTTACCCTGATGTAGTCAACAATATTTAGACTTGAGCTGGAGACTTATGGACTACATTTTGAATGTTATTTGTTACAAACTGTGGATATGAAGCTTTGAAACACATACGGTGTGCATCCAGCATGAGCGACTAACAAAAGACACCAGTTATGGTAATTGTAGGATCTGGCTTTTTTTTCAGCTTGACCAATTTGTGAGACTCAAAATTAGGATACTTTGACCATTTAAAATCTGTCTCTCCTCCGTAAATCCGCAACTTTAATGGAAGTGTGATTCTTGAGAACCTCTATAACTAAAACAAATGTGATCATTTGAAACATTTGTAATCATAGTTTCATCATTTGATGCAGTTTTAAATTTAAAAAATCCCCTCTCCCCGAAAAACATCACTGGTTCTAGCTTCTCAACTATGACACGTTACATCTGCCTAGTTCATTAGTTTTCTATGATAATTAAGCGACTAGCCAACTTAGCTATTTGGAGACATAACTTTGGGTTTGCAGCATTTTCTTCTAATCTCACATGTTGTGGCCCAACTCACTAGAGAATGAAACGAGATAACAGCGGCGCTGTTTTATCAATAATTAAAATAATTGATCATTGCAGCCCCGTATGACAAATACCAACACACAAAGAAACTCGGCAAGCATTGCTGCAAAGAAAGTGGCGCGATATAGGAAAGATGTTCCTCCAGTAAGTCTTCATGTTAACGTGACTTTAACGTTTCACTCAGTTGTCCCCGATGACAACAAACCAACAACAACGACGTTGCTGCTTTGAGTCGAGCCTCAACACTGGACTCACCTTCTCGCCTGTTCATGCCGCCGCTGTTGCAATGTCTTCTTTATATAAATTAAACAATTATAAGATCACTCGAGGTTTTAAGTATTTTACTGGAAGTGTTTCAGCGACACAAGCCCGCGCGCTGCCGACCAACTGAAACCCACGAGCAACGTAAACTGGTGCTTTACGTCCGTCGGGGCTTATAAAACATCACCAGACAAAACAGCTGCGTCTACACGTGAACGTTGCCATCGCTGAAGATGGTTTAAATATCCGACAATGCGAAAGAAATCGTGTTTACTTGTTTTTTTAACAACAGGCATCCGTGTGGTCGTCATTATTTGCGGGGCTTCTGCGCAGTATGCGGACGTAGCAGGAAATGGAAAATGCATTGTGGGAGATGTAGTCACATTAGCATGTGACATTTGTTTTATTACTGCTTTTACCTACCCCCCAACACATTCGTGTCATATTTGCAGGATTTGTTATTATTTTTAATAACTTAAAGTAGTTAAAATAAGTGAAAATATTTGCTTACCACTAATTGTTCATTTTAAATGTTGGTTGTCCTGGAATATAGCCAATTATGTGTTCATTCTGGTTAATATTTTTTATGAAGCATTCAGTGTGTGATTGATTGTTGCAGATACTATATTTGCACATTATACTCATGTTCATATGTACAATGTATCTAATGGAGATTGACCCGTGCCCACCCTTGCTCCTCAAATACTGTCGGTTTTAAGTTAACAAAAAACAGAAACAGATTAGGCAGCCAGACATCTCCAGACTGCCACCCTAGATTGGCTTGTGTTATTTGTTGCTATTAAAGCATGTTTTATCCAACCTTTCTTGATCAGATTACTCGCTTCTCTACTGTAACCCCTCCTCCAGGGACTCCTGCAGACTGTGTACGTGCCACACGACTGGTGCCAACTTCAGCTCGCGCCTTGCCTCTGCACAGCACACTCCCTGTCATTCAAACACCAGTTTCTATTATTTGATGAGGGACTGACACCACCAGGATAAAATAAAGGTGTATTCAGATGAATGTACGTCGGTGCTTCATAAAAATTATAATTAAAATGTATTACGATATCATTCCGATGGTTGATTTTAAATCCCTATGAAGCGCAATCACGAGCGCCATAACCGCCCACTAACGCATAAATCAGTTTATCAAAACACCAGCAACATCGTTATGCAAAATATTCTTTTGTTGTGTGAAAGGAATTTCACACATGCAAGCCAGGATTGAGAGCGAAACACGACGTACAGTCGCGATGCCTTCAGGGGCTCCCTGCAAGCTCTTACATTCAAGCATCCAACCTAGATAGATGGATAGATAGAGAGATAGATACTTTATTAGTCCCTACGGGGAAATTTGTTGTCAAAGTAGCAGCACCAAACACTTTACAGACACCAAATGTACTAAACTAAATAAACTAAAGACACAAAATAAAATTATATATATATATATGTATGTATATATATATATATATATATATATATATATATATATATATATATATATATATATATATATATATGTATGTATATATATATATATATATATATATATATATATATATATATATATATATATATAAAATGATATATATATATATGTATGTATATATATGTATGTATATATATGTATATATATATGTATATGTATATATATATATATATATATATATATATATATATATATATATATATATATATACACACACAGTAATTACAATAGCTGCAGTAAATTAAGGAAATTAAATTAAATGTAAACAGTTTGCAGAATGTGCAAAATATGTAAACTATATATACACACAAAAGAATACAACCATAACTGTGCATAAATACACAATAATGAATGTGTAAAGATGAAAAAGATTTAAAAAAACATTTGTCCACAGTGAATCTGGCCAGAGGTGATTTATTGTACGGTTTGAAGACTTTTCTCTTTGAGGTTGCCTTTAATTGAACTAGACTCAATGCTGCATCTCACTACTAAATTTTATTTCTTAAACTGCAAAACTGCTAAATTTTATTTTTCTTGACTGTGTTAATGTTTTCTTAACTGTTTTTAAATCTGCTTTTATGTGAAGCACTTTGAATTGCTTTGTTGCTGAAATGTGCTATACAAATAAACTTGCCTTGCTTTGCCTTGCAGTCTAATTGCAGTGGGCAGGAATGTTTTCCTGTATCTGTTCTTGTGACAGCAGAGTGTAATGAATCTCTTAGAGAAAGTGCTCCGCTGACCTTGCAGGAGGAGATGAAGAGGGTGGTCCGGGTTGTCCAATATGGACAATCGTTTCTTCAGCGTCCTCCTCTCCACCACCTGTTTCAGATGCTCCTGCTTGCAGCCGATGATGGAGCCGGCCTTCTTAACCAGTTTGTTAAGTCTGTTGGTGTCACCGGCTCGAATGCTGCTCCCCCAGCAGACACTGGCAAAGTGCAAGACACTGGCCACAACCGACTGATAGAACATCTTCAGTATCTTGCTGCACACGTTGAAGGATCGAAGTTTCTCCAGGAAAAAGAGTCGACTCATCCCCTTCTTGTAGGCGGCGTTGATGTTGGCCTTCCAGTTCAGTCGGCTGTCGATTGAGATACCCAGGTACTTGTACTCCTCCACCATGTTCATGTCCACTCCCAGGACACTCAGAGGTCAAGGAGCTGTCGTCTTCCTCCTGAAGTCCACCACCATCTCTCTGGTCTTGCTCACGTTCAAAAGTAGGTGATTCTCACCGGCCCACTCCACAAAGTCACTCACTACTGCCCTGTACTCCTCGTCCCGTCCATCCTAATACACCCGACCACTGCAGAGTCATCAGAGTACTTCTGCAGATGGCATGACCCCGTATTGCACTGGAAGTCATTGGCATACAGAGTGAACAGGAAGGGAGACAGAACAGTCCCTTGTGGGGCTCCAACATCACTGACCACCGTTCAGACAGCACACGGCCCATTCTGACAAGCTGTTGTCTGCCTGTGAGGTAGTCAGTGATCCAGGTGGACGAGTCTACCCCCACCACCCGCAGCTTCTCACTCAGAAGCAATGGTTGGATGGTGCTGGAGACGTCAAAGAAAGTGACTCTCACGGAGACACCGGTTCCATCCAGGTGCGACTGAGCTTGTTGCAGCAGGTAGATGATGGCGTCATACACTCCCACATGAGGCTGGTAAGCGAATTGCAGAGGGTCCAGATGATATCACCTGAGGTCGGAGGTGGGCGAAGACAAGCCTTTTCAGCACATTCATCACATGGGATAAACCTGCTGGAGTTTCCCAATTACTATCTTATTGTAAATACATTGATGTTTTATAATATATATATATAGTGGATAATTAGAAATCATATTATATATAATTATCAATTATCTATTTTTTGCTGTGATGCTCAAAGTCAAGCTGTGATACCCTACATCAGTTATCCTTGAGCTGCTGTGCACGCACGTTACATGTTTACCCCAAAACACATTCCTGCACATATCTACGGATTATGTATGAATAAAAAAAGTGCTTCCTTTATTTCCTTCTTAATTTCTCACTTCAATGCAGTTGTGGTTCAAGAAGTAGTTTACCTTAGTAAAAGTAGCAACACCAGATTGTAAATATGTTTAATTACAAGTAAAGGCGTTGTATTCAAAAGTTAACTTAAGTAAAAGTACATATTCATTATTTCTTCAGATGAAAGTACTTATGCAGAATATTCTATTTTATATAATTGTATATATTATGAATAATGTTTAACCTTTTTATATTATTGGACAGATATCTTCATCTGAAAGTAGTGCGGTAGCTACCGGTGAGATAATTTCCTGTTGCTAATTGTTAATTTAAGTAAACTAAAAATATATCAACATTTTACTTTCCGTTGTTGCCAAAAGCCATTGACTGTCAGTGAACATGATTAATAATGAGAATAATCACTAAGGCTGCACAACTGGAGCTCAGGGATCTGTTAAATACGACACATAGTACTATATTGTTGTGTGTATTATTTTTGTCAATGACCAGAGGCGGACTTAAACATTCATGGGCATGGACATGCTCCCTGTCCGCTTACAATGATCTACTTCCACGTACTTCGCGCAGATTTCAAGCCTCTTTCTGAACACTCATTTGTCCGACAGTCCGTGATGGCAACGCGAGAGGGGCGGTGCTTGTGTGTGGACGTCAGAGCGGGCTGGCCCGCAGACAGGCTGAGCACACGCCGAGAGGCGCCATGCACTACCCTTGGACCGACAGCTAGCCCTCTGAAGTCCTCGACCAAGCCCGAAATGCTCGGTCCAGGGCGCACGTTGGTGCATTATTTCACAGATACAAGGTATGGAGAGGGAGAAGGAATGTTAAAATGGCGGGTTTTTGAGTCTTACTTTTCCGTCTCGCTCGGTGTAGCGTGGCAGAGGCAGAGGATCGTTTCCAAAGTTGTCGGTTAGCAGGGCGCGTGTGAAGGATCGGATTTAAAGGCGCAGTGCACCCTTTGAAGCCGCAAACATGGAGCAGAGCGATTTGGACCGAGACCAGCAGTACTGTGAACTTTGTGGGAAAATGGAGAACCTCCTCAAGTGTGGTAGGTGCCGAAGCTCCTTTTACTGCAGCAAGGAGCACCAGAAACAGCACTGGAAGAAGCACAAGCTCATTTGCAAGGAGACGGACAAGGCTCAGCTTCCCAAACAGCAGCCCGAGCAGCAGCCTACACCTTCAGGTGACGACGACAAGACACCGGAGAAACACCGGGAAAAGATAAGTCCCGAGCAGGCGGACAACCCATCTTTACCACAACCCACAAACACAGAGGTATCGGGGGACGATGACGCGCCACGGGAGGACCGGTCCAACAACACCGCCACACCTAACGGACAGACCAGCTCATCCCCTCAGAAACTTGCCATGGAGTACATAGTCCCGTGCATGAACAAGCACGGCATCTGTGTGGTGGACAACTTTTTAGGAGCAGAAATCGGGCTCGGCACTTTGGATAATGTCCAAGCGCTGCACAAAACGGGCAAGTTCACAGACGGACAGTTGGTCAGTCAAAAAAGCGACTCCACTAAAGACATACGAGGGGACAAAATCACGTGGGTAGAGGGCAGGGAGGCCGGCTGCGAGAAGATCCGCATTTTAATGAGTCGCATGGACGACCTGATAAGACATTGTAACGGCAAACTGGGAAACTACAAAATAAATGGAAGGACAAAAGTAAGTATTGCAGCAGGTGGTAAGACACGACCGACACTCTGAATGTCGTGTGTGTGTGTGTGTGTGTGTGTGTGTGTCATGTATAAAAGCCAGGCAGTGGTTTGCAGTCGTCCCCCTAGGAGCAAGAGCCCTGCTGGTCTGTAGAGTTACACCTGTCACACAACGAGGTGTCTTAAAACCAGCAGGGCTCTGGCCCCAGAGGACTGAATGAAATGTACGTTTAGCAGGCATCTGACTGTGTTGCAGAAGTAGAGCTCGGAGCTGTAAGACACATCCATTATTTATATATATATATATATATGAAATTATATTGTTAGTTATGGCTAACTATACATTTGTTTATGTACTTGAGGCTATATAACATACCGCATATGTCCCCCATGCAGCTCTATTAGACACGTGCTGCTACCAAATGCACACACAAAAACGAGGAAGACACCCAGCTCAGACCAAATTTGTGCATATCACATTTATTGCTGTGGAAACATAATTAGATGTGTGTGGAGGAGGAAGAGCACCAGCCATCCTCGCCATTTCAGAGGCAGCATGTATAACTGTGCTGCTGGATGTCTCCAGGGATGCTGTTCTGTAGCTGACCCCTGACCTCGCCGTAAAAAGGTGGCAAACAAACTAGAGCTGCGACAATTTAATTCTTTCCTCCCATATGACTTATGTAATTGAGTTGTGGACAAGACATTTAAGGACATCATCTTGGGTTCTGGGAAAGAGGAAGGCCTGCATTATCAAGGTTGGCAGTGTGGGGGAGAAAACTGTGGGCAGCTTCTGTCACACTGAGATGCGTTTTCTTTGTCCTTTTTTATTTTTAGGCTGGTTCCTCTGAGATAATGAGCAGCCCCAATTTGTCTTCAGACTTTAGTCAACAACATTTTCTTACTTTTACTGTCCTCTAACTGCTGTTTGCTTGTGTAGTGAAAAAACAAAAGCAGCATACGTCAACCAAAAGCAATTCTTGTCTCAGCTTGGATCTTGAGTTGTGTGTGACATGAAACTGTCCTTTCACCCGGATCTGGTCTCCATGGCATGAGAGTGACTCATGAGGAGATGAGTCGCTCTCATGCGTTATCTTTTTCCTTCTAATTTTTAAGAGGTGGTTGTTGAAGCCTTTGGGACATGCTCAGTCAGTGTAAAAGGTCGCAGTTCAAAGACCCGAACAGGAGTCCATTTAGCACAAACAAATGATTCTCTTGAACGCTGAACTAACCCGTCTCAAGGTAGTCGCTGTTTTACATTTTGTCATTTTAACATCGGTTCGGTTGTCGCAGTGCTTGACATTTAAAGGATCTAACAGTTAACCTGCTTCAGGTACTTTGTGTGCTTGCACAGAGCTTTGATCACACAACACTGTTATTTTTAGGCAGCTTCTCCTGCTACATTTATCTCTGCCGGGTTCTTGGTAGAGTAAACATGAAACGGTTTTCAGAAAGCACATCATTCCTTTATTGCCTTAAAACGGCTCCACACAGCTGGCCGCTGAGTCAAAACACCTAGTTGCCTTGGCAAACGCACGCCTGGATTGTGACCAGGGAAAATCAGCATGACTTGCACAAATGGAAGTCCGCCAGTATCAATGGCTCAAAGGGATACAACACAATGTAAGCACAGTTTGCGTTTGGAAAGATAGAGGGAAAAGATTTTGCCCAAATAATTATTTAATGTCATTGTTCCCATTCCCCCTTTTCACTTGATAACAATGCGAGAAGTCTCGGGCAGCGGGACTTGTTTGTTTCTCGGCAGCTCCAGCATGTCGAATGCTTGCTGATGCCTGCGTAGCATAATCAAGGAACATGCAAAAATTCGTAACAGCAAAACGTTTGTCCCGCCGCTGACGCGCTGTCCCCATTTAATGTTAGTGTCCAGCATGTTAAAATAACTTTATTAAGCCACAGCTGCATTATAAATATATGTACTAAGCCAGTGCTATGCGGTTATGTTGTTGAACGTGAAACATGATAACTCTGACAAGCATGCCATTTCGTAGGTCAGTGTAAAGTTCAAATACTGGGATTAAGTAAAGGCAGCTATTGGTTTATTTAAATCATTGAGTATTCTGACATATATTTAATTGATTGATTGTTCTATAAACTCCTCAGCGCTCGTTTTGGGAAGTTAACCGGCTCATAAATGTCTTTCTAAAATCTATTTTATATAGCTTGGAAAATATACAGTAATTCCTTTTTTTTTAAGCTCTTTTGAGCCGATCATGTTAACATTATAGTTTATCATAGCCCAATAAACATTTTTACTCAACAGAGCTTGAATGCATCCAACTTGTAATCAGTTAAACCTACTTAACATGAGCAGTTTGCTCTATTATTTAGCCAAGAAGGACTGTGAAGCCCACCGGCTGCTAATGATTGACGTTACCAGCGCTGTAGCTCTAAATTGGTGTTCAGTTTAATCTGCAGCATCGAAAACCAACACCTCCGGAGTTGATGCAGAGGCGTTAAAACGGAACCTGCTTTTAGTAATTGAGTTACTCAAATAGTTTCAGCGATAGATTAGATACACTGTTCTTTGGTCCTTCAAGGTGCAAACTATGTTACAATCCAACAGCATAATGTTGCCTTATTTTGTGCACCTGATGCACAGTAAATTTGCAGTGTACCAGTCTTATAAAACAGCATTTCACACATTTGGTAAAAGCTGCAAAATTGTAAAAATATGTTGCTTGATCTCCAAAAAAAAAAAGTTTGTATATTGCAATAGCAAGAAGTGATGAGGGAAAAAGTATTTGTTTTGCAAATTCCATTTCGAACTGTTACTGAGAAAAATACTGTGAATCCTTTATTGGCTTAAAACAGCTCTGCACTGATTGGCAACATTTCCCTCAATGGCCTCGCTACCAGTATTGCAAAACCCTTATTGTCTCGCGGTATACAAGCATATTGTCTCCCAGTATACAAGCATATTGTCATGTCAGTCCAACCAAACTCACAGCTAGCCGAGCCTCTTATTTTTAGGGAAAACTGCTGACAATGTTAAGAAGCAGTTCCACGTAAACAAGATCGATCTAGACACAATCCATCCCGTCTCCTCCCCAGTGTTGTGTTTTGATAAAGAGCAACTGGGTTTTTGTATTGCCTCTTGAGTTATTTGTTGCGTCATTTGTAATGTCACAGACCAACTGTGGACATGTGTGCTTTCATAAGGAAGTTGACCGTTGACCTAAATCTTAAAGCTCTATAGAATAAGTAGGCTAGAGGAAGTCATGCGGTGGCAGTCCTCTGAGTGTTGAAGCAAGACGCTCGCGCCGTACACTACAGTACCTGCATGCCACCTCCTTCATGCTTATTGTTTAACCATCAGCCAGTTAACAATGAATGTAATCGTTAGCAAGTTTGTCGGAGGACAGACTCACTCATCATCCATGCTCAAATTTGAGCCAACCTGCCACTGAGCCTTTCTTAAAGCCCCTTTTGTTTATTGTAGGACAATGACAATACAGTAACAGAACAACAGGGGACGACGAGAACAATGAACACAGACTAGTTAACAACATTTAGTCAGAGGATGAGAGAACAGGCTGATGTTGATGTGCGTGTCTGAGCAATGGGAAAGCATAGGAAAGGAATAAGTAAATAAATCAAAGTAATTTTATAATAATCCTCATAGTTTTCACACATTATCGTCAACTTTTAAGACTTATACACTAACAAGCCCCCCTCCACTCGTTGCAAAGCATGACCAGGGTACAAATGTAAAGGGTGACTTTACATTTGATTTATTCATTAACGTTTTTAAGACTATTTGTGTTTCATAGTTGTTTGTTTTTTTGGCTAATTGGACCAGCTTTGTGTTGCCCCCAGACCCGTGTAAGAGGGGACTGGCCCATTTTGGACTTTATCCCTTAAAAAAATAAAAATGCTCCCAGACCCTAAGGGTCTTTGGGGAAAAGTAACCCTAAAACCAAAGCACATCCGACCCTCTGGCATGTTTACAGCTTCATTAGCAGTTAGCTTTCATAGTAACTGATTACAATTGTGATCCTACAAACAATCTAGTCCTGATTCATTGATTTATTAATTTCATGACTGGGCCTTTCTATAGTTCTATAGCAGCTCATTCTCCAGTACATGAAATATGGAGAAAAAACTTTTTAATGTCGTTCTGTCCTAAATTAATGCTTGGCCGCAAAAGATTACTCAATATATAGAGATATCAGAATACATAAAAAACAGTTGCAGGATGTTAACGATAATTATTGTCCAAATTCCAACATAGTAAACAAAAAAGGTAAATAAATAAGTTTGATATGTCAACAACTTTATTTTCCAAACCAAATATTTTAAGATAGTAGTTGTATAGGCATCATTGATCTCGTATTTAATGACCATCTGTAGAGCTCTTTGCATGGGGATTGTTATAACGTTTTTACTTTTGATCCACCGCTGCTTTTCCTGATGTACACCGAGCCTCGGGCAAAGGCCTCTGTAAGCGAGGTCCGACCATTTTGGCTTCTCTGTTTCTCTGGCGCTACTGACGACCTAGAATCCAACGACGATAACTCTCCGTCTTCCAGCAGGTTTTGTGCTGATGTGATGGATGTTGGTAGTATTAGCATCACTAGAAACGCTCAAGAGATGTGATAATCCATAATATCCCTTGACCCATAGCAGTGTTTTCTTGCCCCTCTCCTGGAACATCTTTGTCACGTTCACTCAGTGTAAACGTTGTCAACTACATTGTTTAGAAGTATTCGTTGACGTCCTTTTTATTTTATGACTAAATTGAAATGAATGGAAGAAAAATGACAGCAAAAATGATGGCAAAGCGTCTATCTGTTCATTATGAGACAAAATAGTTTTCAGACTGATAGCCAGTCCTCGTTCAGTGTTCATTAACCCAAAGAAAAGTTTAAAATGTCGTGTTTAGAATGGATGAATGTCTAATTAGGGATATGAATC
This sequence comes from Clinocottus analis, assembly GCF_023055335.1. Classification (NCBI taxonomy): domain Eukaryota; kingdom Metazoa; phylum Chordata; class Actinopteri; order Perciformes; family Cottidae; genus Clinocottus; species Clinocottus analis. Next base: position 15,415,367 of record NW_027176240.1, on the reverse strand, counting down.
TTTTGTTTGTCTCATTCAATTTTGATTCTTTGGGTCATGATGATTTAATCAACGTATTCATGCTAGACCTGCAACAGTTGTCATTGAAAAGTTGGAGTATTTCTTAGTGACTTCAAGAATAATAAGTTCAAATTCTTGCATATAAAATGCGTGTAAAATGTCCTTTTTATTTTTTATGTACCTTTTTATAGAAATACAGTGTACACAAAATAACAATGTAAAACCTGTTATTTTGTGTGATTTTATTTTTTTTTTTAATTAACAACACGCAAAATATCCATGACTGTCACCTAAACAGCCGCGCTGTCGCTGCGTCTGCAGTACGGACGTATTTAGGTCCGCCCATGGTGGGCTGCTCGCTGCTGGAGGTCCCGGTGGAGTCTGAGCTGAAGGAGTTTCTGGTTAACCTGCATAGATTGCATCTCATCTTGCGCAGAATCCGACCGGGTGACACCGTTGATAAACATTAAGAACAATAGAAATAGTCAATCTTCTCTCTGATGTTCTCATTTACTTATGTTGGTCATATAGAGGTCTCATTATTAAATTGAGACGGTTTTCACAATAACCATCTGTACTAAACCTAACATCCTCGAGTCTGCAGAGCCACGAAGCCCTGTCTCCACGGCTGAACAGAGCGCTGTTTATTCAAAGTTTATTAATACTGAACGTGACGCGTGTCTAAATTGCACCAAATTCGACACAGCACTCCCCTGGGTGAGCACATGTTTATCTCCCCGTTTACTATGCCAGACTGTCCAAGGAGCATCTGGCTGTGATCCAAGTGGGTCTTTGAGAAAGACGTCTTGTGTTTTTGATTGTTTGCAGCAGTAAAGTTGAGGACAGAGAGAGGACTTATGTTGGATGGAGCAGATATTGTGCTTTTAAAAAACTGTTTGTTAAAAGGAAAATGTTTTGCGAAACATTAAAAAAAAAGTTAAATAATAATCTTAAATCACTTTACTAAGTAAAATGGTTCCCGTACCACTCCTGCCTGCAGAATGAGGGAACTATAAACTGATGGTCAATATAGAAATTGAATTACCTGCCTCTAGTACTTTATTCAAACCCACACCTCTTGTTTTCCCGACTTTCTTTTTAACTGCAACAGTGATGGATTTTTATATTATTTGCTGACTGTGCCCAGTCTTTTACCACTGGCACCGAGAAAGTATCAGTGACTGATCCAATTACCGAGTGAGCCTGCTTGGCTCACACACAGGCGTGATGGAGCCATTCAGCAGTTACTGCACAAAACAGTCACGGTACTGTAGATATTGGCTCGCTTGGCTTTTTTTTTTTTTGTATATGAGTTGGAAACCACCTGACTGATCGCACGACAGTTTTGAAGATGTGCTGTTGCTTGCCGTTTCCGTGAAACGTGCTGCCTTATCCGATGAGATTTTATGACTTGTCTGAGTGAGAGTAGAAGCAGCAGGCCTGAAGCTTCAAGCAGCTCACAGAGGTCAGCCCGTGCGTTTATCTTTTGTTTGTCAATGAGACACAAGCGGAGCGTGCCGAATTCCACAAGGCCGAAGACTTTACACAATCCCCTTCAGAGTATTTGCGTAATGATACCAAAAACTGTGCTTGTGTGTCCGCTGCAACATGTCGAGAGTGAAGGGGAGCACCACTGCTGTATAGGTCCTATTGTTTACAGCCTACAGTAACGGAGAAAATAATAAACTAGGTCATTTCTTTAAACAGGGATTTTCTCTTGAGGCAGCACCACTGTCTGACAGATAAAACAAGGAGCTGTCCCGGGCTCATTTCCCACACTCCCCTGCGCTACAAGGTCTCCATCCCAACTGTTTGTACTCGTGTTTGGATAAGCATCTCTTCTGTGAAGTGAGCAGACCCCTTGTAGCGCTTCCTTTTCGTTCCACCCCAGTTCATGGCGCACATAAGTGAACCAGAGATGCACTGACAGCAGATCAGTGTTTCCTTCCAAGTGATCAGGTCAGAATTGACCCTACGCCAAGCAGTTTATGCTTGATTTTATTTGAGCTTTGAGTTGCAGTTGTCAGAGTCAAACTGAGGATGAGGAAGAAAAATAAACATCAGCACTCAAGTTGTGTGCAAAAGATTAGTCTTAACGAAACAGAAGGATCCTCAGTCTATAATCTCCACTTCGAATATTAAGCGATTAAGTTTATTCTATATTAATAATTATTTAATTATTCTAGATGCCCAACGAATGTTTAGTCAAGACATTTATAGAGAATTCAGTCATAGGAATAGATGTCATTGTCACATCGAGAGAGAGAGGGAGAGGGAGAGAGAGATTTAAAAAAAAAACAACGATAGGAAAGTAATTGTCTGAAATGAACATCAGTTCACACTTGCCCGTGAATGCTAGTGGGTCTCTGAAGCTGTGCCTGAGGAATGGAAGCAAACGGCATGGCGAGTGAATGAGGTCAGCCTCCTAACGAGAGCCACCGAGTAATGCAGGAGCATAAGTAACTGAGAGGAACTTGAAGTTAAATGGGGATACAGGTCAGAGGTAGCGTTGGGTACGAAATAACCTATACGACCGGTGTCTACTGGACCGAAACGTAACGGAGATTTTGGTGCTTCCTTTCGCCGGGAACTCTGCAAGAGAAACGGCCCAAGCTACGAGACAAAGCGAGATTATTAGGAGACGTGTTTGTCCCTAAATTCATTTGCTGTTTGCCGAATTCAAGAACAGCTCCGTCTGGTTCAGAAAAGGGTGGGTGGGTGGTTTAAGTATACTGTAAACTAGTGGCGGGCCGTCAGGGCCTTCTAAGCCTTCTCTGAAGACCTAAACAGAATCACAAAGTTATAACTATTTTATAATATATATATATATATATATATATATATATATATATATATATATATATATATATATATATATATATATATATATATATTTTATTATTGAAAGTTATAGATTTTTTTTATTAATGTAATTGTTTTTCACAAATGCACTACATGTACTATAACTATTTGTACCTATTAGCTAATTTTGTCATTGCACAGCTGCGCCTTCATTGGCTTCTTGGGAGCTGTTTAACAGGATTTTTTTATACAATCACATTTCACCTGTCTTCCTCTATGTAAGAGACGCCTGGTCAAACTACATGGAAGAGCCTTCTGAAGACCCTAGACATGTGATTGGGCCCGCGTGACCATTAACATGTGCTTTGATTGGGGCACCGTGACTTCTGTCTACCAGAAAACTAGCTGGCTGAACTCAGGAGGAAGGAAGGAGTAAGTTGTTGAAATGCTGGCTATGTAACTTATTTTTTACATGTGCAGTCATATTTAATCATACACAGCGCTGCTGCTGCTTGTAGCATAGTTTTGTTATTACTAAATGTGACTGGTTGTTTGGTTATTTGACCCGGCGGTTTTGGGCTGTGCAGCGGAGCGCTGCGACCGTCCACGCTGGTGGATAAGGTGGGTCAGGCCCCGCATTGTTCAAATGCAGAGTCTCCTCTTTTCTTTTCTTTCTTCGCAACATACGTACTGGTAGAGCGGGTCTGGTCAAAGTATAATTTAACTAGTTAACATATTGTTCATTTTGAATAAATAAAAAAAAATTAGCTTCGCAATAAAAAAAAGGCTTTCTTCTAAGTATCTGTTCAGGCACCGTTTAGGCACCGGCATCGCTTTAAAAGTATTGTTTTAGCACAGGAAGAAACAAAACCCATCCCGTATGTGTATATGTGTGTGTGTATTTATTTATTTATATTAGGGCCTGTCAGATTAACGCGTTAACGTAACGTTAATCTGCCAATCCTTTAACGGCGTTAACTTTTTGATCATGCGTTAACTGCATGTTTTGTTTTTTGTTTTTTGTTTGCATTGGGAGGGGTTTATCGCTTTAAATCTCTCCCAGATGGTGTAGTTCAGACCTGGGCGTGTTACGGCTCTCTCAGTCCGGCCCGCGTGAGGTCAATCAAACATGAGAAATAAATTTACTCTCTTTACTCTTCTCTCAAAGTGAACTTTCCTCACATCACAAGATGTTCAGTGCACTTGTTCAAGCCAACACAGACTGGACTTTGCATATATATATATATATATATATATATATATATATATATATATATATATATATATATATATATATATATATATATATATATATATATATATATATATATATATATTATATTTCCCAGGTCCATAATTCAGCTTGAGCTGGTGTTGAGTTTTCCCACCGCAAATGAACCTCTCATAGACTTTCTACAGCTGTCCACTCGAAGGGAAAAGAAACACAAAACTGCTGTGTCTGGATTTTTGCGATGTGTCAAGGCTCTCGCACCTTCAGTCAGCCAACACAAAAAAACACACACCACTCTCACATTTTTGAATACACGCAAACACACATTTCCTAGCCAAGACTATTTACCCATCTCCGGCCTTGCAGCATGCAGTAAAGGGTGGGAGGGGCGACATAGCAGAGGATCAGCCAACCTTCCTCACGCTCTGCACGTAGCACAACCATTAAGGGAGGCCAGGAGTCAAAGTTTACAGCAGTTCACTCCTCTCTTCTGGCCCAGCACCACCCCTCTGCTCTCGCTCTGTCTGTGTTCTTATTTCACCCTCCCTCTCTTTTACACACACACACACACTTACAGAGAAGCTCACTGTATTGCATCTTACTGACAGGAAGCCCTTTGTCAGTTTGACTCCTCCCCCCCCCCCCCCCCACCCCCCCCTCACATTTGCTATGTTGAAGTTTGTTGCTTTTTTGCTTTGAAGGCCCTGATAACCGTGCATTGCAGTGGTAACCTGATTCACTCTGTAGATGCGAGCACAATGTGGACCACCATGGTCAGATGCGTAGGTAAACAAGATTCAGACGTATGTGTGACGTAGACGCACATCACAAATACAAGAATTTGCACGTACAGATTTTGAAATACGGTTATGATGTGGTACAATAAAATGCATCTGTCCAGAAGTATGTGGACCAACAGGCTTCCATATTATTAGTTCATTGATTCAGCCCAAAGCCTCAAAATACAAATATTTGGATAATCATCCTATCTTATCATTTCCCGACATACATGAGTCAAGTCAAACATAGAAACGTAAGAATACGTCACTTGTTATGAGGGCAAGTGAAGGAGGAGGAGAGTGTTTATAATAATGTTATGGTTTATGTTGAACCAAGTGCATGGAAGAACTTGCCTTTTGTTTGTCATATCACAGCTTAGACACGGTGCATGAGGGCAGAATCTTCCCTCTGGGTTTGTACACGTTCGCCACTTACCTCAGCTCCCCTTTCAAGTCAAAACCCACGCAGTTGCACAGTGTCCCAAAGTGTTGGCTGACAATTTCCAGTACTCAAGGTCGGATATCTGAAATACTGTACACTTTGGTATTGCCAGCAGTTTTAAGTCTATAAATCAGATGGATTTTTTTCGTCTTCCATGGAAAGTCCTTTCAGAAGAAAATTCAAGTGTTTCGTTCGCAGTCTTTCCCGGCAGTCATCGCTAGTGTGCGTGTCTCCTTTCCAAGGGACATTCTACGCTGTTTACACCAAGAAGTTTACAAGAGCTCATAGGGGTTCGCTGCCAACACCCAAGCAGATCATGCAACTCTTAATAGAGCAGGAAAAGGCAAGGGGAAGTTGACGTGCTGCACGATATCTCCGGTTTATTTTCTCGCTAGTTTAAAGTTTATAATGAGGCAGCTGTGTTGTAATCGGTCTCTTCTTGTATGAGTCGTGGTGCAGGTGAGGCAAGGCCAGTGTCATCTGGCTTAATGCAGTCTTGCCTCCTTTGTAGTCATGCACTACCTCTGACTTGTTTATTTGCACATGAGATCTCGACATTTAATGCATATGTTTATGCTATCTGTGCATCTGCTTTTACTAATCACGCTTTTTCATCTTCCTGTCCTTTCTTCAGGCAATGGTGGCGTGTTACCCTGGAAAGGGTACAGGATACGTGCGCCATGTGGATAATCCCAACGGCGATGGGCGCTGTGTCACATGCATATATTATCTTAATAAAGATTGGACTGCCAAGGTATGCAAGTGATGTACAGAGCAAATAATGTCAATAAGTACCAGATGACCTCATCATGAACTAAACTATGCCGTAATTCATTCTCTTGTTTATCGTTTGCTTTTTTGTTATAACATTGATTAATTTGTCATTTGAAATGATCACTTCAAATTTCTCTGAACTAATAATCAAAAGAAAAATGATAAACAAAAAGGCCATGTTTCTGGTGTCTACATTCATGTTGGACTTTCTGTCACAAGTTTATGACTCCATGGTGAGGTCGTCTCCTCTGCCCTGCTTTCTTCCACTCGGGACACCCGAGTAGAGTCAGTGGTAGAGGTTACGTGTCGGTACGTGCCGTTCGGCCACTCTCCCTGTTTATAATCCCATTAAAATGCAGAGATCCTACTAATCCAGCCACACCCGATCGGGGAGAAGAGCGCCCCCGTGCTATTTTCCATAGTTCCCCCTGCAGGAGAGTAGATACACAGGCGGAAGAAAGAGACGCAGGTCTTAATGCCGCCGTTTATTACTCCCATCATATGGATAAAACAAGCATTTCAAACAATTCTGGTGTTTTGGTGCACAGTTTTTAGTTTTGTTTAGCTGAAGGAATATTCAAATGAATCTGACAGTAAGGCTCCCAAAAACTTCCTCACCAGTTTCCCAAAAAATTATTTCAACCGTCCGACCTTTAGTGTTATCCTTAAAACATCTAAATGATTTCCGTTTTTAGATTGTTATTGTCATCAACATTGGTTATTTGTATAAAACACAATTTTTTTTATTAGGAAATACATTATTGTATTATTAATTTGAAATAAATCTTGGCATTAGTTGTTTAATAATGAATATTAAATGCTTAGAGCGAGAATGAGTAAGTTAAACGGGTCACAATTTCTTCTTTAATCTGTCATTTATATTGCTTTAAACACCTTAACTTTCCCACCAAAAACTACATTTTACAAGATTACATTTGAACACATCATGATAGCGTTATAATTTACCCTTTGCCCACTACTCAGTCTTGTTGAGTAGATCTTGAACACACCATAATGCAAGTGTATGCAACGTCCATTACGTTATCTGTTTTCTTCCGTTATCAGCAGGAACGCGCTAAAGAAAGACTCCTCACTTTTTGGCAGACGAGCCAGTTACTGTGATTACTCCAAACAACGTGCATGGGAATGAATTACAATATAATACGGATCTTAACTTATGATGTTAGTTAAATAGTTTAAACGTTGTTTCTAATGTCTTATTTTGACCCTTTTTGTTGTGACAAATTGTGAGCTCAATGTTGTCTTCACTCATCGACACAAGTGGTGTCTGTGTGGCTGAGGCGTTGCGGTCTGTCCCGAGATAAAACTATCCAGCATGCGGCAGAGGAAATATTAAACGTAACGGCTGAAACCGCCCGTTTCAATCAGCAGGCGGTGAACTTATTAAATTTACAACACCAAATTTAAAATGTATAATCTTAATGAGCCATTACGTTTGAATTGAACCCCTTCGTGATTTGCTACTGACTGACACAGTGACACAAAAGGATTGTTTTTCACGAGTAAGCACCTCGGCGGCCGCAACAGAGAACTTTGTTTTGTTGTTTTTCATCTATTCGTTTCTTTCTTGTGAACATAATATCACAGTTAAGCCGGGAGGGAATTTCTTCAAATGTAGTACAAACCTCTACTTGGACTCAGGGATCAACTAATTAGGAGATAAAACAATATTTTTGGGCCGTAACTCAAGAATTCATTTGTCTATTAATTATATTTTCATTATGACATTTCCACAAAAATGTAATGAAGTAATGAAGCATACGACTGTGAGGCGGCAATTCTGGTTTTGTCATGTTTTTCTTTCTCATTTATTAAGGAAGCGAACGTTTGAACAAACGAGTTTACTCGCCTCTCAATTATGAGACAGATCAACAGGATGCTGCACAACAGAAAGGAACAACACTCTTAAGAACAGGAGGGTGTCTTTCATGATTCACTGACTAAGACATAGAAGTAGACAAGAGATTGTCTTCTAGATTTCCTCACATACTTGACCTCGAGACCTAAATATGAAAATTACGTAATTACAGGAAACTCCTATGAATGCTAGTTAGTGGTAGAATGTGGCCATGCACAAGTCTGTCTTCTGGCTGTGAAGTAAGCTGCAATTAATAGCGGTCTTCAAACAAGCAATGAGGTTAGTTGAATGCATATGATTGAGGGACCCGTCTTCTGCTCTGAGAGGGTAGAGAAGATAAACATCTAATTTAACAGTCCATGTCCACCATGTCCCAGTTGACTAGTGTGACTCGCATGTGACTGCCGTTCATTTGTTGATGAAATTTGTTTGACATTTATTATCATGACTATTCTTGACATATGAATATCATCACTCATTGGCAGTTTTTTCTTATTCTGTAGAGCCATTTCGAAACTGGTATTGGAACTGCCTACGATAAAGCCTAAAATGCTGTAACGGGTATTGCCGAGTGTGCAGTTCTATGCACCGATGCAATATTACATCATATCATTTACAAACGAATTAACGCAGCACGGAAACAGCATGTGTCGCTAACCGTTTAAGGTTGTATTAAGTTTCACATATGATGCATTCAAGCTCCATTCAGTAAAAATTCATATTTGGCGAAGCTAAATTATAATTATACGGTGCATGTTATGTCACACCTACAAACTTGAATAAATACAGTTTTAAGATAATCACAGAAATATTAAACTGATAGTAGAAAGATAATTTGTTAAACTCTTTTTAGTTAACTCACTGATATTGGATCAATACTCTGTATTGTTCAATAAGCGAGTTCAGAAATCGTTATTGAGAAGGAAGAAACAATATCTTAACACCTCCTGTGTTGACCACCGCACCTACAAATTGGAGAGAAACGACTGTTTGGAGTACGTTAGGTGTCTCATGTTGGCGACCGTGGTACAGTTGTGAGCACGAGTCGTCCTTCCGGCCGCTAGCCCGCATCGATGTGTCCTTGAACAAGACACTTAACCCTAAAATTTCTCGCGTAGCTGCTACTACGGTGTATAAAAGTTAGATCGTCCTGACGTGGCATCTTGCATGGTAGCTCCTCTCATCACTGTGTGAATGATTCCTATGTAAAGCGTCTTTGTGTATTTAGAAAAGCACTATATGAAATCAAAGTATTTTAAAAACATGTCACCACGTTGTAGCTATGTATAGCCAACAGATGCCAATAAGTTGTCATTCAACCTAACCTGTGACCCACTTTTGCAGCTGTTTTTTGGGGTTTATAATCCATCCTGTGTTTGCCCTTGCACTCTCAACACAATCACAGTTTTTTATGTGTACACTAAATCTTTTGTGCACCAGGTCGGTCCGACTGCTCGTTTGTTAATCGGTTAAGCTGTTGCGTGATTTCTTTTGTCATGTTCGTGATGCTTCAATTACTCAAACGAGCCATGTTCTGGGACCGCGTGGACACATGAATGATTCAAATCTAGTCCCTGATTGGTTGTTTAATAGGCATGTGATTAGCTGTGTTTTATAGAATGTGGTTGCCTGGATACGGAGGCTCTGTGAGAGAATGACATGGCGTTGGAATGTTCAGGTTCAGTTGCTCCAGTTATTTACACACAATTTTCAACATTGCGTCTCTTCAACTGCTTAACTTCGATACAAAGTCATTATATTCACATTTCTGCTCAGATTAGTTGGTCCATATGATGCATTGTACCAACACTTCGTAGTCATTAAAGTCCGCAATGCAGAAGTCTTTGTACAATTTTCCGGAAAGTCACAGTTTGGTACATCATTTTTCAGTTATGTATGACCAGTTGCTGCTTTTCAATGTTCTCTGTTCACCTATGTGACAAAAATATAAGAAACAAGCCACTCTGGTGGGAGGAAAAAGATGGATACAAGCTGAAAGTCAAAGTGTGGAGGGAATGAATCATCCACTGGAAATACCTTTCAGTATAAGTAAATGCAGATTCTCTCCAAGGTATGTTTTTAACTGAACCCATCCCCCCAAAAATACACCCCCTTTCGATTAATATTTATAAATATGGACCCTGATAAGACATAAAGACTGTAACTGCTTCTATTTTGAGAAGTGAAATAATTGCAATAAGATAGTGTATGTTCAGATGCAAAAGTGCTGCACAGCTTTTTTGCTGCACCAAGATGTATAAATATAAATCCATCCATTTTCTAGAGCGCTCAGGGTGTCGGGGCTGGGAGTGTGAGTGTTTCCCAGCATGCAATTGGCGGGAGGTAAGGACGGTTCACCCGTCTATCACAGCTGACGCATTCTGTAGAGACTCACAGACACGATCCCAGCGCTCTGTGTGACGTGCGTGAACAGTCAGGGTCACAGCGCTCAGCGTCGTCCTTCCTGTCGTTTCTTCAGAGCCACTCAGTCCACACACTAACTCTTGACATTAATCATATTGTTGAAAGTACACATGTTTACATAGTTACACCAACACTTGTTCCACCAAGGTAAAGGTTTCAGTGGCCGCCTCCAACTTAGTCATACCGGTATCTAAGGGTACACCATGTGACTTCCTTTTGTGTAACATGCTCTCAGCGAGCATGAGGGTGGCAGGTTTGGCTGGATTGTATTTCTTCCTTCATCATCTTTGGCAAGTTTGTCAGAATTAATTTTAAAAAAATATTGTTTTTTACTTTGAGAGGCGGTTTTGAGTACTGTGTGAGGTGTGTGTCTGTGAACAGGTTTTGTCCCTGTGAAAGCGTTGCAACTGTAAATGATGCAGTCACCAACGTTTACTGATGTGTAGTTGAGATCAAAGAGTTCAAAGATGGGTGTGAATTGTAAAACTCTCTGTCATTATGCTCTGTATCCAGTGCACAGCAGTATTTTCCAAAAAATAAAACCTGCTGTGATGTCAGCAGTTTCCTACCTAAAAGGCTGCACCGGAGATCAAAAATGATTACTCAGCTTGATATAGGTCAGAAGCTGATGTCCTGCGAGGGTCACCCTGTGTTCATCCTTTCTTCCAGGCCACAATTTGAATATATCGTGCCGTTAAACAATGGTCCAAATCAGTGGTGCTTTAGCCGCCTACGTGTTTCAGGAGGGAAAAACCTTTCTCCTATCTTCTCTGACCCTATTGTGCTTTATTTATTTTAGTCACCACCGGCATTCCCCCTCATTCAAAGTAGTATAAATGAGAATAACATTACTTCTCGGACGGAGGGTGTGAACCTTTCTGCCCTGCTAGTTTGCGTGTGAAGAGAGGGGCCTATCATATCAACTGTGTGAGAGTTTCAGCGGCACGCTTGCAGCAATCTGCTTTTTCACTCTCCACGTCCTTTATCCAGCTGGAGCAGTTTTCCTGTGGGTTATTCTTCCTATCCCTCCACAGGAAAGCCTTCCCCCCGCCGCTGCTTCCGATCCTAAGCTTTCCTCCTCTAGCCCACGGAGTTGGACATCAAATTTCCTTAACATTATCCTCTTACGTTTGTAATTTCAAAAAGCCTGACAGTGCATCTTCTGTAACAGTGATAAATGCAGTTTTAGGACACATTCCCTGAATGTTTACGATTTTAAATACGGATGAACGTAACAGGATCCGAAAAATGTCCACTCCTTCTCTTATTGTTTGCTTCCTCCAGTCTTTCCTTACCTTCCTGTGATTGCTTTGTCCTGATTTGTATACAAAATTGGGATTGTTCCTTCTTGTTCTGCTCTTCCAGGAACACGGTGGCCTTCTTCGAATCTTCCCTGAAGGAAAGGCACAGTTTGCCGACATAGAGCCCAGATTTGACCGTCTGCTGCTGTTCTGGTCCGACAGGCGGAACCCTCACGAGGTTCAGCCCGCCTTCGCCACCAGGTCAGCATCCAAATCCGTCGGCTGCACACACCCAGGTGACCCGGTCGGTTGCACAGTGACTCAGTGCTCTGATTGTCTCCCCAGGTATGCTATAACGGTGTGGTATTTTGACGCAGATGAGCGAGCCAGAGCTAAAGAAAAATACTTAACGGGTAGGTTTTGATGTAAAAGCTGCACAAACCGTTTGTATTATTTCAGGCCCTCCGTGTGTTTGTTTTACGCTCTTTTATATCATCTCTTGTGTGTTCTGTTTCCTCTGTGTGCAGGAGAAAAAGGAGAAAAGGTTGAACTTGGCAAAGCATCAGATCCCAGCTAGTGGGCGACCTGCATCCCCTGCAAACAGCCTTTAAGTGCTCTGTCCTCAGAAAGTGGCCTGTCGAGTGTGCGTGTGTGTGTGCGTGTGTGTGCGTATGTTCCTGTGTGTGTGTTTTACATGGAAAAGCAGCAGACTTTTTACGTGAGTGTGTGGAAGATCCATTTTTATTGAGACAAGACAAACACAAACAGTAATATCTGTTTGTTTTCAGCAAACTGGGTAAGCCCAGAGGACATTGAATGTCACGACATTGTATTGAAAGGGATCGTCTTGTTTTTTGCTCTTTCACCTTATGGATGAAATTAAAGGCTTGCCGGTGGAGAGCTCTCACATTACAGCTGACATTTTCAGAAAATCACCAGGAATTAAACTTCTCCCAGAGAATCTACAGCTTTTGCATATTGTTTTTTTGCAGTAAATTCCTTAAAGGTACAGTGTTCTGCATATGCTTAATGTGTTATGCTTTTCACATGGAATCAGCTGTTATAAGCTACTGTATTGCTAAATGTACTTGAGGTTGCAATAATATGAGGAATGATCTAAATTAAAAACATCTTTTTTTCTGACAAATTGTTTGGTCTTAGTTTGAATCTGATCATTTGCAGCACAGTAATAATTCAAAGAAAATTAATGTGCACAGATTTAACACCCGCAGTGTAAGCGGTGTCATGCTGCCCTCTGCAGGTCGACATTGTACACACCTCGCTTGTCTGATTTTCTGGACCGCAGCATTAATATGATTACTCATAATGGCAATAAGGTTATTCACACTGACAAGTGAGAGGAAAAACACGTTTAACCATCAGCATATTCAACTCTCCCTTCCATTTTAAACGTAATATCCGTAGCGTTGCCTTTATTGCTCTGTAAACTACAGCATGTCGGTGATTATCAAAAAACCTGAAAATGTGATTTAGATAGTCAAAAGAACATTATAATATTGTAGTATATTGATCATGCGGTAAATATCAACCAGTAAACTATTGCATGAAAGGCTTTTAGATTATTTTTTTCCGACTTAATGTCCTGCAATAGCTTTCATTTCATTTATCAAGTGCTTTATATTTATACTTTGTCCATTCGATACCAAACAAATCAGAGCTTGATTTAAATTAGTCCCAAATGTAATGTCTAACATTTGAAAACCAATACAGACCTTTTCCAAGAACATATCGAAACTTAAGCCTCAGAAGTAAAGTGAGAATGTTCCTTTAGTGAGAAACGTGTCCGGCCTGCTGGTCTTGATATTCTGCCACTAATCCTAAAAATGTTCCTTTAGTTTATCAGAAGAAGCTTTTTGAGCTTTTGATCCAACTCCATGCCCCAGTTTCATCTGTCCTCAACTACAACCGGTGATTTCATACCTGTATGTTAATCAAAGTCTTTATTACTGTCCAGTTAGAGTAATTATGTCATACAAAATGTAAACCTTGGATTCAAAGATGTATTTGTCGTGTACAAAAGTAATCTGTGTAGTAAAATGTTCCTACGGTCAGACTAGAGGGGGAAAAATAAGGATCCCAAAAAATAAAATGAAATCATTTAAAGGAAAGAATGAGTAACCTAATGTCGGTTCATCAATAAAGTTTACTTTGGTGTGTTATGAGAAATGAATGCCATATTTCACAGCATTCAAACTGTTTTAATATCAATTCCATGAATATATCCTCTATATAAACAAATATGTATGAAAAAGAACACGCTACATAAAATAGTAATAGAGTTCATATTACAAAAGGCAGAAAATATATTAAACAGTATTCAATACAAACTATTCACTGAAAATGTTTAAAAGCAGATCACTTTGTACAAGGAGTGTGCAAAATCAATGTCCCATCAGTGGACCTTCACATGCTGGTTATTTCTTCTTCTCTAGACAAAATAGAAGACTGAATGTATGGTGTCGAGGACCCGTGTGCCTCTGACACTAAGAGACTGTGCAAAAGTATACAAAAAGGAGCCAGAAGTCGACAGGAGCCGTGAGCGCCGGTCAGTAATGGCTGAGCTCCTCTGGAGGAGGCGGGAGGAGGTGACCGTCGTCTCCTCCGACGTAGGCGCTGATGCTGCTGCTGCTCTCGCTCCCCCAATCGTAATTGTCGGCAGCCAGACTGGAGGGGTCAAATCCAACAACGCCGTCAGGCTTCTCGTTCCCACTTCATGGACGTCATTTTGGTGATCGGATCGCGGCGTTTACCTGGCTTGGATGTTCTGAGGCATGACGCTCCACGCCAGGTCGTCGTCGCTGTCGTAACGCCGCGGGTTGTCGAAGAAATAAGCCCTGGAGGAGAAGAGGTGACCGGGAAGCCCCGAGCCGCTCTGACGACACAAAAGGTAAGATGTCGTAGTCTTATATTAGAAGACTGTATTACACACTCACTTTTAGCACCGCACAGTTCCCAACCGGTTTGCCTCGTTTTTAACTTGACTACATGTTGAAGGCATCAAACAACAAGGCAGAAACAGGCCTGGACTCCTATAAACAATCTTGTCACCCTCTCTCCTCAGATTCATCTTGTGACCCCAGGGAGTATTCTTCCCCCCACCCCCAAGTTAGAAAACACTGTTTGGGTGCTCGCGGGCTCACCCTGTCGAGGTCTGGCTGCCGAACTCTGAAGAAGAAGACCATGAGCGAGGTGGGGAGCAGCTCCCATATGAACAAGATCACCCCGAAGACGATGTAGCCGGCGTCGCCCAGAGTCGACCGTAAATCAGCCTGAAAAACAGAATGCCACACGTTTACTAATGAAACGCTCTTTGACCCAGAGACGGAGGCAGCTGTGTCTCCTAATCAAGGTCCTCACGAGGAAAAAACACGGTCAACAAGGCTAAAACAAAATGAACAAAAACAGTCTCTTTCCACTGATGCTCATAGAGAAGAAGAAAAAAGCCTGCCCATTGGGACCTCTGGCGGTTCACCTGGTCTGAAACGTTGTACCAGTCGTAGTCAAAGGAGTTGATGCTCTTGTTTGAGAGTCCCAGGACGACCAGATTGTAGCAGGCCCTGGAGGAGTACAGGAGGATGACCAGGGCTCCTATGATTGTCACCTGGCACACTGACGTCCCCTGCACAGATAAAGAGGAGTTGATAACAAATTACCATCTTTTTTTTCTTTCTTTTTTTTTAACTACAGGGAAACTCAAGGTGAGAACAGCGACGATACATTTTGCAATCAAGGTGCCAATTATATTTTTGCTGAAGTGCACCCGGTGTGTCACAAGAACAATACCAAGTTGCTAGGAAACAATCACTATGTACACAGCACAATTGATAGGAAGTCGTGCATCCTCACACAAGGATAAGCAGCGCCTGACACACAACACAAAAGTCACTTTTGTTCCCTTTCTTCCCAGAGGGTGCAGAGCTGTAGTAGAACTTATACTTATAATTCATTTAATAATTCATCTAATGTTCCTCTCCGGGCCAAACAGGACAGGCAAGTATGTCTTACTTTGGATTCCAGGTAAATGTTGGCCAGCGACATCTTAGCAAGCTTGTAGAGGCACAAGGAGAGGGAGACGGCACACAGGACGAAGAGCGAGTCGTTGATGGCGACCCTCACAAGCACGATGGTGTGGGCCTCTGCAAAGGACATCCTCACCAGCAGGGCGCACACTAAGTTCACCACTAAAAACACAAGGCTAATGAACAGGAAGAGCAGGTACAGCGGCAGCCTGAGGATCAGGAAAAACACTATCAACCTCAAAAGTTTATTTTCAAGGCCAAAATAAAATCACAGACAAATATAATTTAATGGTGAAGGGATTTGAATCTTACCTGTATCTCAAAAGCTCGGGTGCGTATTTCGACTTTGCCTTGAAAACAACCTGTGAAAAGACACCAGTTACCGCTTCACGCTGTTTAGGCAGCCCACTTTCACTTCTGTATTCTCACTCAAAGGAGAACTACAAAATATATTCTTCTGAAACAGGAACCTCGCAGTTGAACAGCAGAGTTGTGCGCATTGGATGCACAGCGTTCACACAGCACAGGGTCCTGTCACAGTGACTACTAGAGCGTCACGTCAGATGGATTCACTGCAGCAGTCAAAGCAAAGGAACGGAGATGCAGTTCATTGCTCTGAACATCAAGTTCATCGTTATATAATTCAATACATTTAAAGCTGGAATTATTAGTGGATTAGCAGAAATGTTTTTATCGGGCAAAAATGTCAAACAATTGCTGGTTTGTTAAAAAAAAGCATGGGCGGTTGAAGAAAAGAAACTTAATAAAGAATAATCAATAGGAGGAAATAATCATTAGTTACTCAATATTGTGGTATGACTTTAAACAAAGTGATCAGTCCTAGTTTAAAGGTTTTTAATGTGACTATCTCTAAATGATCATTGTATTCTGTTCAAGTTCAAGTCATGACCAGGAGCCATGTTATGCTTGGGTTTCAGGCACTGGTTCACATGAGGTCAGTGTATGTTAAATGACCTCCTTCAGACATGATGACACTTAAAAACACCCTGGAATAATAAGGAATGTCTCATAAATAATAATTAACTCGTTAAAAGGAGCTTGTTCAGGACAATCGCTGGATGCAAGTGTGCTCTTGTTTCCCACATGTATGTATACATTGCAGATTGACTTTCAAACCAGTCTGCACTATGCTGCTACACCACCACCACCACCACCACCAACTGTAACTCACCTGTGCCAGGTAGAGGTTCATGAGGCAGAGCGTGAAGAACTGGAGGCACACGGGGAAGCAGTACAGCAGCCAGAAGGGGAACGGGCCCAACTTGTTGGCTGTCACCAAGTTGTCGAAGTAGAAGGAGAAGAGCACGGCGCGCAGGGCCGACCACAGCAGGCACAGCGACAGGAACGCAGTCTGGTAGCTGAAGCGCTTGTGTCGGTAGCGCAGCACCAGCCAGAGCTGCACGTAGACGAAGATGAAGAGGAGGGAGTAGAAGACGGTGTAGGCCACCGTCAGGCCCAGCGTGACGTAGGGGGGCACGGCCGGACTCAATGTAGGCAGCGGCAGAGACTTGCCCACCGGCGACGGCTCCTTCTGCTCCACCGGGGCCTCCATGAACCTGCTCTCCCTGGCCGCGGGAGGAGCGGGGAGGGGGCTGTGCCGGTGTTGGCCGCCGGTCTCTGTCTCCGCAGAGCCGCGGCCAAAGGAACAGCAAATGAGAAAGAAAAAGAGGGACGTGACAATGCCGCGAATGTGGCCGTCAAGTGCAGGGAGAGGAGAAACGCGAGGGGAAGAAAACGAGGCGAACTTCCTGCTGCGGAGCCACGGACAGCCAGAGAGCGAGGCACATGATCAGTGATGAGACTGAAGACGCTTGTCGGCGCGGCAGGAAGCTGCTGAGAGCCGCCTGCAGCCCGCAGCTCAGCGCGAGGACAGGGGGGACTAGCCTCCGCCCCCCACGCGCTCGTCACGTGACGCCACGCATCAGCTGACGCACGCCGCTGTACCTTTAACCCTGTGATGGGGCTTCCCATCGCTGCCGGGATCCCAAGAGAGCCTCTTGGGTTTACTTTCTTTTCATCGAGGTGCGTGAAAGAATGTCACATGGTCATCACTCAACACTGAGTGAGTTAATAAACAATCCATACAACGGATCCACGAGCTGTATGCGCGGGCCTACAGTGATATAAGGTTGATATGTTTAAATGTTTAGGAAATCGTAACTCTAAAATCACTTAGATAGCTTGTATTGTTGCGGAAATTGCTGCGAAAGATACAGTTAGTGTTAAATAATACAAGTGTACTATATTAATAGTATTTTATTCAAGTTCTAAGAGTGAAATAATGTATTAGAATTGGAGATAAAAGCACAACAAAAAAGCACTGGTAACTGTAAAAGGAAGTCATAATTGGAGTCGCAATGTCCCTGGTTCTTACTGTCTCGCTTCACTGTAAACTTTCAAATAAAGGTTTAAGAAAGAACCCAAAGACAGAATTAACCACTTGATTAACAGTTTGCATTATCTTTACATGAATTAGTTAATACAATATCCCTAATCATCAAATTGTGTACATTACAGTTGTACCTAGCTTGTAATCCAGCCTTGACGTGATGGTAAATTGTCAAATAATGGTCACATTAATGCAGCAGAGTCAACACATTCAGACATTCAGATACAAATCTTATGCAAATCAGTAGCATTTGTAATTGGACCCCTCTCTGCCTGTGAAAAACCAGGGTTTGTTTTCTTGGACTTTAGAAAGCTCCTCCAGTTGTGGCAGTGAGTAGCATGAGTTCTCCTCATGACAAATGAACTGATCCCAATGCGTAAAATCACAAGAGCGAGTTCCCCTTTAATACAAACTCAGAGTACTTCAGGAGTATTTAGAGAAGCAGAATTTGGTTTATGATCAGAGAAGAAGTTTAATCATTCAACCTCAGTCAATCTTGTTATGGTTTGTAGTAGCTGTGTTTTTTGTGTGTTTTGTTTCACAGGGCTGGGGCATGTGAACATGAGGAAGGCCAAGGATGGAGGTCACTCCAGCTCACCTTTGACTGCAGTGAAACGTTAATCTTTTTGCACACGGGGACACCACCAGGCAGGACGCTGTCAGCTCCAGCACCTCCCTCTTTGTACAGCCCCATTATTAAATATCCTTTAAAACGTTGGCCACTAATGCGTGATATGGAGACATTCATTCTTTTACTCACACCATTTAATAATGTCTATGTAAGCATAATATTTCGTCAAAATTTAAAAATATATAAAACATTTGATGTGTTTGTTCCCAGAGTTCCCTCAGCCAAGCTGCAGCCCTTTATAACAGCCATATCTCCAAGTTTGTCTGTATATATAAAAAAATAATAATAGAGTAGTGACGAAAACGGCACTTCAGCCTGATTATCACGCCGATCAGATCCAAGTGCACTGCTGGTTCCCAGGCAACACGCTCAGAGAAAACAGACTCACTCAAACACATCACTGGCCCCGAGGAAAATATGCCGTCAGCCACTGAGTGTCCAACAAGGGCCTGCTGCGCATCACCATCAGTGCAGTGGACTATTTGGTCAGCTGATGTTGAATGGTAAAATAAATAAATGCATATACATTTATGGTGTTGATGTTCCTATATGTATGTAAATCTGTATTACTCTCTGAAAATCTTCTAATTCTCTGGAGAAATATATTCAGAAGCCATAAACGCAAACGTTATACAAATGATCAGAAGGTGGCGCCTTTAAACCGTATAAAGGTGGAAGGAATGGGAGGGCTTCAAAGTGGGAAAATGAATCAGAAGAGACAATTAAAGAGAAATGAAAACCAACAGAAATGCATATGCAATGTTTAATTCTCTTAAAAATGGTCTCTTAAAAAAACATGGTTCCTAGTTTAGCATTTAAAAATCCATCAAAGGCATCCAGATAGATGTTTCTGCACATAACGTATCTCTTTTCAATAATGAACTGGTATGTATGTCTTCAGATTACTTCTGATTTCAGCCTTTGTGGCTGAAAAGCTCATCTCAAAGCTCCACAAGCAGCGAGGCTGAAAACAGAAGGTTTTCCCTGAAGGTGACGCAAAATGAAAAGATAAAAGTACCCAATAAGTTTCCCAGCAATATGGACATTTTATACTTTGACCTGAGGGTGGTGTAAGAGAGTAGCTCCACACAAGTATACACAAAACTCTCGTCCTTTGTGGATCCCAAACTATTTGCCTTGTGATTGTGATCCCCTAAAACTAACTAATGTCTCCTGGACTCTTCATCGCAAGTTGTCTTCTGCTCGGTCTGAGAACACTAAATAAAAAGTTTTACAAAAAAATTCCAAGGCTTACTTCAAAAGCAAAAATGCCATGAAAAAAAAACATAAATTATAAACTCAACACATTTTCATTCTCACAACTTTACAGGGGCACTTTGGCAATCTTAAACATATTGGTATTCCCCAGACAGGGAAAAGATGCATGATGCACAATCTGTACTTTCAGTTTTCTTTTCTCTCTCTTGTGAAATAAAATCTTGGTCAAAACGTTATTCTTATTTCTCATCTGGGATCACGATTGTCCATATTCAATCTAGTGGGGAATGCTGTCTTTCATCTGGAGGTCATTTGTTACCTAATGTCACTTTCAAAGCACATTGTTATGGCCCAATGTGTTGGCAAAAGTTATTTTGGGCTAATGACAGCACCAAACAAAAGGTCAGAGGGTCCCAACAAATCAATAGGAATCATGGGAACCATGAATGCCCATATTAAAATGTGATGCCAATGTGGTCAACAGTTGTTCAGATGTGTGGACCAAAGTGTTGGATGGATGACTGAGCATCCGTGAGCGAGGCCGAAACAGAACCATATTACCAGCATGCCCCTCATTATCCCAGCTGGAGTCCAGTCTGATAGCCACAGCGGCGCGCCTCAAATGATTAGTGTATGGTACAGTGATCTGCGATATTGTCCTTTACATAATGTTTCAATCAAACTGGCCATGGGGCTCTGTTGCTGGTAACTGGTCCATGCTCTGATGCCCCCTTGGCCTGTGTCCAGATCTGCTAATACAGTCCAGCGTTGTCCCTCTGGAGACACTTGGACCTCCCACTCAGTGGCCCCTGTGTTTTATACCTTATCGTCCAAACACTGAGGGCTGCTCTCTGCTGTTTTGGCAATATTGAAACACTGAGGGTCAAAGTCAGGGTTTACATCAAGCGATGCGACGTGAAAGTGACCTCATTGTCCACTTTTGTCCTCAACCAACCTTTTATAACGGCAATGTTTTTTTTTTTTCTATTTTCTTTTTAAAGAGGGTCAAATATCTCAATAAACTGCCCCAAAGCCTGCACTCGTATCCACATCACTCCAGGAATTTGTGTAACTAACAATACGGAAAAATAAGTACAGACTACCTCAGCCTCCCCCCCCCCCCCCCCCCCCACACACACACACACCCTTCCTCTCAACTCCGCCCCACGTTTCGCCAAACTTTGACTGAACTTTCTTCCGCGGACCCTGTGCGTCACTCTCCCATAACCTTGGCTTGGACAGACCACAGGACCGCTCAACTGCTCCTGGAACACAAACAATGGCTTGGCAGCAGCAAGGATGGCTCGTCTGTGCGAGTTTTCTCGGATTCGTGGCGTCGGTGCAGAGCATAACGCGGGGAGAGCTTTTCCCCTTCGGTCCGAGCGCACGGGACCAGTTACTGGACGCAGGGAATGACCAGACGCACCAACTCGCACTGGACAAGCCAGTGTTGTTTTACGATGGCACTTTCGACAGCATCTTCGTAAGTCAAACCACAATCTGAGACAACAGCATTGTCATTTCAACACAAACGCGCGGGAGCTGTGGTCAGGGTGGACTGTCCGACGAGCTTGCGCAATTGCGCATATCCTAGAAAACCCGGGTGTTTATGGTGAAAAGGGTTCAGTAACCTTAAACAATACATGGAAGTTGCAACATATATCCAGGGCGGAGTATGCGCTGGAATATTTGTTATTATTGATTGTCTTGTCACAGAGCCTGCTCTACCTTGAGATTACGGTTTAACCTGAGATTATCATGGCACCGTTGACACAATTGAGTACTTCTCGATGTGAGTTTCTCTGATAACTAAGAGATGATTTTATGAATCAAGCATCTACAGTATGTTTAACATACTGACATCCTGCAATATCTAGCTAATTGGAGGATGGACTTTGGACTTTGGAGGTTTGTCTGTTCCCTAATTAATTCTTAGAGGATTAATAAATTAACAGATTAAAAGAAAAAGGTAAAAGAAAGTGCTTTAATTGTGCTGCATGTGGATGATTTGCTATCAGAGAGTAATTCTATATAAAAGGTTTTTCCTTTGAAAGGCATGAAATTTAACATTTACCTTAGCTTTGTTGGTGTTTTATTTTTTTAATAAAGTCACTTTAGCATACTCGATGAAGCAGTGATCCTTTTTTCTGTTTTGATAACAACTTCATCTTTGATCAGTGATCTCACCCAATGAGCAGATTTATTACAGGAGATGAGCAAGACGTTGTGGTTAACACATGAGCCTGAGGTTGAGAGTAAATCAGTCAGTCTGGTTTCCCCACTGCTAACTATTCATAAGTTATCCCAACATCCCTCCAGTAACTACACTACTGCAGCCAATGTGGCCTAAAGAGGATCGTTTTTTATTCATGAGACAGTCCCTGAACTGTCTATGCCCTAAAGGGGAACAGTAATGGCTTTAACACCAGACATGGTTCCAGAAGGAGAAAACAAAAAGCCTCCTTCTGAGTGTGATTCATATCCCGTGAAGCCCATGTGCAGGTGACTGACCTTAAAGATCTCTCTGCACCATGTCTGCGAGATCAGACTCACAGATCAGTTTCCCAGCTTGATCTTCCATTTTGGGCAGGAAGTTTTTGTAATGAAGATTACTGAGCAATCTTTGGGCTCTCTGGGGCTGCTCGTCAGGGGGCAGGCACAGGAAACAGTGTGGCCCGGGCCAGCAATAGTGCTCTTGTTTTGCTCTGGAACCGATCCTCATTTGCAGTGTGTGTGTGTGTGTTTTTAACATGAGCCCAGCTTTTTTTTATTGACAAGTCATGTTAAAACCTTAAGTGGTTGAACTCTGTGTTTAATGGCATCTTCTTTGTTCATTAGGGCTTTTGTAGGACATGGCAGCTGACTCGGATCATTAGTCTAATGAGTGTAGAATAAAGATCAAAGTGGGTCAGACTGGACCGGGTTCATCTCTGATGCGAAACAGTTCTTCATATCTTGGTATCCTCATCTATAACCAGTGTCACAGTCATCTAATTCCTGGATATCCCCATTACCAACTCGGAGCTTTCACTTTCAGATCAATACCAATGGTTTCGTTGCCACAGCGGAGCCAACAGGCGAGTCGACATATCTTGGCAATATGCCCCCAAAATTCGGCATGATTGCAGCTCTGCAAGGAGACCTGGACACAAGTGATGGTGTGGGGAAAGTTTTCTTCCGTCAAGACTCCAGCCCTGGAGTTCTAATTCGGGCGGCCCAGTTCATCAACGGGGCCTTCCCCGAGGATGCGGAAGTCAATCCCACCAGTGCTGTGGTGGTCACCTGGGTTAACGTCGCCACCCATGAACCTCCGAGCAGAGGAGATGGCGTTGACAAGAAGGTGAGCATCACATGGTGATTCAAGTGATCTGTGTTGTAACTTGTCATTTACTTGCTCTCTCCAATGTTTCATCACACAGAGAAACACCTTCCAGCTGGTGATTGCGTCCCTGAAGGCTGCGTCGTACGCTATTGTCCTGTATGCAAGGGACGGGATGCAGTTTTCCTCCACGCCCGTACAAGGCAGCAGTGCAGTCCTGCACGCTGGCTTCAGTAAGGGGTTGGTCCGGGGTTTCCTGTTTTCCAGTCAAGGGCCATACTACCGCACCACCGCCGATGATGAGGCATCCATCAGGGCTTTAGCAGAGTGAGTCAACCGACGGCAGGAATAACCGTTTTCTCACAAGTGTAGTGTTGGTGTTTGGATAATGTTGCAAGAACAGTGACTGTAAAAGCCTCTCTTCTCCCCCATAGAGAGACCAACTCTGGCTTGCGGGGTGTATGGGTGTACGAGATTGGAACTTCTCCCTATTTCACCAACGTGGCACCAGGCGAGGTCACTGACCTGCCCTCGGAGGCCACGCCGCAGACGCCCACTGTGCGGGATGACGAGGACACTGATGCAAGGAGGACTGTGTACACTAACGGACAGAAATCGCAGGACCTTCCCTATGAGCCAGAGGGGGAGCGGATCGAAGTCCACCAAATTCAGTACCAGCCACATCACCCCGACAACCCAGAGGTCGTGGTGGTGGACGACACAGATATAAATGTAGACGGTGAGTCAACAGAAGAACGACTCTAAGGCTCTTCGCTGATCATGGTTGGAGCATTTCAGGTGTTTAAACAACGAGCCGTTCCTGCCTCATTCTTACCATGTTTCTCCATGTTTTCAGTGTTTTCATACAACCTGGGGGCGTGTGCGAGCAATAGGAAGAAGTGCTCCCAGTTTGCAGACTGTAAGGACCACTCCAGCGGATACTGCTGCAACTGCAGACCTGGCTTCTACGGCAATGGGATTCAGTGTGTGGCAGAGGGTAACGCCCCTTTGATTTTGAAACAAGATTGAATTTGGGTTGGGTTGCCATTCTTTACTGCTTCAAGAAAATGTAGAGACATGGGTTCAATTGTGTGCTCATGCCAATGTTTTTTGTCACATCCTATGCGCTAATGTTATGAGTTATGAGCTGAGATAACAGTAAAGAAAACATACTATGACACAACGCGATGCTGTGATTATCTGTGTTCCCATGTTCCCCAACGCAATATCATATTTATGTGACACGATTAAGACACCGTTACAAGATCTTATACTGTCAACTGTGCTTTTTTCCCCCCTAATTTATTTGTTTATGTTTATTAGCCTGGATCAATATGTGGAAATCTTCTACAACTCATGATAGTCTACTCTTGTTAGCCTATAGGATGATCCTTAAAACCTACACTGATTAATGTTTCAACCATGTGACAGGTCCATCTACCTTTGTCCCTTTTGATATTTTAAGTGTGAAACCAGCCCTGACCAATATCTTAAAATGAGGACAATGGGAACATTGGGAGGACCCCTGTTTGTCCACTGGACATTTACAAATGTACCAGTAAAGCTTCTCCTATTTAGTAAAATGTCATCTCAAGTAGCTAATCCAAGTGGCTTGTTATTTAAAGAAAAAACAAAGTTAGTGTGTCTAACTAACAATAGCTAAAAGAGCTTCTAGATTTTTTTGCAAATTAAATTACACTTGAGACCATTACAAAAATAACAAGCTGCTTATTTTTTTGATTGTCAATAATAAAAGCATATTAATGCCATTGACTAGCTGGTGTTCAACACAGGACACTCACAGGATTAGTCTGAAAACACGCTTTTAAAAACAAACTGCATAAACTATTTGTAAAGACATTTGTTGTGTCCATTGTTCTCCTGAGCAGCTGTAAGATGTGGAGGTGATGGGGGAAAATCTTTTGGGAGTTTAGCTATTTCCCTTCTTGTGTTCAGAAATGTTCCATAATTGAACATTACACTAACGTTACTCCTGAAATTATTTGCACAAACTGGGAAAATGTGATGTGTTAATCTCTGTTTGGGTTGTTTTTTTGCAGGAAAGCCACAGAGGATGAATGGTAAAGTGTATGGAAAAGTGTATGTGGGCGACTCTGCTTCTCCTGTGGAGTTCAGCAGCAACGACCTCCACTCATACGTCGTGGTAAACGACGGCCGCTCCTACGTGGCCATCAGTGACATCCCGAACACCATTGGGCCATCACTGCTGCCCCTGTCGGCCCTTGGTGGTGTGATCGGGTGGGCGTTTGCTTTGGAGCAGCCAGGCTTCAGGAATGGCTTCAGTATTATTGGTGAGGGAAATAGTTCTACAACTGGACCAAGTAGTGTCTGATAATGTGACGCCTGGAAGCTTTTCGTGTGTTTTTCTCATGCTTCAATTGGTTAGAAAAGGACAAAAGTGAACATGCAGAAAGTCTAAAGCTCTGTAAACAAACGCCGATGCCGCTACAAGCAGTTTGCCATACAGCTGCAGTTTTTCTCACTCTGTCCAGCTGAATTCCCCTCAGGTTACTTCAGCTGTCAAAGAAGGCGGGGAGCCAAAGTTCATCCAGGGCCAGGGTCTTGAAGTTAACCTCCTCTTCTCTGGCGTCTGTAGGGGGGGAGTTCACACGGCAGGCTGAGGTGACCTTTCTGCCAGGGAATGAGAAGCTGACCATCATGCAGGAGTTCAAAGGCATCGATGAGCACGACCACCTGGTGGTGAGCACCACCATGGAAGGCCGGGTCCCCGAAGTGCCCCGTGGCTCCACCGTGAAGATCGGCTCTTATTCTGAGGTCTACCAGTACAGCAACAACTGTGAGATACAGCTTGAACAGAGACTTAGTTTTTTCATGTAAATGTCGGTGACTTGTTTCTCCTGTGGTTCTGCACCTCTTTTCTGCTTTTGTAACCATAACTAAACCGTTTAGAAGACTAATGAGTCTCGTACTTGCTTCTTACCTGCCTGTCACACCTTCCAGTGATCACTTCATCCTCCACTCGGGACTACGAAGTGAGCTCGCCCGATGGCTCCACCGCCACCAGGACGTACCAGTGGCGTCAGACCATTACCTTCCAGAGCTGCCAGCATGGCGATTCTTTGAGAGACATAAAACCAACTCAGATGCTCAGCGTGGACCAAGTCTTTGTCCTGTACAATGAGAACGGTGAACTCATCCGGTTCGCCATGAGCAACAAGATCGGGGATATCAACGGTGAGGTCATGGAGATTATTTTTGCCTTCCTGTTTTGTCTGCGCACACTTCCTTCCTGCAGTGCTAGATATAACATCCTGGCCAGGGACTGGTTCTACAAAAACGTGATGGCTTATTTTGTCATGGCATTACATGAATTGATATTATAACGGTACGTCTGCACTAAAATACACCCTTAATTCCCAGGAGGGCAGCCAGAGGAGAACCCGTGTTTCACTGGAAGACACGGCTGTGACACCAACGCTGTGTGCCGACCCGGAGAGGGAAATCAGTTCACCTGCGAGTGTGCTAGTGGCTTCAATGGGGATGGCCGCACATGTTATGGTAAGAATAACACATCTGATGTCACACGAATAAAAAGGACCATTGTTTCTATTGTTTTTGACCATGCAGATGCTCTGCATTAATGAACTTTCCGCTTTCAAGTAAATCAAACAGTTTGCACATCTGTTGAAAGGCATCATTTGATTAACCCAGACTTTGTAAAGCCTTCCTTCCTGGGGAACTGGGCAATCTGACCAATTAGCACAGGGAGTGTCACATGGGAAACAAAGTCTCCCATACTCTCAGACCAGGTTAGCAGTCCATGCTCGATGCAACCATGAGTCGTTTGTACGCGCGAGCAGACAGGAAGAGCTCTGAAGCACATACAGTTAAAAGGGGAAGGAAGCATATCAGACAGATGCTATCTTGAAACATTTGTAATTAAGAAACCTAATCACGCTCTCTCCTCTGATCTCCATCTGATAATGAAGGACACTGATGTGACAAATCCAGACTTCAGAGCCTCAAACTTACACACGGTTGCCGTTATTAGCATATGATAATTGTCTCTTCTCTTTATCAGACAACGACGAGTGCAGAGAGAACCCTCAGATCTGTGGCTCTCACGCTATCTGCAACAACCAGCCCGGGACCTTCCGCTGTGAATGTGAAGAAGGTTATCAGTTCGCCAACGATGGCCAGACCTGCGTTGGTAAGTATTGTTTGTGCCGGGTACAATTACCTATTTCAGAAATGTCACCTGGCAGTTGGGATGTACAGGTTCAGACATAAACTGTAATGCAATGCGTGAAGATATCAAGTAGGCCAGAGTGAGCCAGAGAAAACACGTCAACACAATGACACACATACAGCGTTGAACCCGCTAGTGCAGTGGCAATGTAATTTCAGAGATTATCTCAGAGAAAGTGTGCTTGGGTTTGAGGTCCACACTGCGAGTGCATGTGTGCGTGTGTGTTCGTCAGGCCGAGGTCAAATAACATGCATTGCTTCACATCAGGACAGTTCTTGAAATAATCACGGAAAAGTGTACAAGACTAAACCGACTTCAATATTCTTTTCTCACTTTCCTAATAATCAGCTGTTTGTCTTCAGCTGTAGCCCACATATAGTCATGAACAGTACAGCATTTTGGAAAATAGGCTTATTTGCTCTCTTGTCTTAAGTTACAGGAGAGTTAACAAATCTGCCGACCAGCACCTCTAAAGATCACTGATTCACTTGATGTATCTTGTTT
This sequence comes from Clinocottus analis, assembly GCF_023055335.1. Lineage (NCBI taxonomy): Eukaryota > Metazoa > Chordata > Actinopteri > Perciformes > Cottidae > Clinocottus > Clinocottus analis. The sequence continues at coordinate 15,387,442 of NW_027176240.1, read as the reverse complement.
GTTTAATCCATAACTAACCACCTTTTTTCCCCTATGTCTAGTCGTTATGCTAAACTAAGCCTTACATTCATCACGAGAGGGGTACTAATCTTTGCATCCAGCTCTCGGCAAGAGAGTGAAAAAGCATGTTTTCCATAATAGATACGTTTTACTAAAATGAAAATGACAAAAAGCATTGTGGCAAAATTGAACAAAAATTGTACTGTTCAGCGTTTAATGTGGTGTATGGTCATTTTGTGACATGCTGTAATAACCTAACAGAGTATTTATTCTCCTCCTCAGAGGTTTATCGACCTGTGGACGCCTGTGAAGAAGGCACCCATAACTGTGACATTCCTGAGCGCGCTCAGTGCAGCTACACCGGAGGCTCGTCCTACATCTGCTCCTGCCTGCCAGGGTTCATAGGAGACGGTAGAGTCTGCCAAGGTACTGCAGAGCAACACTAGATGTATGCTTTTGAGACAGAATATCCTCATGACGTTGCACCTACAGAATGCTATACATAGTTTTGAACATTTGAGCCCAGCATTTAAGATGTGTAGATTTTTAGACTGATCTTAAAACGTACACAGACGTGGTAGCAGTGTGTCTAAAGATGACAACACACAAAGCCGCAGCTCTGATTGGCCAGACTACAGTTACATTTCTAATTGTTTATTTATCATTTAAGCAAAGGATGACACTCAAATTATTATTTGGTTTATGTAATGATCTCGCAGTTTATTCATGGTGGATTTCAAATGCTAACTAATAACTAATTGTAATTAAACTGTAAAAGTCTGTAATTAAACCTGTGGAACACTACAGGCTTTGTACTTGTTGGTGTCTGAAGGAAAATGTAAATCTGGAGACTTTAGAGTTTGCTGCCAAAAGGCTTTGCAATCATAAGCGATGTTGTCACTCAGAGAATCATCGCAGAGGAAGATAAAATATAACAAGGACGCAGGACATAGATTAAAGTAGCTTCTGGCAATGAAAATGTTGTTGGAAATTGCTCCTGTAGTTATCGAGTGTCAGAGCATCTTCTCTTATGCTCACAAGGAGACTTTTGAAAACTCTCCCCCTTGCAAATGCCCTATCATGTGATGATGATCAACACAAATGAAGAATCTAACAGAACCTAAGGCTGCTCGCGTGGTGTGGGTCAAAATCCGAAATCATATGACTTGTTTTGAAAATGTTCACGTTAACAATGTGAAGGATTTGGAGTCAACAGGCTGAATGGAAAATACAATCCAGTAGTCCAGATTTCAAATCCATCACATGGACCTGAAGGCTACAATTGTTAAACCATCTGCTCCGGACCGGGGGAAGTGAGATTGCTTCCAAAATACTTCTGCAGTGTTTGAGCAGTGAAACATGAAAAGCAGATGGCGGTCCTGAGTCGGCGTGTAGTTTTTTTTGGCGGATCCTCAGGAGCCCTAATTCATAGTTTCCATTCTTTCCATGCCTCTGCCTCTCTATGTTGTCGGGCTCAGGCTGACCCAGATCATAATGCAGATCCCTGACTGTAAAAGGACACGACACAATTGGACATGCGGAACATATTTCATACGGTTCATGACTGATTCTTCTGTCTCTCTCTCTCTCTCTCTCTCTCTCTCTCTCTCTCTCTCTCTCTCTCTATCCACCTCTTCTCTCCTGCCTAAAGACATAGACGAGTGCCAGCCTGGGAGATGTCATCAGGACGCTGAGTGTTACAACAACCAGGGATCATTTACCTGCCAGTGCAGGCCGGGTTACTATGGCGACGGCTTCTCCTGCTCTCCAGGTACATTTTTTTCGGTACGCTTAAGCAAACCGAACATCTGACTCAAACAGTGCATCGTTATCGGTCGACCGGGCTTCATATCCGGCCTGCTAACGTTCGGCTTCTGTTGCAAGTTTATTTTTAGGGAAATCGATCGTGGGGGTTCAGACTTTGGTTTTCTTTCAATAAGTTGCAGACTCAATAGTCGTAAAAGACAGGTCATTTTCATTTAAAGCATTGTTTGATATACCAGAGTATATTGGTGCCAGCTGCAAGCTGTTTTTCATTTTCTTCTGGGTAGCAAAGGGAACACGTCATGCCTTACGAGGGATTAGAGTAGCTGAATTTAAAGCAGCAGACAAGAGAAGATATAAATGAGCCTATAAATAAGTTTGCTGCATTGTGGCAGTGTAACCGTGCTCACTCTGAAGGTCTTTTCCACTTCAGAGAGAACAAAAACACGATGCGTGACCCACAGAGACAGCATCCTGGGTACGACGGAGTTCGGCCCGCGGGGCCCCCGACCTTCCGTCGGACAGTTCATCCCCTCGTGTGATGAGCATGGGGCCTATGAACCCATGCAGTGCCACGGCAGCACGGGGTACTGCTGGTGCGTGGACCGGAACGGGCAGGAGATCCCCGGGACTCGCTCTGGGGCTGGCAGCAGACCAATGTGTGAGTACATGTCAGCGCTGGACAACAAGGGGACCACAGTGTGTATTAAAAGAGCAAACATGCATGACCAATGAGCAGCCACATACTAGCTACAGTTACACTTTCGGAGAGGATTATGTCGACCGGAAAACTTTTTTTCCGTTACTAAATTGATTTGGGGTTCGTTCCTCTTCCACAAGGCTTGATTTTTTTAGCATTTGTCTCTCTCCGGTAGGCATCGACCATGGCGGCGTGTCACCGCCCATTGGACCCACCACTCGACCTGACGTCCACCCGGTGCCTCAAGGAACACACCTGCTGTTCGCCCAGAGCGGCAGGATAGAGCACATCCCGCTGGAAGGCTATGAGATGAAGAAAGACGACGCCAAGGCCGTCCTCCATCTCCCTGTAAGTGTCTCTAATTTACCAACATTTTTCTGAGACATTTTCATCAACTTTTCTGTTCATGAAAATGTGACATTTAAACAAAAAAAGATCTATTTTACTGGCTTTATGTCTGTTCATGACAGACAGACGCTGACTCAATCTGAGAAGCTCAGCTGTACAATAAACTTTTCTGAGTAAGGACATCTTTCAAAGTGAACATGTAGGTTTAAGAAGTTGAGCACAATGTCGAGTCAGTATTGGTATTTTACTGGGGAAAACAGTCCAAAAAGCAACAGTAAGTTTGGGTTTCTCATTCGTGTATTCAATATCCGCTCAGCCTCTCACACAAACTGCTCCCTTGGTGGTAAAAACATGTGAATTTGAGCGTTGCCATTTCTCCATCTGCTTCATGCGTCCGCTGCTTGCGCTTTATTGGAGGCACATGGTGACATTCACACTAATTACTAACATCAGTCTGACATCTTTGGAATTGCAATCTGCACTTCTTGTTGAGCTCATTTCCAAAGCAGCTGGTCTGAAGCCTGGCCGAGCTGCTCATGTTCGGTGTGTGTGGCTCTGGTTATTTGGATTTCTGTCTAGACGTGAGCGTGAAAAAAACTAAAAACCCATCTGCTCCGTGTTTTTATCTCTGACCGCTCTGGTTTGAACACTTCAAAGATTGTTGCTTGCGCTCCCTCCACAGGGGAAGGTAATCATCGGAGTGGCCTACGACTGTGTGGAGAAAATGGTCTACTGGACTGAAATCACATCTCCCTCAATCAGCAAGGCCAGCATCCAGGGTGGGGAGCCCACCACCGTCATCAGATCAGGTGACGCTTGTCTTTTATGCTTTTCACTTTCAGCCAGCTGGGAATCAAGGAGGCTGTTTTCACAAGACAAATAAAACTGACGGGCAAAATGTATCCTCTCAACAGACCTGGACAGCCCAGAGGGCATCGCCATCGACCACCTGGGACGAACTATGTTCTGGACGGACTCGGTGAAGGATCACATCGAGGTGGCTTCTTTGGACGGATCTCAGCGTCATGTCATTATAGACTCGGATCTCGTCAACCCTCGCGCTCTTATCACTGACCCTCCCAACGGGTGGGTGTTGTTTCACATAAAGCTTTTAGCCGTTACCTGCTTGTTGACAAACTACAAGTGAGATAACAATCAATGAGGACCCTTTGAAAGTCACTTTCGATTAGGAGGTACACGTTAAAGGATTTGCTCAACATTTTGGGGATTACACTTATTTTCTTTCTTGCTGGGATCAATAATACTCTCACATCCAAGCCACATAGAACAACACTTTCATTACCTTTGAACAGAGCCCTGCTTGTAGTCTTTATTCTGAGCTAACCGGCTGCTGTCTGTAGCTTTATATAGAAAGGATAAATATGAGCGCGCCATTGATCCTCTAATCTAACTCACAGGAAGAAAGCAAATAAGCATATGTCCCAAAAGGTTAAACTATTCCTTTAAATATTCCTACATTAATCAAACACTGGCTCTCCCAGGGAGCTGAGCAGCAACTTTGCTGTTAAAGAAACAGATTTACAAGCAAAATAATAACATGATGATGTGATTAGTATGAAATTAAAACAGTAATTTAACACCTGTCCCTTCAGTAATCTTTACTGGGCCGATTGGAACCGCGATGCCCCCAAGATCGAGACCTCTTACATGGATGGATCCAACAGGAGGGTGCTGGTTAAAGACGATCTCGGCCTGCCAAATGGCTTGACTTACGACTCTCAGAGCTCTCTGCTGTGCTGGGCAGACGCAGGTACTGTACTTCAGACAGATGACTCATCTGTGAAATGATGTCTGGCTTCTCATCGGCAGTAATCTCTCGCCCGTAGGCACACATAAAATGGAGTGCACACATCCGGGCCACAGCGACCGCAGAATGGTTATGGAGGGGCTTCAGTACCCTTTTGGGATGACGTCATTTGGGAAGAACATCTACTACACTGACTGGCGGAGGTTTGACTTTTTCTTTTGTCACGATCACTGCTTTAGCTTTTTATCCGATATGATATGTAACTAAAATTACTGCTTTAAGTATTCCAACCAATTCAACACTACAATACTTTATGTTTGTATGTCTAATGCCGACATAATGATGAAAGGTTATTACACACATATTGAGTGGTTGGTGTTTAGCCAGTTTTGTGTACCCTGATGTAATGTGGATAGTTTTAAATTAGCAGACTTTGGAATTTATAGAATGAAGGATGTAATCCCGCCTTTTTCCACGGTACACTGTGCTATGCAAGAACTCAGATCTATTGAGGTAGAGGAAGGAGAGGTTAAGTCAGAGGTCAAAAAGCTCCCGGCCCTTGATGTTCTTCCAGACCTCTCTGAAGACTCTGGAGCTTTCATTCTTCCTATGCGGCTGATTCTGTATGTTAGCCGCAGCACAAAAATGCGGGGGTTGGGGTGTGTGCGTGTGTGTGTGTGTGTGTGTGTGTGTGTGTGTGTGTGGTGTTGTGTGTGTGCAGGGTGAGGAAGCATCCTAAAAAGTGGCAGCTGCTTGCAATTTCTCCACCTCCAGCATTTGTGAGTGACCTGCCCAGGGCCTCCCTCTGATCTTGCAAGGCTGTAGCCTTGCTGAAGAAGGTTGAGAGGTGGAGGTGGGGGAGGCACTCAAACTATGTCAGTTATGGCGAAGAAAGCTACACTAAACCTGACTCATTCTTGACAGACTTTACAAGAAACACAGGGAGGCAAGGATGCTCACGTTTCTCAATGCCGGGATCAGTCCGGGTGGCTAAACACTGGCCGCTCATTGTGTTCCCAACAGGGATGCCGTGGTTATAGTGGACCGCCATTCTGGCAAGGAGTCAGACGAGTTCCAGCCTCAGAAACGGACCAAGATATACGGGATCGCCACAGCCTACGCCCAGTGTCCGTCAGGTAAACAGGGCCACAGACTCCCTGGGAATTCCCCTGACATTGTTTAGCTCTTGACACCTTAACATTTTTTTTTACTGATTGCATTATTTACTTAGCAATTTGTAAGAAAACACTCCCAGTCACATTCCTGGAAATAGCTTGACCCTTGTACATTCGGGGGCTACCTTTTGACTCGGCCTTGTTATCCATTCCCTCCACTCTTTTGGACATACCAGCCCAGTTTGGTGTCCTCTGTAAAGGACTCTGAACGCGAAAAAAAAAAGAACTGCATCTTCTGAACGCAAACAGGAGGTATTCTGCAGCTAGTGTTCATCATGAAGGGAAGGGATGACGGGTGTTACTGTGCAGCACCAGGCCCCCTTCGTCTCTTCTAGATAAGGCTGCATGCGTAAAGCCAGGGAATGTGGAGTCAAGGGAGAGGGGCCTCCAACATCTGGAGTTTGCTATGTGTTTCCTCGAAGTATGTGTATATCTATTGAACAAACAGTGAAGAGGCAGTTTCCTGCCGTTCCTTGCTACGCGGGCTTGTGATTTATACAAATGCGCTGGAATGTCCCACATTAGTAAGAGTTTGTATGTTTTTTTCCTTTACCTCCAGGACAAAACTACTGTGCCGTGAACAACGGGGGCTGTACCCACCTCTGTTTAGCCACCCCTAGCGGCCGCTCCTGCAAATGTCCTGACAACGCAGTGGGCGTGGGCTGCGTGGAGAGAGACAGCGGTTACTGAAAGGGGACGGCTGTGCTCTGAGAGTTGACACTGTGTGGATGTTTGACCGCAAATTTAGGAGCCACTCAGCATTACTAAACTATAGCTGCTGAAAATACCACTGAAAACCAGAGGTGAACTTACTGTGCCTTTTATTGCTCAGTGTTACGCTTATCTGCATTTTTTTACGTTTCCCTTTACAAAATCACTACTGCGGAACATTGAAAATTGTAAATATAAACACTATTATTTTGTCTTTTTCCCCGAGTGCACATAGACTGAGAATAAAGCTCAAGGGATACATAATTTAATGTGAAATTCATCACAGCAACGCATGACGCCAACTCGTGTCGGCTGTGTTACACTGTGGCATGCTCGGATTAGTTGATCTCCTTGAAATGTTACTGTGGAATAGGACGAGTGTCTGTACAAGCTGGTGAGATGAGTTTAAATGCTGGGCAGCAAAAGAATAAACATTTTTCTAACATGTAGTGCTGCTTTGTGTGGTCCGAGTGCAAGAATGGTGACACCGTGTGTTAGCTCGGGTTCATTACAAATACACAATTGGTGTTGAGGTAGGTGGCGCCAGAGTAAACCTTATCATGACCAGTCTCTGCCATGGTTAAACAAATGTCACATTGGTGGTTTATTCTGAAAATATTCCCACAGGAGTAATGTTGGCCTTGAGAATTATCATGAAATACTTTTAAAATGTCTTTATTGCATATTTATTTTCCATATTATCGTGCATTTCTAATTCATTAAATGGATTTTTTTTCTTGAATAACTAATAACTGAGGCAGCCACTAGACGAAGTAAAACCTTACTTGCACCCCCATCACGTTCTTCAACAAGTACTGAAACCTATTACCTGCCTTTACGTCATGAAAAGGAAACGTTTGGGTTGTTGTGCTCACGCGGCCTATTTCCAAAAATCTATGTGGCAGTGGGATGACGTTTCTGCTTTGTTGACAAAGGAAACCAAACGCTGCCACCCCAACTGTGCTAAAGAGGGAGACACATGCCTACGTCAATGGTGCGTTAACGGACTCTTTGATAAATTCGGAATATGGATGATTACTCAAACGCAACCTTATTGAAACCACACTATTCTTATATAGTCATATAAGGCTTGCGACTGCATTTTTGTATTCTTATCTATCATTCTGCATGTTATTCGCCTGTAATGGTCGATTAAAGTTATACAATTGTTTGTTTAGTCTGATTTGTACTCCGTTTACAGAATGACTAATAAAAGCAGTAAATTACCACTATTGACAAGTGCGCTTAGAAAATACTTCCACGAAAATGTCTTGAATGAATAATCAATTAGCAAAAAAGTTATTTTTTTGACAGATGGAAGTCGAGACTCGCTTATACTGTAGCTACATACGGGGGGTTTCTAAATACCCATTCATATCGTGTGAGGTTTATCTATGTAAATTAGGCAAATAATATATATTGATATAACAAGAACCTGCTGGTGTTTACACCCTACCTTTTGCGGATTTACAGAAATGTATCAAACGCACTACCAATACTGATCGAAAAGATCGGGGATTTATTTGTTTATTATCCAATAGGAGACACAATAGGAGTCAGTGGGCATGTCACGGATTTATTTGTGTCGTGTAACCCCGCGACTTGTCTGCTAGGATTATTTATACACTGGTCAACACAGATACAAACAGATAAATACGTCTTTTGGATGAGTTATTTTATAGACTAGGTACAACATGAGTTACTTGTAGACTTTGCGAATGGAAAACATGTCACCAATAAAAATATGAACGTGAGATGTCTGCATGTTAAGTCCTTCACTCCGCCGTCGTCGGGAAAGGGGCGGAACTGTCTCGCAGTCATTGCTGAGGGAAAATTAACCGTCGTATTAGTCTGACTCTCAGCTGGACGAAGGCTAGCATTAGCTGGCTTTAATTTATGGAAAACGAAGGTATGTATGGAAATGAACTATTCTCGTTTAAAACGTTTTTTTTCCCTGAATGTCAGAAAGATGAAGCGACAGCCCTTTATCTGTTTATTTTGATCAAGCCTGCTCACGATGTGTTCGTTTGTCTCTGTTGCACAGTTTTGACAGCTGCCCAACGTCACACAGAGCGATGCGGGGCAACAGCAGCTAACGTTATGTCTGTTAGCAAGAGCACGACAATTACGGGAAATAAATCTATACTATAAATAGGACGTGGAGTCCATTAGGCATACCGGCTCTAAAGTTAATGTAGTATTTAGGCAATTATTCTGGATCTAATTGATGAGCTTTCTTGCTGCTTCTTGTGGTCAAGCTAGCTAGAACATGACACGACTATCGAGCAGAACTTTCAAAATAAAAGATGAACCGCACCGTTGTCAGAGAAGCAATTCTGTCTTCAACTGGAGGTATAACAAATCCAGTGAAATGTGTAAATTGACTATAAATACGTTTGTGGCTACGTTTGTATGAATACGCCACATCTTATAAAAGACTAAAATGCAATTCTTGAAAAAAAATACTTTTGGTTATTTAAGATGTTTATACATTATTACTTTTCTTCTCAAAAGTATTGATGTGATGAAGTATTCGTAGACTGTGACATGTAAAATTATAAAACATGTTTTAATCATATTAAATCTTGAACATTTGAGAGGACAGTTTATGTGATGGTTTGCCCATGCATCATGAAATATATGCAAAGTCACTTTAAAGCAGAACCGAAACATGTGTTTAAAAGAATTGCCTTACAAAAGCATTATAGCTCTTCTTTTGGGTTCAATTATTTTAATTTGCAAAGTGCAGAGGTGTGATATGGTGGGAATCGTTTCACTACTGACTCGCCATTTTTAATTATTGGAGTGAAGGCCTTACTGTAACATGCATACACATTGAATACTTTAGCTGTACTTACAATGTTATTGTTGGTGTTATGATGCAAAGAAAATGGTCTTGCGTTCTAATGATTTATGAACACCTTTTGTAAATATACTTTCTGAAATATATATTTAAATCTATGAAAAAATGTTTGTGAACATTGTACGCCCTAATTATTTTAAAAACCATTAACCGTTTAATGTTTTATGGGAGCATCAATTGAGATTGTCTTCAGTATACTTAGGCTATTGGAGTGCGTTAGGTGCTTTTATTTTGAAAACTAAAATCCACACCGGAAATGTACCGCTTCAACCCGCTTGAATGTTTGACGCAGATTAGTTCTGTCCACCTAGCTAGCCTGCTAGCCTACTGTACCGCTCCAGTGTTATGCTACAGTGTGTCAGGCTCGTCGTGAAGTTTCCGGTTCAAGTCAGGTGAAAGAGCTTCATAACTTCACCGCTGTCAGAGTGCGTTGGCAAAAGCGAAAGAGACTGAACCAGCTAACTGTGTTATGCGAACTAACATGACACTTTTGTATCTTTCTGCAGAAAGCGCAGTTTAAAAGTGGGGAAACAGAGACGCGGATCATGAGTCTGCTATGAATGACTCAGGACAACATTTGGGGCTTCGTTCCGGGGCACTTTCAGTCACCTGGAGGACTGGGGAGGACACCTAAAGGGGGTTTGTCATTCCTGACTTCCTCCGCGCCCTGATTGGTGTCGTACCTGGAGGTGTGGACGACATGGCCACACTGCAGCAGACTGATTTGTCGTATGCGTGGGAAAAGTACATGGATTGTAGACTGCAAGGAGCGGATCTGCAGGTAGGCGCTGCTCGACCCTCTTGGAGGCAGGAGCCGGGGTGATGATGCAGGCTCAGCTCGGGGTCTTTCTCTGGGGGGTGGCGAAGCTCACTTTGAGCTTGCAGGACTAACAGGCAGTATTTAGGGAAGTCGAGAAAACAGTTGGGCAAATCCTGTTTTTGATTGCCAATTTATTTTCATTACGTTCAGGTTGCACAATTGTCCATAGAACAATGTGTAGTTTGCATAGGAAACGATACTTGTTGCAGCATGCCAGACAAGAAAAGTCCACTCATTTTGTCTCACTTGGTTCTTGTTTGTGTTGACTTTTGACTTCACGCTATCGACATTTGTCTGCACCCAACGAGTGCCAGTGTCGGTAAGAGATTTGCTGTATTCTAAGAGACCTTCTTTTAGTCGGGTTCTGGTCACTTTATCTGCCTAAATTACTTTCCTGTTTTTGCCTCTGCTGTGCCCCAGTGAGGGCCTGTTGCAAAATGTTGTGGTGCGGCTGTAGTAAAATGATAGTAAAAAAAGACTACATCAATTCTTTATCAGACATGCACAGAGACATACAGGAGATTATCATAACACTTCATCCTTAAAAACATTGATGATTGTTTGTCATTAGAGATGACTTATTTTTGACAGAATTCTACATATTTGTATGATGGGTAACCACATTCCGCCATTGTGGCAGGAGCAAAGAGTCAAAATATCGGAAAGAAAATGGTTCCTCTCGTTGCTCTGGGGTGGGATGCCTTGAATCCTCCTGGAGGTCCACAGGCGCCTCTTTTAGAGCCAGAACTGTAACTGCTGCAGCGCACAAGCACGAAAAGCGCGAACAGTGAGTCACTGCACAGAGATGGAAGTGTAAACCACAGATTGCTCATTATGAGATCTGCAAAAGTGCACTTGTGTGCCTGTGTCGGCCTATAACAGGAGTGAGTTGCCGTGTTTCTGAAATCTCTGTTAGGCCGTTGCAGCCCCCACCCTACCCTCCATCTGGCAGAGTACTAACAGCAGCCAGATCACGAGACTTGGATTAGAATCGGATTGCATGCTGAGTGATCTGCCCTGCACACACGCACGCGCACACATGCACACAGACACGCAGACACAGACAGAGGAGCCGATTTAGCCATTACACTAGTCCATTATTTGCGATTTATCATGTGCAAGTCTCCTTAAAAGACAAACCTGCTATAATGTGTAAAGCTAATGAGTGCTGAGAAAGCCTGTCAGGCTTTTCATTCTTGGAAATAATAACTTCCTTCCTCTAAAGTCATTGTGTCTATGGTGTGGTGTATGTACTTGTGTATGTACTTGTGTACTAATAAGGCCGTATGCGTTATTAGTCATGTTTGCATTAGGACGTCGGCTGTAGAGACGGTGCCGGCTTGTTCTCATCATATTTATACTCAACGCTTGAACGACACCAAGCAGACTCTGCCTTTCTATTGGTGGGAGCTTTTTATGTCACTTTTTGTTGCGAAGATTGTGTTTGACAGGCCACAATACACACATGGATACTGTTGCACCGCTTGCACATTATATTTGTCTCCTGCTCATTCTGGCAATCCCATCAGTGCACAGGTATAGGTAATACATTCCTACCATCTGTGGCGTCCGTGCAGTGCAGTCAGTACTGTGCAGGCACACATGATTACGTGATCATGGAGACTGTCCCACGACTGAAAGGCCCTCGTTTTAACGCCCACCATACAGCAAGACTCTGCTCTGCCGCTCTGTAGCCAATACCGTGATCACACCTTACCGTGAGACGTGGAGGACAAAAAGACGCCTTCCCCTGCAGTAATCAATAACACAAACAAGTGTGAAAGTGCCTGTACTGCTGCCTCCCCGTCCCCATCTCATCTGTTGGTCTTTGCATTCTCGTCTCTGCTCTTCATCTGCTTTTCTTTCAGGATTAAAATATTGCTAGTATTTCTGTCACTTATTTACAATGGTCAAGGATGGTAACAGAGCTCGGATGCTCATTGACCTTGGTCTTCCTCTTTTAGTTTTTCCTTCTCTGAGCAGAAATGCCATGAATAGATTACACTGTTTTTCACAGCTTCTTGTTGTTTTGGTGGGGGTCAAAGGAAGTCACAGTTTCAGTAGGGATTAAAAGAGCAAACTGTTTTGTAGGATCTTCCCAGCTCTATTTACAAAGGAGAGCATTGGCAGCATCCTTCTACTTATACATTCATTGTACATTAATGCTCTTTAGATAACGTCATTATATGGAATCCATTATTACCAAACTCACCATTTTGCATTTAATCTTCAGCATTTACATTTAAGTAAGCACATTTGCATTACAGCATCAGTATATTAGGATCAATGGTATTAAGCCTTTCTTTCCATTTTTCAGAATTTCTTCCTTTTATGGGGCCCAAACAATCGCAACAGTGAGTTCAGCTACAATGAAAGTTTGCCTTGGGCGCGCTCGCGTCAAAGTATCTGTAGGTAGATTTTCCATTCGGCCCAATCCCTCTGAATCTTGATGAGCAGACTTAAATTAGTAGAATGGTTACTTGGCCATGAGCCAAACTAACTACTAGGATTTGTTGCTTGTGGATTACTTCATTTTATTGAGAGCGAACAGGATGTTTCAAAACACTAAAGTGTGGTTTTTGAAACACTTCACTTTCCTGTTTATCTGGTACCTCTCGTACGTCTAATATCGCTTTAAATTCAGCCAGATGCAGGCTTCCTGGGCTAATGTTAACTCTGGTTGAAGTTCAATGGATGTCCTGCATTTGAAAAGACTTCATCCTGCAGGGTGATTGGACTGATATTGTAAGTATTATTTTGTACCTACTCTTAAAAACCCTTGTCCATATGTTATACACTTAATCTGTAACAACAGGTGCTTGTGTTTGAAGCAGATTTGAATTAGGACAACCCTGTTCACATATCAATGGCCAAAGTGTGGGGAACCATCTATTCGCAGTTTGCGTATTGCATATTCTTTTGTATTATTTGGTATTCTTAACAAATAGCATTCTTGCAACACGTTTTCTTGTTGTATTCTCGAAAAAGATTTCAGATAGGAGGTTTTGGTCTTCGGCCATTGATATTCCACGCATATTACTTGTCATTAGCTTTCAAAGCTCGGTTCTCTGCTTTGCATTCCTTCTGTGGTAAGTCCTTGAATCCTTGTCTAGAAAAGATTAAACTTGTTGAGCAAAGCAAAAGTCAAAATGCAGTGAATACTAAAGAGGGAGTAAAGACGGTAGTGCTGATTTACCTCAATCCCCAAAGGTAATTATTTGGCTCGTCGGGACTGAACAATGTAATTTGCAACATATACCATATGTCTGCTATATTTTGATAAAAAAGTGTGTTGGGTACATTATGTCTGTGAATGCATTATCAGAGATATTATTTCCTGTGGCATTAAGGTCAGCTGTGAGCAGTATGACGGCTCTCGCTAACTAAAGCAATTAAAGATAATGTGCATGGATCGTATTCCACACCTGAGCACAGTAAAGTGGGAGAAAATAATTGCCACATTAGCGGTGGTCTCTCTTGTCATTTTCATACAGTAGTCTTGTGAAATTAATGTTGATGAACTTATCTCCAACATTTATTTAATGGCTTTTCATTTGAACCCCAGCTTGTTTGTTACTGAACAGTCATTGTCATATCTGACGTTTGTTATTATGTATAGCCTGAAGGCAGCATTGTTCCTCAGCTGAACAACAATGGACAGATACAACGGTACATTACCCGTCTCAGCACTTGACAATCCTTTTTTTGTAGAATTATGTGATGCAAGTCATTTCTAAGCAACCTAAAACTAAAAAAAACAGCTTGACTGGAGCTGTCCAAGCGAGATGTTTTCAGAGTTAGTATGCCTGACCTCAAGTGATTGTTCACACCAAAGAGTCTTTTTTTTAAAATAGAAGATTCATTTCCTACCTAAAATCTTCATATCAAAATCACATGTACCATTATATAGGTCTCAGTCTCTGAGAAAACACAAATGAAACAAAACAATATCGGCCTGCTAACTTTACACATCTGCCGATATATGTGTGATGACGTTTCATTTACTCCACAGTCATTTGCCATCAAGACACTTTTAACTGTATTCACTATGACATTGCTCTTTGAGTAAAATTCAAGTGCCAGGAGGCAAACATAAAAATAACCAAATGAAAAGTGTTGTGATCATGTCTTGTGATCATCGCACTACTTTATTTACTCATTATTCTTGGTTTTGCTCGTTGACCACGGGACTTGTTTCACTTCTGCGTTTGTTGTTGTGTCCTTAGTTTCAACTGGACTCCTCTTCGCGCTGGTCTGCAGGCCTGTTCCAAACGATGGCTTGGATGGATGAATAATTCAACCATCGCTCTGGCTCTTTCCACCCAGTACCGCGTTGCGCTCTTTTTTTTCTTCAGTCCACCGGGTGAGCGAAAGGCCAGAGCAGGCTGTTTGGTTTGCAATTTTGTCCAACGCCAGCTCACTCTCTATCTCCCTGTAATTAAACAGAGAGGGACACATTTTCATTTCCTGCACTGTAGCTTTGCTCGATAAAGGTCAGCGTTTGCGGCAGGGTGGATCTCTGACAAAAACACAAACATGCTTTTTAATGGTAGCCTCTTGACATTTTGTCTGGTTTCTTAATGGAGTAAAAAAAAAAAAAAAAAGTTATTTGTGGTGTCGTGTGCAGCGGCTCTGCTCCCTCCCTGTAGTTTGTGAGGAAATGCGGAACGTTAGGGGCTCCTCATGATGCTCATCATCCAGATGTCAAATTAGATCAGGAGTGATCTCAAACCGGGGAAAAAACATTGCATAACCAACGCCCCATGTCCTCTCTCACGAGGACAGGATCACATCGCTTTCTCTGCCTCTGCCAAGTTGTAGTCCAATTATCCAAAGAGAGCTTGAGGTGCAGACTTCTCAAGTCTGTACCAGTGTGGGTGACTCAGCCATCGGACTCCCATGACTCGGCCTCCCATGATTTCCGTGTTGGAGGAAGGCAGGGTAAGACACAGGTCACAGCCACCATGTCCAAGCAATTACGGAAACTTCGGTCGGACTTTCGGTATTTAAACATGTATTCCTGTCATGTTAAGCCACCCTGTGACAGAAGAAAAGGATAAAACAAAGGCATTGAGAGAATACAGGCAAAGCAAGTGTGTTTCCTTCTGATGTGTCCCTAAGCAAGTGTCAGCATCTGAATCTGACCTTTGAACTTCCTGGACCGGGCGAGAAATATTAAGACCAAAACCAAAGGAGTTGTTTTCTTCCTCTTTTCTGATCTGAATTTTTGCTGTCTGGGTATTCTTGTTCAAGTTAATTCCCCTTTGGACAGGCAGCCTGCACTAAAATTATACAAGGTTAAATTATATTAAATTAATTCTTCTGTCAACAATTCATAAAATGGCTCAGCAGCTCAACGTACAAGTGGCAATATTAAAAGCGGTAGCCGTTTGTCTCAACCACCCAGGTGCAAGTCGACATGACAAATGGCCAAATGAAGAAGTTCATCACTGCAGGAGAAAGGTCAACACTTTCTTTTTGTTGACAGAAATGTGTGCTCGGGGCTTTGTGAACCGTTGATTTCCCCTCCAAGCAGTATTAATCAGTATTGGCAGTCTCTCCATTATCGAATCACCCCGGCTGGTTTGCGCCGAGTGCATTGTAATATTGGATTAGAGCCTCGGAGGAAAAACAACCCTGTTGCTGGGAAATTAGTGTTATCATGAAGTGCTTAGTTTCCCCTTCCCATATGAGGTGTACGGCCGCAACAGATGCACTGACAACACAAGGACAAATCAAGTCATTTTCGATGCTCATTTCGGCAGATTAACTTTAATAGACTGAGTGCACAGCTCCCGCATAAATACAACTCCAGGGCTAATTTATTAAACTAAGGACAGTTTTGGCAACCTTGAAACTTTGATTTCCTGCCAGTCATTCAGTTTGTCTTTGCTCCAGGTATTTTACCTTTTTATATTTTTGCCGGCTTTCCTGTTTCACCCCTCTCTCTCTCATGATCCATGCCTTCCTTTCTCTTCCAGTCTCCCCCGTGTGACGTTGTCCATATTGCATACTGTCAAGTGAAATCTCTCTAAATGCCATTCATAGTTAACAAGTAACACTAAACCTTCCTTGAGCAGTTGTGACACAGGAAGGAAGTTGACTCACCATGTGACGACACAAGAGTGGGCTCGCTCCCCGTCGTCGCCGTGAGAGTTGGCAGCAAAAGCCGAGGTGTGACGAAACTGCAAACACCTGAATAACTGATTTTGAACAATTTCCCTCTCGTGTTTTAGTCATGGAGAGTACGCGGAATCCGTTTCACAGACGCGCATAGCCGGATATGCGGAGATCTTTTAAGGCGTGCAAAGACAACGGAAAATAGTAAATGCACTATATCGTAAAGAATGCCATGTTTACTCTTTGAAGGGCTCTTTTATGTCATTTAGTTTTTAGTTTATTTTCACTTTCTGCTATGAGATTCCAGAGAAATGTATGTCCATGTAGCCGAATGATTTTCAGTGGTGTCACTGACATATCAGTGCAAGTGCACTTAAACTAAATACACACAGTCTAATCTTTGTTGATGACTAGCACTGGATATGGGCTTCCTGTAAAGTTGAGTGCCAGTGTAAGTTGATGCTTATCTTTTTCAAAGAGGAATTAAAGGCGCTCTGTCGAACCACCACGTGAGGTCTGTGTTGAATGTGTTCCTCTCCTCTTCAAACATGCGTATATATGTAAAGCCCCGACTTACATTCTGTAAGCTTTCTTCAAAATCTATACTATAAACCCACTTGACACAAACATTGCTCCACAGTGCTACTAGTGGTCAAACACAGTCAAACAGTGGGAGACAGGGTTAGTTTTAAAATGTAAAGGGCAGAAAAAGGAAAACACTTTTCTTTTTTTTTCTTTTTTTTTTCACCAAACTAACTTAATAGTAAGTTTAGGTCACATTTTAGTAGATTTTTAAGGGAGAGATGACACTATTTGGTTGGACTGCCCCTCACCACTACTGGCACATAGGATGTAAAACTGTTGTTACCCCTCTTAGAAATATATTCTCGATTTAGCGGGAAAAGTGGGGTGACAGTTATGTGCTTTGCAAGGATAGTGTTTATATATCATCATTTAAATTGTTTGTTATCTCTGAAAATGTGAGGTTTGTTTTCAAGATTAATGGTTCAAATATAACAGTTAAAATCGATAAAAACAATCTTCATTGCATAAAATAAATTAAATCTGAACTTTAAAGAGGAATCTTTTGATTATAGACTATATATTGGTATCCGACTTGATCTGAATTTGACATCTATTGCTATTTAAAAAAGATCTTGCTATGAATGTTTATACTATTGACTAAGCTCGTCAGATGTATAGTGAAGCTACAGACTTCCTGTACGCATACCTTTTTATAGTAAGAATGATATCCCAACAGTCAGACTGTGTGTAGTGTGGTTGGTCCTGTGTGGTGTCTTTGGCTTTGTGACCCAGACGCTCAGCACAGCCACATCAGTCAGGGATCTGTGTCGCCTGAATGAGTCCAGTCAGTGGTGTAAGATAAGCGGAGGGGAGGCAGTACGCGGCTTAGAGGACCGGTAGGATATTAACACACTATCCTGGAACCGGTAATGCGGTCAGCTGACTTCTCTCACTTTTGAGAAAGTCCCGGTTGCCTCGCCAGCTCTGGTGGTGAGAGATTCTCTGATTTGCTTCTCATTAGACTCGGACTTCAGCCCTGTGACGAGGCAGATCGTAAAAAGATCTTTGTTCATTGCTGATATGCGATTTGAAATTGTAAAACGCTGTGTTGTCCACCAGGCAATGGGCAAGTTTGGTGAAAGATAAAAAAAAAAAATGCAATATCTAAAATATTACTTTTGGTTCTGGGATTTTTCAGTCATTTTGAAGAGCGTAAGAACAAAGCAGTGCTTTTTGGTTGTAGTGCTTTTATGTTATATTGTAGAAGAGGAGAAATCAAATACAATGACTCTCAGCACGACATCTGACCCAATAAATCAATATTGGAGCAACATTTCCACATAACGACATTAATGGCTGTCGCGCCACAGTCTAATTGGCTGTATCGTCATCTATAACAATTTGAAAATGCAAAATTATTGCAAGCAAAATGGATTATCAAGGGGAAGGTTACCCTTTCTGTGTCGTGCATTTGTCATTTTTAATACCTCGTCATGTGAGCCCCCTGTAATAATCTGTGTTTGATTCATGTTCTTACTCGTTTCTCTCGTCTGTCTCTTGTCAGGTCAGCCTTCAAGGTCTGGAGAATTTCCTCTGTCTCTTCCACTATGTGCAGCATCACCCCAACAACGGCAAAGATGCACTGAAATTCTGGTAAGTCTCGTTATCGTTTTCACCTCTTTCACTGTATTGAGACGACGGTTTGGTTTCACTAAGGGTCGGTAAGACCTTGCTATAAAACAGAGCTAGCAGCATTACAACGCCTCACAGACTACATGCCTACATGTGTGTGTGTGTGTGTGTGTGTGTGTGTATATATATATATATATATATATACGCACGCATGCAAGGTAGGCATGTGTCAACTGCAAACATACCAGCAGTCGCGTTGCTCTTTTCCAAAGAAACGTAACTGCAGAAGTGACATATTTATTTTTATAATATTTATGTCACACACACAACCACACACACACACACACACACACACACACACACACACACACACACACACACACTAGAATTAAGTGAGCATATTAGTGAGTGATGCTGTCCGTCAACTAAGAAGTCATTTGTTTGAATGGGTTTTGGTTAAAATGTCTAAAATAATGTTCGCGCTTAAGGCAGTTTAACGTTTCGCTCTGTGAGGTCAGCCATATCAGCCACGGCATTTGCTTTTATTGAGCACATAGTGAACAGGTGTTGTAGAAATGGATCCTAAAATCCTTGGAGCTGTAAACTGTCATGGATAACACTTGTCCTTTTATTGATAATAATCACAGTGTTGCGCAAAACCTTTTAAAAGCTGTGCTTATCTGCGGAGATTATCTTAGCAGGACACACATGAGAGCTGTTTCTTTGGTATCAGAGTCCACAATACATCAACACAATCTTCAATTGAAATCATTCCATTATAAATTAAATTGGTCAGGCCAGAAAAAGAAATCCACAAAAACATACATCCTGTGCTTGCATATTGTCAATACGTTATTGTTTGCAGTAGAACCGGATGTATTGATGCAGGTTATCATGTGGGTAAACCATGTTTGCTCCCGTGAACTCATTATAGCTGTGTGAACAGTGCTCTGTACACACAAGAATCATGGCTGAAAACGCTGTATGATCTCCTCTCCTATGAGCTGCTAACCCAGACAATGTTTTATTTTGTCATAATATGATAACAATAATTTGCCAAAAATGTTCCATGTGTTGTAGGTCTGTAATCACTGTCATGAAGAAATGACAAAATGGCTGAGTGGATGGTGGTGATTCAACATTTTAGATGATGCTTTGAATTGTTGACAAGCAAATGCTGGGTTTTAAATCATCTGTGGGGTATTTATTTCATTGTGTTATATTTTTTTTTAATGACTTGGTGATGCAGCCGGAGCTGTCAATATGACAGCTGTTTGTTTAGGAGGCACTTTGTATAATTTATTTATATATTTATGTACATTTCTCTTATCCCTCTCGCCGTGTGTGTGTGTGTGTGTGTGTGTGTGTGTGTGTGTGTGTGTGTGTGTGTGTGTGTGTGTGCGTGTGCGCAATACAAACACTGGCTTTACTCTAAATTACTGTAACTTTTAAAACATTAAGACGATATCATGTCGAAGCCTCTTCGGTGCACGTCCTGCCTGTTTACGAGCAACCTGTGACCTAAATAAGCTCCATCCAGCGGCTGGACATGTTCCACTCAGACGAAAGCTGAATTAGCATGGTGCGCTTGAATTTTACACTGTGTCACAAAATAGTTTCCTATGAAACACTGCAACAGCGAAGTTTGTTATCAGATGACAATTCAGTATTAGACCATGTCGATGTGGCTCAACCTTCACATGCTGATACGAATATCTTTACAATGCCCCCACATAATTTAGCAAATATATGCAGCATATATATATATATATATATATATATATATATATATATATATATATATATATATATATATATATATATATATATATATATATACATATATATATATATATATATATATATATATATATATATATATATATATACACACGTCTGTATATGTTATAGTAAGTAAAATGTTATACATACGCCCTATATGGTTCTAGTTTGCACCTTTTATTTCAGAATGTAGACCCATCAAATTGGTGATTGATGTAATACATTGTATGGCACTGTGTATTACAATAGACAAAAATCATATTTCCTCCATTTGGTAGTTTCAGTAACAATTTAGTTGGATTCTTGAATTAACATTTTTCTCAGTTCTCGTGCCATGACCACAATGTGTTGTGTGCATTGGTTAATAGTCCACAGAGGAAAAGATATTAAAGCTGCAGTTATGTTCTGTGCAGAAGCGTTGTAGTGTCTGGGCTGTCTCTGGTTTTTTGATAGGCATGTAAAGGGGGCTTTTCTTACCTTCTCCTTCGCATCGACACTGTGGATAAAAAGTGGACGTAGTGCCAGAACGTCACCCATCGGTTTTTAGACAACTGTTTTGAAGCCTTGAGTTTGGTGTTTTAGCTACAACGTAACCCTGAATAAGACATTTTTAGGTGCCCAAAATGTTACAATTAACTTTCATAAAATATAAAACACCTTGGTCCCAGCCTGGACAAGCTCGTGGTAGCGACCTGTCGATTACAAGGTATCCACGCCCTAAAGCATGCCCTGCTTTATCATCTAGTTGACTCTAAGATGGGGCCATATTTTACTAAATGAACATCATGCTGTATTGAAGAGTAACCATAAACTCATGGTCATAAGACTTTTCTCAACAATCAGACTTCTCTCTTCAACCAGGGCAGTCGCCCCCTGCTGGCATATCCTCTCGTCTGACTGCAGTCAAGTCAAGTGGTAACACCCATTTAGGACTGAAATATGTTCCTATGTATCTCCAGAGGAGAAACGGTATAGTCACTCTTCAACGGGAGTAGAATTCAGGCCTTGTTGAAGAGGACATGTCCAAGAGTGGACATTTGGTTCGTCAGTTATTCTTGATCAAATATAACTGGAATGAATAAAGCAATCAAGTAATAAGTAAAGTATCTTGTCATTAAAACTAGATTTGTACACCATTTTGTACACATATTTATAGTTTTTCTGTTTGTTTGTTTTTAAACTTGCATCCTTGATAAGAGACAACAAGAATCTAATTCCAATTAATAGAAGAATAAAATGTATTTCACATGTCACGTTAATATAATATCTAATTATTTCGATTAACCTTAGTTTATAGATTTTGTTATTGTCTATTTGCTTTTATTTATCTTTTACTATTAGTCAATCCTGTTTATTTTTATTTTTCCTGTCTGGTGTTATTTAGTGGTTGTGTTGTTGAAAAGGTTGGCTTCAGTAAACGTAACGTCATAAAAAAGAAATGTTAAAAGAGTATAGTCGAGTAAACTGGATTCAATCCGTGCGTTTCATCTTTTTAATATAGAAGGAGTACTTAATCCTTCATCACATTTAACATGCCTCTCTTTGGCACTTGAGCTAGTGAATCCCAGCAGTCCTGTTTGTTCCTTAAAAAACAAATTCCCCAAAACAGTTGTTGTAGTGCAGAAAACAAAGGCTGTCACTGTGAACCACGATTGATTATGGAGGTCTTACACAGGGCACCGGGAGCTCGTCAGTATTCCCAAGGCCAGTCCCCTCGCCATGTGACATCACATGCTTTCATGTGATACGCTGATCTACTGCGAATCTGGAAAGCTTCCATTTGAAATTCCAATTTAATGGAATTTGTGCTGCAGAACAGAAAATTCAGTCAGCAGTCGTGTGAGGAGGTATGCAGATTCAGCCAGCAGAGCGACAGTCACGCTCGGAGCAGACTTACGATGACTGGGAGGAAACCATTCATCCCGGTGACGTTTGGTAAGAAATTAGGTTGTTTGACTGAAATAGTTGTTTTAGATTGTATCAACCCAGCACTAAACTGTATTGGCTTTATTTCGGGAGTAGGTTTGTGTCGGAGCAGCGCCGCAAACAACAGAAATGTTAACAGGTAAACATTAATGGGTTACGTTTGTCTGATTGAATCAGTTATGACTCAGTCCTAGTGTTTTTAATCCATGTTGAGCTCTGTAATCGTGAGTTTCCTGCCAAGGAGGTGTGCATCTTCAACGTTAAATGGAGAGCGGTGTGAGGTGTGTGTCTTGGGTTGAGTCCTACATCGTATTGTCGGTTACATTTAGGAACCTGTGTTTGTGGCAGGCATATAGACATCACCATTCTTAGGCTTTTTGAGTTGACTTCTCTTCAATCTCACTGCACTTGTGTCTTAGTTGACATCCAGGCACTCCCATTTCATCGACCCCAACCCAATGACTAATGTGATTAAACTGCAGCTTTATCAAATTAGGACAATAAAGAAACAATCCCAAAGAAACTTTTGTATAAACTTCACAAAACTGTTGTTTTTATAAACTATCTCAATCCTCCATGGCAAAAGGTATGGTTTATCAGAAACCTGCGAGAATTATAACTTAATAGACAAGATGAGTGATGTGTGTCTTCTAATAAGCATTCAAGTATCACATGATTAATGAGATTATTATGTTGTATTGAGATAGTGAACTCTGAATTAACTGGTTGTCCTTGAGATCCCTTCCATAAACTCAGTTTACTAATCTGTTTTTTTTCTCTTTTAAGAGTTAAATCAGAAGAAGGAACATATGGGACTTGGTATTTTTAAGGTGGCGGTTTGGCCTTTAAAGCCTGAAAATTATTTAGCAACTTTTCATTTATAATTTATATTTGCAGTATTAAATTTTCGTGCCGCTATCCAGAAATAACATTCATTTGTTTATCTCATGAAGGAAAACCTGATAATCCCACTTTGCAGCTTCAAATGTGTGTAGAGTTGTGATTGTGCCGCCACCTTAAGATGGTTTATCTCCTCTGTTGTAGCTCCGACATGAGTGGGGCCAGTAACACACTGGCGAGAGAGTTCCTGACGGACGTCCATCAACTATGCAGCGCGGTGGCCCAGAGAGCGGAGGCACGGGAGGAAGACGAGGAGGAGAGTCACATGGTGGCGCTGGGAGAGTACCTGGTCCGGGGGCGGGGCTTCCTGTTGCTCAGCACCCTGGACTCCATCATTGACCAGGTGAGGATGTTCAAGGAATTAACCATCTTGGAAAAACCTTAATACTGATCAGTCAACATCAGCCTTCTTCTTTCCCTTGAGACCATGTCATACAGTATAAGCAACCATAGTTTCAACAATGGGGGGTATTTTTTGTAAATGCTACTTCTGTAGTTTAATTCAGTAATACTCACTCTAAGCTTTAGGCCACAGCTTTTAGTTTCAGATTCTGCCTCATATTTCTTAAATCAATCTCTTAAAATCTTTACGCAGCTGTGTAATATCAGCAGGACAAATTCAAATTCCCGCACATAAGCCAATGTAACCGATGCCAGGACTTATCTCCATTCATCAAAAAAAAATCAAACAAGAGTTAGCAAAAGAGATCCAGGATAATGCTCACACATGATAACAGATACAAAGATTATGCTAACATAACATCAGACAGACCTCAGATGCTAAGATTATAGAGGCATTTTGTGATCACAGTGCAATAAAACCCATGTAGAACATACCGTATATTTATGGTTAAACATGTTTTTACTGGATTTAACTTCACTTCAATGTCTTTTTAATACCCTGCTGGCAATAGGAGAGACTTGTATTTCCATGCATGTGCATCACTTTGGCCACTTTGATTCACTCCACCAAACTGTTTGACCACCACATGGATAATATTCTCTCTGTTTGATAGTCTGCCTCTCGACTTCTGTGGCAGTGTTACTCAGGTTTGCAGATGATAATATCTAGGATAGGAAATGAGAGCTGAAGTGTCCACAAGGACATTGCCGCTGAATTGCGAATCCATTGAGAACAGTTGACGGCAGGATCGTTTAACTTTTCAGAACAGATCTTTATATCAAATAAGAAACTCAGGATGTACCAAATAATTGCAGATAAAGATCTGGCTCCACTATTGTTATTGGTATTGTACTAATTGTAGAATTAGATTCCAGTGGTGATTGCATAAGGTAGTTTCTGACTTATGTGATCCAATCATATACAATAACTTCACAGCGTTATAAAGATCAAAAGTCAAGATGTTTTATCAATTGAAATATTCATAACAGAATGTTAAAAGAGAGCAACTCATTTATTAAACGCATTTATTCAAAAACCTATACACATTTTTATTCGATATAGAGCCTTATTACCCCGTTATTATACTAATTCATTATAGTTATTATACCAATACATGCACATAATTGTCTCTATTTGTTAGGTTGCCTTTCTTATCAGCCTAAAAGTTGGTCATACAGACATTTCTGATTTCAGAGTTCAGATTGTTCTGCTGATATGCAAACATATTTAAAACAGTTGACAGTACAAATTAATTATGTTTTTATCATTCAATATACAAAATATGTTAGTATTACTCTCTTTTAAAATGGGGTTCAGAGACATAATTTGGACCTGGACTGGAAACACTGTAACATGGAGGGAGAAGCTGCCCAATCTGTTCATTGTCACTTTTCTACATCAGTGAGTGCCGAGCACTTTATTTAGGCGCTCGTGTTAAATGATGGCGTCACACATGCAGGTATTGTTTGCTGTGTTAACCGGCACCAGACTCTGACAGAGCCCAGTGTGTCCTCTGCCTTGTACTGTTTCAGCAGAGCCTCGACTATACTGGACTGCCTGTGTTTATGTATTGATCTGATCTGTCAGGGCTTTTGGGTTATGTAACAATTTAGTAGATGCTCCTATCGCGGAGGAATTAAGTAGCTTTCACATAAGTCGAGCACTGCACATAAAAGATCAGAAACCACAACAAAGTCAAAAATATAACCTCTGAGTGTTGTGGTTTGGTGTTTTTCTTCAACAATTCCCTGCGTCAGAGTCGAATGTCAGCGTACATTAAACATAATGTTTAAATAAGGTGTTAAGTGCTTGTTAATGTTAATGGAGAAAGTGTGTCAGCATCTCGCGTATTGTTCACATCCACCAGCGAGTTTCACACACATTCATTATGTGTTCTCCATTAATGGGAGCCTCCAGTACCAAATTGTAATGCATTTATGTGTTCGTGTTTCATTACAAGCAACAGCTGTGTGCGTCAGCTGCGGGCTTGAAGGAGTCGAGCCTTTCGTGGCAATCGGGGTCTGGCACTTTTATAAACATTTATTTATTTATTTGTCGTATGTAAGAGCCTGGGGTTTGAAAAAAAAGTGGTTTCAAATCCTAAATCTTGTGTGAATTATGAATAAAATGTATTTGGGTGAATACTCCCACCATGTGACACCTGGTCTCCGTTTCGATGACTCAAGTCTGCAGTAAGATTCTCCTTATGTAAGACTCTTATTACATTAGTACAACTATCCTACACAAAACCAGTATTCCTGTACTCATGTTTAAACATAACATGACATATAATTGTCGAGTAAACTTTTTTATGTGAATGTCAGGGATATTCAGTATTTTTATGTTTTTGCTGACCAAGTGTTGAATGTCAGGCAACTGTCATCTCAGGGTACATCATCAACTGAATCATTTGAAAGGCAAATGCTTAGCCACAACCCATTACCAGTAACTGCACAACCTGATCATTCGTAATCCACACATGAAGGAGTAGGGTTTTTTCTTCTGTTTTTTTTAATTAACACATGATGGAGTTTGTTCTCTCTCTGCTGTGAGGTATGCACTGGATAGACATGAGATCCCCCAGGTCTAGGAAAGTAAGGCTGTCATGTAGTTGCTAGATTGCTCCCGGACACATTTCACTAAAGACAAACAAACTAAATGCACACAAGTAAATACCAAACTCCTGGAAAAGAACACATTTTTAATTAAACAGTTACAATTCACAGTTACAGTTAAATTCAGACTGAAAGCTAATCTTAAAGTAGCTAAATTCTCTTTGTTGAAAATAGTGAAACACAAAGGGACATTTGTACTGAGTCGATCTTGATGGGAGTGTCTGGGTGTGACTTCAGAGTGTGACTTCAGAGTGTGACCGAAGGGAGAGGGGCAGGGAAACTTTCTAGGTAATCTCACTTTGTTTTGTTGCACTCTCAGGAACTGACCTGCCGGGAGGAGCTGCTCACTCTGCTGCTGTCGCTACTACCACTGGTCTGGAAGATCCCTGTGCAGGAGGAAAAAGCCCCAGGTCGGTATTACCACCAATGCTGTGTATTAATATATGTAATACTCTATCACTTGTTCATGTTAATGTGGATTTTAACAGCACATTCCTCACAGTATCCAGCTGTAATTCACACGTGACTATTTCTTATTCCTGTTTGTAACTAATTTTTTACAATTTAGATAACTTAGTGTTACATTTGCTGTGCATTTTAGTTCCCTGTGATGTGCAAACTGTACGGTCACACAGTTTTATATGCAGTGCTGACTGCATTTCATGGGCCTGAAATGTTCTCTAACTTTGTTTATTCATGTATTTGCTTCATCTTCCATCTTTTCCATAATTATTGGCAATTATTAAGATCAAGCTGTTTTGGCATTAGCTTTGGTGTGTTTCTATGAAGTCAGTGGAATGTGTGCACATTGCTTTTGACTGCAAATAGTGTCCGCGTTCTTATCAAATGACTCATTTTGAATGTATGTTACTTGCTTAACAGTGCAAACAGCGTACTGTGCTCATTTGGTCATGGATGGATTGTGATTGATCTTTGTAGATGGTGTCTCCATTCCGTTGACTCTTACAGATACGAGCAGGCAGTCGCACAGCAGGAGAAGAGTAGTGGTGGCAGAGGCTTGTGACCTCAGGATGACACTGGTATTTAGTACAGAACTGCTGATCCTAGCTAACATGGGCCCGAGACATTGTTACTTTAATTAATTCCTACTTGCTCAGTGTGTTTTAACAAACTCAGGATGGCGGTTGACATGCAGTTGAGTTGAAGTTACTCATCAAAAATGTAAGCGAAAATGGAGTCTCAAAGTGACACGCGTGTCTTTAATTCTACATCACTTCGGCAGTATTCAACATAAGTTTGATAAGGTTAAAACAAATAACAGTATTTATTACCTGTGGTACATTCGGTGTGTCGTTCTTTATGGATGTCCAGAATGCAACTGACAGATTTCTTTATGTTGACAGATTTCACCCTGCCGTCCCTACTGGAGGTATTTCTTAGCCGGGAGGTGAAGGCCGCCCCTCTCAGAGCAGGACAGAAGGCTGCGACAGATGAGCAGAACTCTGGAAAGAGGTCCCGTGTTGGAAGTGGCACCTGGAAGTCCCGGAGGTCACGCAGAACAGCGCAGAGGTACTCTGTAAAGGATGCTCGGAAGTCCCAGGTTTCTACCTCGGATTCAGAAGCCAACCCTGAAGACAAAGCCGTCCCTGGCCCCGGCAGTGCAAGGAGCCGACGATCACATGGCTCCACCATCCGGGTAAGCTGTCAGCATCATCGCTCAGAGGCTTCACAGTTAACATCCACCGCCACTGCCCCCACAGAAGCCATGAGTGCACCGTACCCACACCCTCGGGCCCCTGGGTCTCAGATGGTGGACACCGAAACCCTAACAGACCCAGCTGCAATATCAATTTTCAACCGCATGGAAAACTCGCCCTTTGACCTCTGCCATGTGTTGCTTTCCCTGCTGGAGAAGGTCTGTAAGTTTGACATGAGCATCAACCACAACCCTGGCCTGGCAGTCAGTGTTGTACCTACTCTCACGGAAATCCTGACTGAGTTTGGAGATTGCTGTGCTCCAGGGGGAGGCGGTGGAACGGGGCCAGAGGAGCTTGCTGGAGGCTGGACGGAAGAGCCCATTGCACTGGTCCAGAGGATGCTTCTGCGCACCATCCTGCACTTGATGTCAGTGGATGTGAGTCAGAGTGAAACCCTCCCAGATAGCCTGAGACGCAGCCTGACAGACCTGCTGAGAGCCACCCTCAAAATCCGAAGCTGCTTGGACAGACAGAGTGACCCGTTTGCTCCTCGGCCTAAAAAGACCCTGCAGGAGGTCCAGGATGACTTTTCATTCTCCCGCTATCGCCACAGGGCGCTACTGCTGCCAGAGCTCCTCGAGGGAGTACTGCAAGTGCTGCTCGGTTGCCTGCAGGCTTCCACACCCAACCCCTTTTTCTTTAGCCAAGCACTGGAGCTCATCCATGAGTTTGTCCAGCACCGCGGCCTGGAGCTGTTTGAGGCCACAGTGCTGCGGCTGGAGGGACTCGGCAGGGCCAGGGATTCTGAAGTAGGGGGTGAGGTTTCGGAGAGACTACGAGGTCTCATTGCAGGAATCTTTAAGATCATCAGTGCGGTCAAGAAGGCAAAGTCGGAGCAGCTGCATCAATCCGTGTGCGCCAGACGCCGGCACCGTCGATGTGAATATTCCCACTTCCTGCATCACCACAGAGACCTGTCAGGTTTGCCTGTCTCTGCCTTCAAGCAGGCTGCCAGGCGCAACCCCTTCGAAGAGGATGGAGAAGGCAAGGAAGGGATGGATGGTGATGCAGTGCGTTACCCTGAGCGCTGCTGCTGCCTGGCTGCCTGTGCTCACCAATGTCTGCGGCTTTTGCAGCGATTGTCCCCCAGTGGGCCAGCTGTGTTGCAGGTACTGGCTGGGGTGCAGGCCGTTGGAATCTGCTGCTGCATGGACCCATGTTCAGTCGTAGGACCCCTGCTGCATGCCTTCAAAGCTCCCGGTCTTCGGAGTTACCAGTCTCATGTTCTCAGTGTCCTGGGCCGGCTAATCCTAGACCAGCTTGGTGGGGGACAACCCTCAGAGAAAGCCAAGCTCGCCTCCTGTAACATCTGCACTCTTGACAGCAGCCAGCTGCCAGGCCTAGAGGAGACTCTGCAGCACGGGGAACCTTCAGCCGTCTCTACCAGCCTGTGCTACCGCTCCCAGGGTATTCTGCCAAGCGGAGGGGGGGAAGAGGACATGCTGTGGAAGTGGAACGCTCTGGAGGCCTATCAGGAGCTTGTGTTTGGTGAGGACTGGCAGCTGAGCCAGCAGATCGCTGGCCATGTGTGCCACCTGACCTTGCGGGGCAATGCTATAGTGCAGTGGCAGCTCTACACGCACATCTTCAACCCTGTGCTGCAGAGAGGGGTCGAGCTGGTCCACCATGCCCAACAGCTGGGCGTTTCCACTGTCTGTACTCAAGTCTGCAGTTATCACACACAGTGCCTGCCTGTGGAGGTACTTCTCATCTACCTGCAAACGTTACCTGCCCTTCTCAAATCAAGGTGAGCGGTTTTGCATTTTCCTTGAGTCCTACTTTTCCTTGATTATCCGTCTTTTTCTCAGTGGTGGTTTTAGTCAGTTTGAGTGACTCCTTTAGTATTAGGCTGCGTTTCAGGATTCTGCCAAAGATGCTTTGAATTGTATTTATGTTAGGTTGAAAAATGTGCACCTGCAAGCTGTTGAGTTAAGTACATGTGTAGACGTATCAATAATGCTTGATTCATTTTGACTAATATGTCATTTTAAAAATGTTTTGGCAGCTTTCTCACTCATGAAAACAATTCTGCTCCTTTTATATTTCCACATAAAGCAAATATAATCAGCCAGCTCAAAGTAGACACCTAATCCACTTGGGCATTGTTTGTTATTCGATCTGTCTATCCAGGTCATTGCTAATTGATGCTAATCAATAATTTATTACAGCTTTGTGTACTGAGTGACAGATGGCTTATTAGTGACTGTTTATGTAACACTGTGACGAGTACAGTAGTCGGGCTAAAACAGGTGCTTGTGGTATTTGTCCAGACTCATCCAACAAAATGCAGCCATAATGTAATTGGTAAATTCAGCTTTGAGACATTCCAGAGACATGCAGGTTATTAAACACTGAGTGTGTGCCAATGTGTTGTTCTGCGTGTAAACCATGGTGTCCGGTCTCAGTTATATACCAGCTACTTCCCAATGCATGCTGGGATAGATTGAATCTCCATGCAACCCTTAACAGGATCAGTGTGAATAGAAAATGGATGGATGGACGGGTGCTTTTGAGGCAGTCTGTCAGTAGTGGGCGTGTAGGTTTCCATATTAAAATGCAGGGAGTGTCATTCTGCTCTCTGAAGGTTTGACTGGATTTCAAAGCCTTTACAGCTGTGACGTTTGTCATCCGAAGCTTTTCAAAAGACACTATAGAGACAATTGTATGTCCTTTTGCTTATGACAGTATATACACGTTAATATTCGGATACATCATTGGTAGGATTTTCCTAAAAAATAATGTGTGATGCAGAAGTAATCCCCCTCATCACTTTTGACCTACTCTGTGGCAAAAGCACTTTCTGTATCTGCAGAGACTCTGCAGCCCTCAGCCTGTATTTTCTTATTTTGCTGTGTTCAGGACGTCTCGAGGCGTCAACCTCTATAAAAACAACAGCGACCAGATTGTAAGTGGGTGGACCCACAGCCAAACTAAATTATATAGCAAGATTTTTTTTCTTCTAAAACCAGTGAATCTGAGGTTTTCTTTCAGCACCCTAACTTTCTTTGACGCTAGCAAAAGTAATCCACCCCACAGTATGTGAGGCAAAACATATTGGCTGTTAGATTGAGACCACTTACTGTTGCTATAAACACGTGTAACGTCTCTTTATTCTTTGTTGCTCTAAACAGCTCCCTGCAGCTTTTATTTGTCTGCTTTACAGTATTTAATTAACACGTTTAGATTTATTCTTTTTTTTTATTACAATGTGATGCTGCACACAATGTGAAAAATACAACATTTGCTCAGAAGTAACGTACAACCGGTCTTGTAATTATTATTTTTTTAAATTCCATACGTCTTCAAAACATCTTTGAACATTGGCAACCAAATTGCAATATTTACAACACGGCCAAATAAAGAAAATAATGACTTGAGAACAAGGCTTACTGATCTACTGAACTTCTGTACCACCCATCCTCGCATATGTATGTTCAATCACTAGGTTATAATATACGGCTCAATCTGGTGGAACATTTACATCCTTAATAACCGCTCCAACTCAGCCTTCTTCCAAACTGTTAAGTACATGTCAGCTGTTTAAAATGTCTCCAAACAGAAGATTCATCATATTCAAGGTGCTTTTTTTTAGCCAAAATACCTCTAGGTTCAGTACCGTCTATATGTGACATTATGGCTGTATATGCACAATCTACACACTTGCCTGAAGGAATAACTTCTGTGATGTTCAAATTATTGTCAGAGAGTACAAGGATAGGACAAACTTAGTTAATTACAAATTTGCACCTTCAGTCTATTCAAACATTTCCTCTGTTAGTTTTCTCCCTCTTAGGCTGCATTCATGTAC
Source organism: Clinocottus analis (assembly GCF_023055335.1). Classification (NCBI taxonomy): domain Eukaryota; kingdom Metazoa; phylum Chordata; class Actinopteri; order Perciformes; family Cottidae; genus Clinocottus; species Clinocottus analis. Next base: position 15,355,864 of record NW_027176240.1, on the reverse strand, counting down.
TTCAGTAGTGTATTGAATGGCAAAGGTTAATGACATGAAGAGTGTTTTTTTATGTTTGGGTGACCTTATCCTGCATACTAATTAGCTTAACGAATGCAACAGAAGTACAGAAGCTGCACTGTACAGATTGATTTCATAGCATGCTGTTGCAGGATGACCTAAAAGACAAGAAAACGTTTCAAAGCTGCACATCCTCTGACATCTAGCCGGCCTCTCTATAAGCTCAAACCGGCCCTGTAGCTCTCTGCTTTACAGAGCATTTTTACCGAGGAGAACATTAAATATTCAGGCTAGTGCATAGTTATTCTGATGAACTTGCACACCACTAATGAAAAGAGGAAATGTTCTGAAAAAGCAGACCACATTGATTTGGAGGAAGACTGGAAAGGTAGTTTGAATTGGAGAAGAAAATCAGCACGGTTATTATTTATTCAATTTACACATTTTATGCACTGAGCTCAGGGCTTTAATAGAACATCTGTTTCAGTTCCTTAACATACTGTGTAAACACTCCCATGCTGAGATGAAAGCCTTCTTATTTTCACTGGGTGTATAATGTCAGCACATTTCATCTGCGTTCTCTCTCTTACCCACTGTGGATGTAACCTTCACTCAGAGGTGACACATTATTCTTAAAGGTAATTTACCCAACATTGTAGGAGTAATTTATTATTCATCACTCCATCAAATAGTCAGTGTTTTCCAGTAGAAGACACATTTAGAGGATAAAATGTCAGCTTTGTTTTGCTCAATAAAGGTGTGATAACTTTGACTCAATGTGACGGAAATGTGTCTTTGTGGCTCAGTAAAAGATACGCAACAACACAAAAAAAACACATTAGATAACAAAGCAAATGTGGTGTGAAGTTGGAACTTTACTAATATAGCAGGTGTGTTCATAAGCAACGTAAGCGTGTAGTGTCCTTCACGGTTCATTTGTCATGCTAATAGAAGTTGAGTAATATATTTAAAGGAGTTGTTTGTGCCCTGTGGGGAAATTATATCTGCAAGCCGATGGGAGGAAATGAAATCAGTGAAGGAAGGAGTGTGACTGTGTGGCGGCAGTGACTTTTCTTTTGATTGACTGGTTGCGTCGTTTGTTAGATTAGACGTAGTGCTGCCATTTATTTTAATTGCTGGCTGAGAGTCACCACATAAATCATTTCCTTGCCCAATGAGAGGCACGTGCAAAGCCATCTTCCTCCTGGGGATATTTTTTGTAAAAGAATGGCATAGTTTATGAAAGTGTTGGGTTATAAATCTTGTCAACTGCCTGTATTTATATTGAGTTTGTATGATGTTTATGTCCTTTTTTTGTTTTACTATACTGATTTTGTAATATTCTCTGTTTCAGGGTGATCAGAGGCCTTTTCGTCAGTTGCAACGGGCTCAATCAGGTAACGGAGCTCGTCTACCTCGACCAGACACGCTCTTTGGCCTTGAAGGTGTTTGAGACTCTGATAATAGGCATTGGGCACCAGCAGTCTGATGGGGTGCTCCAGGAGCTGGAGAGTGTTGATGCTGAGGAGAGGGAGTCCGTCCTGGGCCTGGCTGAGGAACTTGGGTCCCGAGGGTCTGGAGAGAGCCCACAGAGCCTGAGTAAGTTCTACGAAGGCCTAAAGGAGGCGTGTCCACGTCACAAGAGCCGGAGCGGGCAGGGTCGTGGACCAGGACGCAGCCGAGCAGAGACCCACCTCCATGTTATCAACCTCTTCTTGTGTGTGGCCTTCCTCTGTGTCAGCAAAGAGGCCGATTCTGACCGCGACTCAGCCAACGACTCTGAGGACACTTCAGGTTACGACAGCACAGCCAGTGAACCTCTGGGCGGGCGACTGCCTTACCTGTCCCCAGATTGCGTGGCTCTGCCTTCCAAGGAGCAGTTGCGCTGCGCTGCAGATGTTTGGTCAGTGTGCCGGTGGATCTACCTGGCCAGCCCTCTGTTTCAGAGGCAGTTCTTCAGGCTCGGAGGGCTGGAGGTCTGCTTGCGCCTCATGGCCATGGTTATTCAGAAACTTTCCTGTAAGACCAAGGATGGGAAAGCAAAGAAGAAGAGAGAAGGTAAGGGCAAAGGCAGCCCCGAGTTCACAGCCGCAGCGGCCTCACTGGGACTGGAAGAGAGGAATCATGATTCAGCCGACGCCCTCGGCACTTGTCCATCTGAGGAAAAGACCAAAGATCCAGCAAAGAGGCTGGAAGAAGAGTGGCAACTCCAAAGTATTCGTCTCCTTGAGGCCCTGCTGGCGATTTGTCTGCACAGCTCTAACTCGGCCCTGCAGAGGACAGAGCCTGAGCTTTCTTATCAGGTATGTCGTTTAATGTCCTACTGATCAATCAATTAATGCCTGGACATGTCGACCACAAAGAAAACGAACGTACATTCTGGCTTCAATGAAACTGTTATGTGTCCTCTGGTCTATAGCTCCAGTCGGTGGAAGAGACTCTGTTTGAGGTGAGAGACCAGCTCTCTCGCTCCGGGGTGGTGAACTCTGACCTTGCTGTTCCTCTGTTCGACTCTCTCCTGAGAGTGGCCTTGGCAGAGGTGTCATCCTGTCCTGATCCTCCTGAGGAGAAGCCAGACAGGGTGAGTCCTGCCTTGGGAGAAACTGTGAGTGAAGTTTCTGCACCTTTTTTATATTCCCGTGTTTTTTTAAGCAACTTTTTGACAAACGTTTTTTGACACGTTCAGATTATAGGAAGTCAGTCGTGATTCCTCTGCAGCCACAGGAGGTGCTTACCATGTCTTTTATATGTCGTGCTGTACAGCCTCTCCTGAATGTTGTTTTTACAACTACTCCATCTTTGTTGCCTTCTACCCATGATACAAAGTGCTATTGTAGTTATCCACTTAGTGAATGTAGCTACAGTTTTATTTGCGGCTATTTGAGAACTAAATAGTGGCCCCTTGGTGGCCTCTTGGTTTGAGGAGCTGATCGTAAACCTTTGTTGCCATTTCCGTCCCTCTCCCCTTGTTTCCTGTTGTCTATTGGCTGTCAGCTTTATAGTATGGCTCTATAATGCCCCAAAATACTTTCAAGTAGCAAATTAATGGCAATGAAAAGAGGACCAAAAATACATTTCTTACTTTTGTGCCCCTTTTCATTAAACAGCCAAACAGGCAAATGGTGTCAAGCAGAGATGAATACTGGAAAGGGAGATCAAAACGAGCACGTGTATCCAGAACCAAACTGCATATTGTTGCGTGCGTCCCAATGATATGAACTTATCTTCCAATGTGCCGTCAAGGGGACAATAAGTCTTGGATTGATAAAGTTTTAATTGCTTTTTTCCTCCCAGTAGAATGATGCAGATTGTGTTCACTCGCCACACACTGCTTCTCTGGCTGAACGCTGAGGCAAAATAGAGCAGTGGTGTTTATTTAGGAGCAAACCGTACAATGAGAGGAAAATAATTTTCCAGCCGAGCCTCGTCAAAGCACCGGGGCTGCGTGTGGCCTCTCACACTGTGCTGCTAAGCAGCCGTTATCTGCCCAGCGTGCAACAGACGTACATTATGATAGCTATTGTTCTGACCAAGCAGCGGATGCAAACATGCGAGCAGGGTCTCATTTTAAAACCCAAACCGGTCAGTGGTGGTACTTTGAGTGATTTTTACGTGTTAATATAAGCTCCTCATGATGTAAAGATTCACTCTGCTGAAATATTCCCACGTGCCCTTTAGTCACTGCAACTTCCTCCTTTTTAATAGACTCACTAGTAATGCAGGCTGCATTAATGAATAGTTCTCAAGACCATATATGGGTTGGACCAGACATGAGCCGCTTTTGTTTGGTGAGACAAAGAGAGACAAATGGCTTGCAGACGCTCAGTAAAATGACTTCCGGCTGGTAGACGTTGCCACTTTCACAGCTTTCAATCTGTTTTTCACAAGTCTTAAAATGCCTGTCTGACTAAGCCTGTTCCAACACAGAAGGATTTAGCTTTTTACATAATAGATTTACCTATTTCCTAAGAGCTTAGCTCTTTCTCTGTGAGCCCAGCAGAGCGTGATGCTCACTTAACCATAACAAGTATGCGCTATGAAGCTCCAAGATTAATCTTCCACCAAACCATTTGTCCACTGAAGGACTATTCTTTGACATGTTCACATCACCCACAATTGAATATCAAAGCTGCCTGGCATTATGCTGAAAAGAGTAGAGGTGTGTGTTACAGTAAGCCTCTTCTTTGATATAGTAAGTGTGTGTGTGTGTGTGTGTGCGTGTGTGTGCGCGTGTGCGCGTGTGTGTGTGCACACGCACATAAGATGACTGCTGTTCACGTCAAGGCGCTGGGCTGTGCAACTGCCCCGCAAATCAGCTGATATTTGTCTCATGACCAAAATCGTCTACTTTTTTCTTTTTTTCCCTCACCACTTGAAAACATTTTGTTTGCTTTTTATTCGCCGTATTAGTGATCGGACCGCTGCTTGTCATGCTTAGTATATTTTGGCGTAACATTTTTTTCATAACCGCATTGGGTAAGCTCTTGCGAAATAATTGTTATCTTTACCAACAGCGTGACGAGGCGATGATTTTGTATTATTTTGATGGTGAGGGATTAGAATTTATGACTTATTCTTACCTCCCCTCCTCTGTCTTCCTCTTCCCCTTCACTCTGTTTTCACCAGAAGCTCCAGGTGGTTCCAGCAGGCGACCTGTCCGAGGAGGTGGACGAGGTGCAGAGCTGTGGCGTTAAGCCCCCGGGGGAGGAGGAGGGCTACGACGCTGACAGTGAAAGCAACCCAGAGGACATGGCCAAGCAGGAAGAGGGTAGGTCCACTCTTGCTGTCAAGCCACACTAACACACACACACACACACACTGCACACACCCGACTGCTCCTAATGAATGTGTGCGTAACTTTTAAGTCTTCCTCTGCAGATTTTTTTATATTTTTTTTATTTACTTCCCTGGGATTATTTTAAGGACGCTTTAAATCTCCTTGCCTCAATGTACTCCGTCGTCTGCGATGTTTATTTTTGTTTGAAATAAATGTCAACAGACTAATCTTGATGGATTGAGAAGTCTCAACCTCTAAACCTGCTGATTTATAGCCTTGGGAAGTCTGGCTTCTCCCACTGTTAAATTGATCCCTCAGTGCATTTATTTAATTATCATTCATGAATGTATTTACTGGAGGATTTTGTGTTTGAACGGCGTAATGGTTTTTAAGAAGATTGCTGTGTAAAACACACATCCTCCTTTTGGTTTGCCGCGGAAGACATTTCGCAATAACAAGAGGCTAGTTTCTATTGCGCACATATGACATAGCAGAAACAGGCCGGAGTACTTGATTCCCTTCATAACAGCCTTTTGTGTGAGCTCTGTCTCACCGGTTAAGAACGTGGCCTCAGTAAAAGCCTTTTTCCTTTTTCATCCCCTCAGAATACAATCATTGTTTTACGTTTACAACTGCAGGCATCTACACCCTGTGGCCTCATGAGCTGGATCTTGTGACTTTAAGGCTCCATAGAATTCCTGGAAAATCGTGAATCCGAAAGGGAGAATTAGTCACCTTTTTTTAGGGATGTTTAATCAGTGCTTATGGTGAAAGTAGTCCAACGAAGTGCTTGCTATATTGACCAAGAAAGCTGGTCTCTCCTGAGCCTACATGTACCAGGATGCAATGTGCGCGAGCGGCAAGTTCGCTGCTTCTGATTTGCCGAAATGCCAATAAAAGAATAAAGGGGATGTTCTTACACCTAAACCGAAAAATACAATCTTCTGAAATAAAGTGTCTCTTTTACCCCGAACTCCGCTTATTAATTGCCTTGTTAACTCATCATAGAACAAACTCCATTCAACTGAACAGAAACTAAATGTATCCGTCTGTTAGTCTTTCCACTGTTCCAACAATCAGCAACTCTGGTTTGGTCGAGTGACAAATACTTGAATTGATCCCAACCCGGGCCGTAATGGTGTGTTCTTCCTCTCATATCAAACTGCACGTCTCCTTATCGTTGGACATGTAAATGAAGTAAGCACTGTCAACTAGTAGCTTTAGTCAAATACTAAATTCATTAAAATAATCTAAAATGTTTTAAAAAAAAGTTACAAATCATTTTTAGAGGGTTTTTGCTTGATTGATAGGTGTCTTAATCTATTGCTGACAACTGTGACATTCAAAAATGACTATTAGATGCCAACTGGTGGTTTGCTGCAATTAAATGTAACTTGGGCCCAAACACAAGCACAAAATGTTTTCGCAAAATGTTATTCAGGGATAGCAGTCTGTCTATTTACTGACAGCAGTATACTTTATATCTGGAGCGTTAGATGGAGGCAGACTTGTGTGGCTGTGCACAGGGAGGGAGAGCCAGCTTCATTATAAAAGGAGGTCCCAGAAGCTGCAGGGCTGCTCTCCTGTAAATCATGAGGTGGAGTCCTATGCAGCTCTGAGGCTGCTGAGCACAGGACTGACGCTAATTCATTTTTATGTGCTGCCTTCGAGATGGGAGGCTGGGGCTTAAGCGAGGAACGCCTGTGGATTGTGAAGGTGTTGAGGCAACATGGCGCGCCAGTCAGCTTGAAGTTTTCCTCCATGTCTGTGTGCAAGTCTCTTGTTGTGTGTCTGATCTTGCCACGTTGTGTGTGTGGTGGTTCTCTTAGGAGTGAAGGTGGAGTCTGCTGTGCTGCATGAGTTTGCGGCGGTGGGGGACGGGCCCAGGGGGGGCTTGCTGCTCTTCCCGGAGATCTGCACAATGGAGCTGAAGCTGCTGGCCGCTGGCTCCCCGGATCTGAATGTTCTGAGCCATGTGTTTCACAGCCTGCTGGGCGCGGTACACACCAACCACCGCAATGCTGCTCTGCTCTACGACCAGGTAGGACTGACCGCCTCTTCTTCTCTGTACTGCTCGTACCCGCCTCAGCAGTCTTTGTTTGTCTTGCTGTTCTCCTTCACTGTGCTCTGAGGAATATGCCTGACCCCTGTCCCTTTCTGTACCTCCAGGGAGGAGTCAAAACCATCCTGTCTGGCTTTCACAGCATCCTCAGCCAAACAGACCCCTCCTTTACAGGTTTGTTATTTCTTCTGGCTTATTTTGATCTTATATGACAGTGTAGGATATTATTCATGTGTGACATCTGAAGGCAAAATTGTGTCCACCCAGTCTGCTGTTATTTGTTCCCCTGCTGTTGACATTTCGACAGGGTCCCCAGGGCTTAAATGTCATGCTCAGTCTAAATATTTTTTGTAATTCTCGCAAAAATTGGTACCCGATGGATTGATATTATATAGACAATTCATGTTTATCTTCTTTAATATTGTAAGATATTGTGTCTTTGGCCTTTTTTGTTTATAATTTTTTGCTGAGCGCAAAGCAGGCAGTGATGCTGTTTTGGGTTTTTACGTGTGGTGTTCTGGTTCATGCCCAAGTAAACAAACTGTTTACATAATCTGCTCTTCATTCGTCTACATTCAGATTGCCAGACTGTGCTAGTGGAGCTGCTGGTTGCCATGGTGAGCCAGCGAATCACAGCGGAGGAACTGGCTCTATTGATTCGCCTCTTCCTGGAGAAGACCCCGCCTACTGTAAATAGCTAACTCTATCAGCCACACATGTACTGTTAGCGTACGCTCAGGGTGTTGACACTGATATCTTAAGATTAAACTGGTTGCCCGTTAAGTTTTTCAGTAGGAACAAAAACTACAAATAATTGCAACACCCTTTCTGTCACACTGTCTTCTCACTTCCTCGTTTTTTAACACTCGACACATAATGCTCCAACAGGCCCACTTCACTTAATATACAACAAACACCAACGTGTGCAGCAGATGTGACGCTACAGTTTATTACCACGGTGTTGGAATCCGACAGCAGACATCATTAATAACCTTAAGTCTTTGAGAAGAAGCTTCCCAAAAGGGAAGAGAGGGGTTTATTTTTAATCATGTGAACAAAATGACATGTGACCTTAGTTTTCCGTCTCTGAAAATGAGACATATCAGTGACTGCAGTTGTCACTTATGATTCTTTTTCTTTTTTTCACACTTCCTCACAGGATTTTTCTATTTTAAAAAGTATGTTTTGCTGCATTTTATTAAAATACCACAATGCTGAGCTAATTTAGATGGAGTACACTGTGATAGCAAATAAGGTGCTTTATTTTCTTAATTTGCTTAACTTTATTTAGGGATTGAAAAAATAGTTAGCACCAATATATCTAGTGTTTTCATTTTCAAATCTAAAATGATAGACTGTCCTTCTCACGCCCCGTTTACTTTGTTACCTGCAGGAGATTTTACTGAAAGGCATCCTACAAATCGTGGAAGCCAACGTGAATATAGAACCTCTTCACTTCCTGTCCTTTCCAATAATACTTGGGGCTTCGACCCCAGGAGGGCTGTCCACTGGCGCCAGACAAAACGGGGTTGCCGGAGGGAAAAGTGTTGGTGGTTTGCTCTGGAAGGGCAAGCTGTCTCCTGGGCGCAGGGAGGGCGATACCGAGGTCAGACCAAGCCACCTCCGGTCCTCTCCCTGGCACATTGCTCCCCTCCACTTGCCCCTCGTAGGGCAGAATTGTTGGCCCCACATGGCGAGCGGCTTCAGTGCCTCTATGTGGCTGAGAGTGGCAGAGCAGAAGGAGAATGACGGGGAGAAAGACAAGGGTGAGACGCAGATCCTTCACCGAGACGTTGTGATGCCTGAAGTCCGTGAGTACGTGAACTTTCTTTGAGTTTTCTTTATCGTTGTTTTCCAGAGGAGAGCAAAGCTCCTGCAGCTGAGTCCCACCACGGCTCCTCTCAGGCTGGGACGAGATTACTAGAGAAAGGTCTCATTCATATTCTGTCAATGGGCTCCAAGGCACTGATGCTTCAAGTGTGGGCAGACTTCTCTTCAGGCTCCCTCACATTCAGGTGAGCTCCAGCATAGACTACGGTCTCAAAGATGCGTGTGAAGAATGGGCTACCATTTCTCAAGTATTTGTAGTTTATGCACCTTGAAGTACTGTAATGTGCTGTTCCCCCAGGGTTTGTATAGACCCAAACGATGAGATAAAAGCAGGGTTGCTGGCGCAGGCAGACTCTGGGGAGGAACTAATCAGAGCGGGGCAATGGCAGCACCTCGGCCTCACTTACAGCCAGCAGCCAGAGGGCAAGAAGAACATCCATGGCCGTGTGGTTGTCTGGGTGTGCGGCATCAGGTGAGGAAGATAGTAGGTGTAAGACTGTGGCAGTTTATTTTCAATCTGGTAAATGAGTGAACATTAATCCTAATTTATCATGCCCGCTGTTTCAGGAAATGTGAGGTGTCTTTGGACTACACCCTCCCAAGAAAGTCCAGTTTATCATCTGACAGCAACAAAACCTTCTGCATGTTGGGCAACTGTACGTCAACCTCTGAGGATCTGTTGATGCAGAGCGGACGCTGGAGGATGGGAACTGTGCTTCTCTTCAATGGTAGGACCTCCTGTCGTCTTTACCTCACTGGCATCACGTCTCTTTAAGCTCTTAGACACTTCATGCCAGACGGCCGCTCATCATGTTGCTACATTCTTATGCGCGTTTTCTTTTGATCATTTATACAATTTAATCTGTTCCACTTCAGTGCTGCTCCCTGGTGGCACATTGCACTGTTTACCAACGTATCTCTCATAAGAAGCTTTTACTGTACACAGATGAACAGTAATGTTTTTGTTTTTTTGTTTTTTTTAAGCGTAACTTGTATAGTGTCTGTAAAAACCTGGTATGATGTGATTCTCAGCATTCTCGCAAGAGGCTAATTTCGTATTATATTTAGAAATATAACATGAAGGTGTACCATGGCGTCTTGCTCTGCTTCCCATCTTATGTTATTACTGCATTGGTTATTGATGGAATGATATGAATTATTTAATAATGGGGTCGATTTTCCATAATTCTGTTTTCGGGACTCCTTAACAACAGACATTTGCTGTGTTTGCCTCATAGGGAGATTACTCTTAATTGTAACTCTATATTCTCTTCCTCCATATTTCAGGATCTAGAATAGGATCTGAGGAGGCCCTGTACCTTTACACCAGCGGGCCTGACCTCACCTCAATCATGCCCTGCAAGTATGGCAAGCCCAATGGGACAGTCTCTAAGTTTGTCACTGTGGAAGGCCTGAAGTGTGAGCATGTACGGGAGCTTCTGATGAAGAATAAGGACGTGGACACAACGGCTTTGGTTGTAAGTCTTTTTTTTATGTGAAGATTTAACTCAATACAAAATGTGCACAACAAAATGAAATAGAAGTGTTTTATTGTCACTGTTGTTTCCCCCAGTTTCTGCATGATAAAATGCAGACTGACACTGCAGGTGAAGCCTGTCCATGTGCTTTGTGATCAAAGTCCTCCTATGTCTCATATATTGTTTCATTTCACGGTGTATGAGTTGTGTGCTGTTCCAATTAGTGGTCATTAATGATGCTGCACAGTAAGAAGTCATTTTCCCCCAATGGAAAAAGCAATTACAGTTAAGCTGCAGCTTTTTCATTGAGACTGAAAATAGTTTGTCTCCCATTAATGCTAATGGTTTGTTGATAACGCCACTGCTTTAAAATAAGGGAGTAAGACAAGAAGAATAAATTATTGCCTATTCACATCTTTATAATTTCTGTTATGCTCTAAAAAAAAAAAAGTCTAAACAATGTCCAAATCCATGCTAGGATGTGTAGCCCTAAGCTAGATAGCCTCCTTGGGTCTAATTACATTTTCACAAGATTTTCTACTGTGAATAACTTAAACTTAATAATTAAAAGTTGCAGGTTGAAAGTTTTGGCCTGGAAATAATGATTGCGTGGACTGTGTTCCTGCACAGGAGAGCTTGGCCGTCGTGTACGCGCCCAGCAGTCCTAGAGTCTACACCATCTATGAGCCTGTAATCAGACTTAAGGGTCAGGCCAAGACGGTGGTCACCCAGCGGCCCTTCAGCTCCAAGGAAGTGCAGAGTGTTTCCCTGGAGTTGAACTTTCTCAAAGCTTTCCTCCCCACTGAAACGCATGGCCTGCAGAGCGTCCTGCACAAGATCGGTGGAACAGGAAACTTTGTCTTCCTCTTCGCGCAGGTAGGATGGTCTATTCTTCTTTATGCAGCTCGAGCCCTCGCTGAGCCACTGGGGTCATTAATCCCAGTTGTTGGGATATTTCTGGAAAACTGTACGGTTCGATGGATGTATTCCAGAGAGCGGAAAGTGACAGTTTGATTTAATAAACCAGAAAAATTCAGTGAATTTGAAGAGTCACCTCTCAGCGATGTAGAAAAATGTACATCATAACATCACATATTTTATAAGATGACAAACAAAGAAGGAACGGTTTACTAATTCCTATTAATTTAGCTGCACTTGTCACTTCTTGCCAGTAAGGATCATAGTTTATTGTCACTTGTACAGACACAGTTTGATCTTGGGCTTGTTTGTGCTTTTTTGAGAACACAATAAGCGTGCAAATTAATGTGTTGGATCTCCAACCTGCACTCCACTGTACCTTTCTGTCCCATATATCTGGGTCTGCGGTGTCCAGACGGTGGAGCTGAGTGACTGTGAGAAGACCCAAGCTCTGGCCCTGCAGGTGCTGCTGTCTTTGTCCAAGTTCAACCAACACCGCATCCATGAAATGGACTGTTACCATGGTTACTCCATGATCCACCAGGTCCTCATCAAGTCCAAATGCATCGTGGGATACCATATGCTCAAAGTGAGTCACACCATAATCTCTTCGGTGTCTCCAGCACCCACAACCTCTGCTGATCTGTGCAGTCAAACATAAGCATCACAGGCGCTCGCTTCTTTTGTAGTATGATTTTTTTTATTTCATTCATTTATTTATTTACCTTTTATTTAACCAGGTAAAATCAATTGAGAACCAATTCTCATTTACATTGATGACCTGTCCAAGAGGCAGTAGCACAGTCCACACAGGTGACGCAAGCAGCACAGATACAATACAGTTTGACAAACATGAGAAAATGGCAAAAATAACAAAAACATATGTAAATAAATAAACACTATGTAAAAAGTGTACATGTGTATTACTGGATGTTCTTTGTAAAAATAGAAGAGAGAGAGAGAGAGAAGTGAGGGCTGAATCTAAACCCGCCCGCCACAATGGTGCCGCTCTGAGCCGTCGTTGGTGACCCTGCTGTTACTTGACCCTCTGACTGTGTCTGTAATCGAGCTGTGTGATGGCTGAGCACTGAAATGGATTCTGTCTGACTTGATGAAACACTGAACTCCTGCAGAGTCAGACAGAACCACTGATTGCTTTTGTCACTTTTGGCTTCCACAGAGTATTTTATTGCACAGAACGACACTGATTAGCGATCTTAAACACTCATAATCATCATAATAAAAGGAACATACTGTTTTACAGTTGTTGGATTTTTTCTTTTCTTTTTCTATTTATGTTGCAAAAGTAATGCAGATGACCAGAGACCCAAAGGGCTGTAACATTCATAACTACTGAAGTTAAGCTGGTCAGTGATAAGCGCTCCTATAATTTCATGGATCATTTATTGACTTTCTGGGATGCTGTTCTTTCTGGAGAGATGGTGATTACTATATGTTGCGCTGTGTCTCTATTATAGTGACACTGTAGATGTGTTTCTGATGTGGTGGCCATATTCTGTCTTGCAGACTTTACTGGATGGATGTTGCAGTGCACCCATCCTCATCCTGGGGGACGACGGTCATTTCCGTTTGGATACAGAGTCCATCGCTGTGGTGCAGGATATCAAACTGCTCTCAGATGTCCTGTTGGACTGGAAGATCTGGGCCAAGGCTGAGGTGAACTCATACATCCCAGGATCAACTATATTCCCATAATAAACATAACACACAATATAATAGAATGAGGTAAAACATGAAAGAAGATACATACATTACGCACACACTAAGACAATCAATCTTATATTCAACTAGGTAATCATCCTTTTTTTATGTTTTTAAATGTGAAGTAAAACTACAATGAGCATTACATGATACTCTCGATGTGCTACTTTTACAAGATAATATTATATCGTTTTCAAACTTAAAGGTTCAGCAGTGAAGAATAGTAAGAAAAGCACTAATGCTGAATAGCTTTACTGAATCTGCACATTTCTAGTTTCTCAAGGTCATTTAATTTATTAACATCCATTGCTGATGAGGGGAAAAAAACTCATCCAATGATGAGCTGGTAATAAATTAATACACCTCTGGAGCAATAATTTTTACTACGTTTTCAAAAAACTAGGCTAGGATTTTAAAGTAATAAAAAAGTTTAAACAATTTTTCACCAACAGCTTTTTCCCAATAAACCCCAAACTTTCAAGTGGAAACACAGATGGACTGCAGCAAAATAAACACTGATTAATATAAAGAAGCCCAAAACAAAATGGTACTCTCAACCCGACTATATAGATGATGAAGAACCAGTTCATGACTCATTCACTGTCGCTTGTTTTCTGTCAGTGTGGAGTTTGGGAAACGCTACTCGCTGCCCTGGAGATCCTCATCAGGGTGCACCATCCTTATCAGGTCTTCAACATCCGTCAGTTCCTCAAGGCTGAGGTGGTGCACCGCTTTCTACTCACCTGCCAGGTGTTACAGGTAGGCTGCATGCATAAAGGTGCTGTATTAGCACGTTATCTCTTCAGAGACTGTTTCCCTTCTGACATTATGTTTGTCTTCAGGAGCATCGGGACGAGCATCTGACTGCCATCCCGCAGGAAGTCTGTCTCTCGTTCGTCAAAATCATCCAGGAGGTTCTGGGGTCCCCCCCGGACATGGACCTGCTGAAACTGATCTACAACTTCCTGCTGGCGGTTCACCCACCGACCAACACCTACGTCTGCCACACTCCATCCAGCTTCTACTTCTCACTACACATCGGTGAGGAGGCAGGGCAGTTGAAAGCAGCACCTCTGTATCGAAGGGCCGTTCATTGAATGCACTGAGCTCTTTTCATGTCTCTTTATTTGTCAGATGGGAAGCTGTACCAGGAGAAGGTGCAGTCCATTATGTATCTGAGACATTCAAACAGTGGAGGGAAGTCTGCCAGCAGCTCTGTGTCACACTCGCCAACCGTCTTCACTGATGCTAATCATGAAGGTACAGCTTGTTTCAACTAAATTACACCAACCTTAAAGCACTCCAATGCATCCAGCACTGTGAGGAGGATTAAATACAAATGACATGTTGTGAGTGGATGTGCCTCAACCAAGGAACACAAACGTTTCGCATGTTTAGAGCTGTATCAGCTCTGTCACCTGTTTCCTTTGAAGTGCCTAATGTAAATACTTAGAGCATTATGCATTTGAGAAACGCCCTCCAATCTTCCTTGTTTTCTACCCTAAACAATCTGTAATCCGACTACTGCTCATAACACCAGTTCTTTATTATTTTTTTCATATATCTTTTTAGGTATTACATTTTTCCTGTTTAATCTGAGCTTTAATTGTTCTAATATGTTTTGCAAATATTAATCTTTGTGGTCATAACCTTGTTTTTTAATTACTTTGATTTCATCTAAAGTTATTTATGCTGTATGAAAGGTCTATGTAAATGTAATAAATGTGGCTGTGATACTTCCAACTATGCATGGTGAAACACAGCTGTACAGTTTTGTAAATGAATCTAGGATTCGTGTTTTTCATCACAGCCACAAGTCTAAAAATGAAGTGCAATACTCTGCGTCTGCATGTGAATTAGGCCCTTTGCAGCCTTCAGTTATAAAGTCTAATCATCTGTTAAGTGCTGAGTCATTTTGTTCTCTTTTCCAGGCCATCTCCATGCTCCTTCCCCTGAGCATGGAGGTGATAATCAGTCGTTACGTCTTCCTAGTCTGGCACCGTCTCCGTACTCCTCCCTTCTACTGACGCCTCGACTCGGACACGGCATCTCAAGTGAGGCGGTTGAAGGTGACGGGGTCTCCCTCGCCACTCAGCAGGCGCTCGGCAGCACGGAGACACTCAAGAAGGGCGGAGCTGACGAGCAACTTCTGAGCAGCTGTGAATCGGCCAAGACCATCTGTGAGTCTAAGGACTCGGGTGAGGGAGGAGCCCTGTGCACTCCTTCCATCAGCGTGGAGGAGGAGCGGGACGAGGCGGCGGAGGTGAACAGCCTCGCGGAGGGCAGCATTGGAGTGGCAGAGTCTGAGGACAGGTTCGACTGGGCCAGTGACGAGGCGCCGCGCCGCCCCGACAGCCTGAAAGGCATCCAATCATTCCAGAGGAGCCACAGCAATCTGGCCAGTCTGGGCCTGGCCTTCCCGGCTCCAAACGGCTCGTTGGCAGTCGGCCGCTGGCCCAATTCGGCTGACCGAGGCTCCATGCCGGAAGACTGGGAGAGCTACACATACTCTCCTGGCTACGAGAGGACGCACAGCAAGACCGAGTCCAACGACGGGTATGTTGCAATATTACCCTTTGGCAAGGCATGCTGGTTTGAGTGTCTCATACAGTATTAGAAATACTCTCAGGATGTTACAACTGAATGCTCAGTATCATTACAAATTCTAATATTGATAAAGTCAACCCATGTCAAAATTTGGTATGAGCCCTGACGGTCTCTTTCAACGTTTGTTCTAAGACATGGACCACTTTGCTCAATGAAGAGGAGCTGTGCAGGGATTTGCATAATCCTAAATACAGCATTTGGGTGTGTTAATAATCCTCCAACTTCAAAAATGATTTGTACTGCGGTGACAGTTTCAGTGTATTTCTACCTGCCAGCCAGCGGGTGACTGGTAGAAAATAAAATAAAAGATGTTTTTTTCTTGTAGTCCTGTTTTAACACCGAAGTCACTTTTTTTCTTTTTATTAGACACAATGTGGGCTGTTGATGAATTTCAAGTTAAACAGGAAACCTGGCTTGAATCCAAAAGCCATGGCAGGT
Organism: Clinocottus analis; assembly: GCF_023055335.1. Lineage (NCBI taxonomy): Eukaryota > Metazoa > Chordata > Actinopteri > Perciformes > Cottidae > Clinocottus > Clinocottus analis. The sequence continues at coordinate 15,340,032 of NW_027176240.1, read as the reverse complement.
GTTTTATGTTGTATATATTTGCTTGAACTACTCATAGTTCAACAGTGTCTCTTTGCTAATGAGTACAACAGGTTGTCATTGACCAACAGCTTGATCTGACTGATGTAAGTTTTATATCACCAGGGTGAATCATATTCACCAAAACAACTTTCTAAAGCAAATGTGTCATTGGCGACCAAAATTCACATCCCATATGACCCATGATATGAGCATTAACATGTCATTTTGAGCGCTAATAGTAGAAGTTCATCCATCTGTTGCTGCACAGTAATTCTGCACTGAACTCTGAGTTGTGTTTCTCAGGTCCGGCACTGAGGACTGCCTGGTGCTGATCTGCTGCGGACTCTATGATCTCCTGAGGGGCATCTTGCTGCTGTTGCCGGACCTCATGCTTGAGGAGGTGATGGACAAACTCATCCAGCCAGAGGCTCTCATCGTGCTAGTCAACCACTCGTCGCCTCTCATCCAGCAAGGTGTCATGAAGGTTGGTTCAGTATCCTCTTTGATGAGTCTTGAATACTGTGGTGTAGGTCGGAGGTTCTGAGTCTAAATTGTACTGCATTGATGCTGGTCGATAACATAGTATTTCCCATTCACAATTATTTCACTTTTACATCTTAGAGGTGCTTTAAATTCACTGTTGTTAGATGTTCTTACCTTTGGACGGGGCAGGGCTCCCTGATTCAACTTGTGTTTAGTCTTCATGCTAAGCTAAGATAACTGATACGACACTCATGTCTGTATGATAAATACTGCCAGTATACAAACACTCAGCATGACAGCAAATAAGCGCCCAAAAACATACAACTCTTCCATGAATTGCTTGTGCTAAACATTTGATAAAGTCGGTGCCAGTGTGTTGGCAAAGCATTACACTATATTGCCAGTGTTGGAACTGATCCTCTGTGTCATAATATTATGCCCCTCTCCCTTAGCTGCTGGATGCATATTTCAGCAGAGCCCACAAGGAGCAGAAAGAGAAATTTCTGAAGAACCACGGCTTCTCGCTGCTGGCCAACCAGCTGTACATCCACCAGGGCAGCCAGGGGCTGCTCGAGTGCTTCCTGGAGATGCTGTTTGGACGGCCGGTGGGCCTGGAGGAAGAGTGAGTCCAGAGATAATGAACAGTCCAAGCCATATCGTCCAGTGTTTTATCTTGGAATCCTATGCATCGGATTGTCCGCAGTATGAAAATGTGTGTTTGATGCAATTTCTCTTGTCTGTCATTCTTTCCAGTCTGGACCTGGAGGAAATGGAAAATATCTCACCTTTCAGAAAGCGCTGTATCATCCCAGTGTTGGGTCTTATTGAGAACTCCCTGTATGAAAACTCCTTGGTCCACAACATCCTGTGTATGCTGCTGCAGCTCCTTAACGCCTGCCCAAAGCTGGCAGACATCCTGCTGGACCACGGGCTGCTCTACGTCCTCTTTAACACTCTCTCCACCCTCAATGGCATGGAGAATGGGTACGACTGCCAGAACAGAGGACTATTCATTCAAACACCTCCGTAGATTCATGGGTTTTGTCTTGAACCTTTCCGCTATGAATTGAATCAATAATCCTCTCACTGTTCTTTGATCTGGCATATACGTGTGGAAGATTCACTTCATGTGCTTCATATTTTCTCGCTTGTCTTGTTTTTCCTCTGCAGTATTCCCCTGAATGACTACAAGCTCCTGGTGTGTGACATCCAGCAGCTGTTGGTAGCGGTGACGATCCACTCCTGCAGCTCTTCAGGGTCCCAGTACTTCCGCATCATTGAAGACCTCATTACCTTGCTGGGTTTCATGCAGACTAGCAAGATGCGTCGCACACAGGGTGAGGGCTGGATTCCTAAAAATCAATGCGCATGCAAAATCCATCAGAGTTGTCATCTACTATGCTCTGCCGTTCTGGGTGATGGCAAGCTGTCAATGCCTGCCGCAGGAATAAAATTCATTATCTACAACTGCCGACTGGAAAGTCATTTGAGAAAAAAAAAATTGCATTTGACAAATATCTCACATCTTCATCTTTCCATGAATTTGCTCTCCGAGACGTATCTCTCCCATCTCTTCCCCATTAGCACTTATTTATTTTGTGATACAATCATTCTTTGATCACAGAAACATTACGAAGGCGTTATGGCTCTGTACATGACACTTTATTTTTGGTTGTTTGTCATTTTAGTAATTATACGTGACTATTACTGCCTGCCCTCGTTGGGCCAACGTGATGAATGTCACTAGTGTGTGAAGCGGTGTGTGTTGTGACATTTGATCATTGACGTAATCCACTACCCCGGACAGTTATGTGTGGCCAGCTTTTCTGCTCCGTTAGTGGGAAAGTTTCTGTGATGTTACCCAAGAGTAATAGATAGAGAGTAGATCAAATCATAACACAATTAGCATTGTCTGTAGCCAACAACCCTGTGTCATCGTAAATAAAGAAGAATGGTCTTAATATCTTCTCCAAGATGGAAAATCTCACTGATACCGATTTGCCATTGGGATTTTTAATTCAAGATTAATTCAGATTAAAATAGAAGAAGTGTTTTTTTTGTTTGTTTGTAGAGCAATATGGACTTTCTGTACAATAATATGCATGAATGCAACAAGTTCCCTTAAATCCGTTCTACGTGCCACAAATGAACTTGTATGTGTGATTCTTGCGTGAAGCTCTTCAATCGCTCACGAAGCGCATCAGGTCAACTTCTCACGTTCCTTGTCTCTTTTGTTGTTTTTTTCCCAGAGATGGCTGTGGCGCTGCAGTTCCGCGTCCTTCAGTCTGCGATTGAGTTCATAAAGACGACCGCCAATCAGGAACCTCAGAAGCTGAGCAGCTCTGTTAATACACCGAGCTCTCCACATCATGCCATCTATCAGAAGCGCAAGAGCATTGCGGGTGAGTGTGTCATACTGATGCAACGGTAGAAATCAGTGTTGAGTGAGAATTGACCATCATGTGTTTCCCGGCATTTCACTTGTCCGCCCTCACCTGTCTGTTTATTGATTCCTCGTCCTGATCTGAAGGTTCCATTGCCATGAAAGACTCCATTATTCCCCGCATCCCCAGACAGCACTACTGCTCCTATGGCCAGATACCCCTCTCCCCTCCCTTCAGCTTCCTGTCCCAGGACTCCCCCCTACCCTCCCCTACTGGAGCTCCATCCTACATGCTCCACTGTGACGCAGGTAGCTCGGACTGTAGTCCACAGTGGAGATCATCCTCCACTGTCGTGGAGCGTGTCTCCCGTCTTTGCGCTGCACTCACCGCGGGTGTTAACTTGCCCAGTACCCTCGTGCGCTACTGGTGCCTTTCGTGTGTGCATGATTTGAATGCCTAACTAAATCAGTGTTAAGTAGTGATTCATGGGATATCTGCAAAATCTTACTCTGAACTTAGATGGGAGAAAGAATGTGTGCTTATATTTACAAAAAAAAAGTGACCATCATGTGTGGTTGTAGGCCGGCGCCGGTTCTCTCTGGCCCAGACTGACTCTCTCCTGATGCGGATGCGCTCGGTAGCAGGTGATGAGCTTAACCAGATGATGCAGAGGAGGATGAGCCAGGAAAACCCCATTCGCGCCAGCGAGACCGAGTTCGTCCAACGGCTGCAGAGGCTTGTGGTTCTCGCTGTCAACAGACTCATTTACCATGGTGAAAAAACACTCCTCACACTTATCTATGTTAATCTCGTCTATTTTCTCACATGAGCGTAAACTGAATTCGCTCTCTAATCTCGGGTCTGATCTCCAATTTCAGATGTAAGTCAGGACCTATTTGACCTGCTGAATATCCCCGACTCTCCGGACCAGCCGTTTTTAACCCCAGATCAAGGTGATCAGCCGCAGGACGAGTGTGGCTCCGCCTCTCGCTCACACTCGCCCATTCCTTTTGTCCTGCCGCCTGCCAGCAAGAAGAGCTTTCAGAAAGACGTGCTCAAACTCATGATGGACGGGATCAAAATAAGCCTGGTATGCTGACACTGGGAACCCCCTTTTTCGCTGTGGAGTGCTGATTGCTATATTGTGAGACCTTGTGTTATTGCTTGTGATCTCACAGGGCAGCTCGGGTCGAGGAGGAGCCCCACATCAACAGTGGCGAAGAATCCTGTGGTCGTGTCGGGACACTTTCCGGGTTCAAATCGGCCGGCTTCTTGTGCACACACTCAGCCCTGCGCTTCCCCTCTCTGACAGGAAGGAATCGCTGGAGTTTGTGTTTGATCCCAGACACTTGGATATCCTCAAGGAGAGCCTCAGCCCGGGTCTAGAGGTGAGCGTGAAGAAAATGCTTCAAATCCATCACTTGTCTATTTGTCCCCTTGCACGCCAATTTGGCTTTTGCTCACTACCAAGTATTGCAACCAAAAATGATATATCATTGTCAATTTTACATTTCTAGTGCAGAAATTGTGTTGGATCCAGGAGAAAGTATGAGAGTGCAGTATATTAGCTTTGCTTGTCATTTTCACTCCCACAGACATGTTTTCCTGGAGCTGTCAGGCTTTGGCTCTAAAATTACTCTGATAGATGTTTTCATGCTGTTCAGCAACCCCATGGATCCCCACAGGAGTCTTTCACTTGTCCTCCTCTCAGGCTTTACTGAGGGTCAACTAGCCGGATAACGCTGTCCATCACTGTCTGCGACCGGCTTCAGAAACAAACTAAATTGTTTTATCTGCGCCATGTTCTCGCTCTCTCTTCCAGCATGGACCAAAGTTGTCTCTGTACCTGTATGAGATGCTGCACGATCACAAGGACAGCCTGACCAAAGACGAGCAGAATGCCGTGGGTGTCTTCATGACCTCGCTCAAGCTTTGTGGTCATCGCTGCATCCCACCCAACAGTCCACACAAACAAGACTTGCTCAAGGCCGTAAAAGAGGTGAAGACCAACATTCATTGTTAACAGTTTATATAAGTCTCATAAGCCAAACTCAATTTGCCTGTTTGGACTCTCAGCGGTCAGGTTTCTTTTTAGCCAGAAAATTAAGCTTATGCATGTTGCTTACTTTATTCTTACAGGAAAAATTCAAGTATGAAGCAGAAGAGAAAACAAGCAAAGTTGCGTGGGAAAAGAAAATGACCAACACTCAGAGGAAGTGAGTACGGCCTTTTTTGCCCTGAGATTGATGTACAAGAAAATATTGGGTCCAATCATGTCACGCTTCTACTCACTCCACTTCTTGTATTTCTCTGCAGTCTCCTCCAAAGGCTGGATGGAAAGTCCAAGGACATTTCAAAGATTGCAGCTGACATCACTCAGAATGTGTCTCTGCGACAAGGCATGGAGAGAAAGAAAGTCATCCAGCACATCAGGGGACTCTATAAGACTGACCTCAGCGCTAGCCGACACTGGCAGGAGCTGGTGCAGCAACTCACGCATGACCGGTAGGCATCCGTCTATCTCTCACATGCTCATATCAGCATGCTAACATGTTCTTAAGTGACAGTACGGACACGCTGATGTTTATCGGGTACAACGTTAGTGTGTGTGTGTGTGTGTGTGTGTGTGTGTGTGTGTGTGTGTGTGTGTGTGTGTGTGTGTGTGTGTGTGTGTGTGTGTGTGTGTGTGTGTGTGTGTGTGTGTGTGTGTGTGTGTGTGTGTGTGTAAAGATTTGACTTTCTGGTAGCAACAATACTGAGGAGATGACCTCGTTGTCCTCGTGTGTAGCTACCGCTATGCAGTGAGGTTACCTTTGTGTTGATCTGAGAAGACAAACTGTTTGAGAGGACATCGATGGTCTGTTTCAGCGCGGTTTGGTACGACCAGACATCCTACCCAACGTCGTGGCAGCTGGACCCCACCGAAGGGCCAAACCGGGAGCGGAGGCGGTTACAGAGATGCTACCTCACCATTCCTAACAAATACCTGCTCAAAGACAGACGCAAGTTTGAAGGTGAATAACCCTTTTTACTCAGTATGGAAATATTCTGTCTTCAGTGTTCTTATTCTAACCTCAATATCTTATTAAGACACAGTGAAGCCACCATTGTCCTTCCTGGTTGAGGATAAGACCCACTCCTCCTTCTCCTCCACTGTCAAAGACAAAGCCACCAGCGAGCCCATCAGGTAAAATGTTGTCTCCCTCTTCCTGCCATCTAATTCCTCCCTGAAGGACAAGGTGATCTCAAGAAGGCACATGAACGCCTCATCAACTAGTGCTACATTGATGAGTGTGTATGCTTGATTCAGGTGTTATTATTGGTGTTTTTCTTGTCTGAGAAATGTCTCTTTGTCCTTAGGTTCACCAGGCGGTGCATCAGCGTGGCCCCCAACAGAGAGACAGCAGGGGAGCTACTTCTCGGTAAGACACTGACCACTTCTCACAGCTGCTCCGTGCATAATAGAGTCGGCCGGTCACAAGGCACAGAGAGTAATGTGCTCTCTCAGGATTATTGCTCTGCGATGTTTGTTTGTTATTCCGCGGGGGAAACTTTTGTTTGTTTTGTTCTCTATACACCAAATCTCACTCACCCTTGGTTGTGTCACAGGAAAGTCTGGGATGTACTTTGTGGAGGACAACGCTGCTGATGCTCATGACAACCAGGTAAAGCAGCAGGTCTGTTCAGGATTATTCTCTGCCAGAGAGTTACCGCCTGGCGACTCAAGACCGGGTGTGTTTATGTGTTTGGACAGAGCCTTCATGGGGAGACCGAGGCACCCTCTTTCTCCTGGACGTACGAGGAAATTAAGGAAGTGCACAAGCGCTGGTGGCAGCTAAGAGACAACGCGGTGGAGATATTCCTCACCAACGGCAGGACCCTGCTGATAGCCTTTGACAACACCAAGGTGAGGCAAGAACACAGGTCGCTCGAAATGAAAATGAAGGATGACATGTTGTGACTGGAAAGTTGGCTATTCAGGAAACAGATGCTGGAATGAAAGTTGCTGGGCTTTTAGTGTTTTTCCGAAAGCTATTTCATTTAATTATTGCAAAGAATTGAGTTGGTTTATCCAAAATATGAAGCTACGCAGGATGGACTGGGATGAAAATGACGAGATGAAAGAGCCTAGTGATGCTCAAAGAAAGATAAAAAAGTATAGAAAAAAAAAATGACGCCGCTAGAAAAAATATAATTGTTGAAACCTTTTTGGTATTCTGCACCCGAAACAGAAAGAGCTCTGTCGTACTCTGTGCCATCAGTCATGATGATAAGATACAGTACTGTCATACTCTAGAGGATACGCTCTTCTGTAAATGACTGAAATATTTTTATAATATGGTTGGACAACAGCAGTTTAAGTCGGCGTTCTACAGCAGGTATTTCCAGAAGATTCAAAGGAGGTACAGATCTGTTCTGTGATTATTTTTTTTGTGGACTCAAAAAACATTTCCTGTATGAACAGGCATTATCTTTTTCCCCTGTGCATTCATTTATATGTTAGACTGATACACAGTTTAATGTTTCAACTACTGGATACGTTGTGATGACATTTGGCTCACACATTCATTTCCCCTCTAGATGATTTGTAGTCTCTCAGGTGAACCTCTGACACCATCATCATGTTACAATTTTAATTTGTCCTCTACTTTGGTTCATGACCAAATACTAGCAAAACTAAGGACATTTCTATCAACCTCAGATGTTCGTTGCATTGACATGTACAACATGTCAGTGTGCTAACTTGCTAAACTAAGATGATGAGCATAGTGAACATTATACCTCCTTAGCATCAACACGTTAGCATGCCGGCTTCTCCCAAGCACAACCTCACAGAGCGGCTGGCATGGCTGCAGGCTCTGTGAGGTTGTGCTGAGAGTTTTATGCATTTATTGATAGTTGACAGGAGACATGACAGGAAACAAAGGTGTGACTTTACATTGCATTTGTTTTGAGTTAGCACTTTCTACAAGTTTCACTTCAGTCGTGACTCTAGAGATGGAAACATGCCGTGTTTTTTTTTGTTCTCGGCGTAGTTCCGCGACGACGTCTACCACAACATCCTGACCTCGGATCTGCCCAACCTGCTGGAGCACGGGAACATCACAGCACTCACTCAGCTGTGGGGCTCCGGTCAGATCTCTAATTTCGAGTACCTGACACATCTCAACAAGCACGCAGGCCGCTCCTTCAACGACCTCATGCAGTACCCGGTGTTTCCCTTTATCCTGCGAGATTACACCAGCGAGACCATCGATCTGCAGGACACGAGCATCTACCGGTCCGTTTGATGGCAGCTTTCTTAATGTGTTGGGAAAGGAATTTTTATTTGGGCGCTGTATAAAAGATATGTAAATGTACCTCTTTGATAAATATATTTAACTCTCAAGTTCCAATTTATTAAGTTAATTTACATAATGTGGCATTCATTTGTTTTTTATAAACTGGGTGACAAATATATTCTCTCTAAAGTCAAGACACAAGAATCATTCATAAGAAGTACATTTTGAATTTGTCACAGTTGAACATCATGGTTCATTACTGCTGTGCTTGCATTTTGTTGTCATGTAGGAATTTAATCAAACCCATCGCAGTCCAATCAAAAGAGAAAGAAGATCGCTACGTGGATAATTACAGGGTATGTATGGCCTGTTGTACATTTTAGCCTGTTCTTCATGAGTGTGTTGAATGTTCTCATCAGAAAATGTGTGTGTTGTGCAGTACCTGGAGGAGGAGTACAAGAAGGGCATTCGGGAGGACGACCCCATGCCTCCTGTCCAGCCGTACCACTACGGCTCACATTACTCAAACAGTGGCACCGTGCTGCACTTCCTGGTTCGAATGCCTCCGTTCACCAAGATGTTCCTCGCATACCAGGGTGAGTCACACGTTAGGTTTTACTAAAAGTTAAGGAAGAAAAAGTCTTCAGCTTCGTTGTCTTTTACAGTTTCTTTACTTGCCACAAGTACTGTAAATATGAATAGGGGCTTTTTAACAGTGGGTCATTTTTTAAAAAGCTTTGAGCATCAGAGAGGACCACCTGTCTACATCGACTGCTCCATCTTGGTTGATGCCGAGGCTTTTAGTATCGCAAAGTTAAAACCGCTCGCTTCTCAGATCTGACTGAGCGGCGTGTCCTCACATGTATTTGCCATAAAAGGTTACTTTATCTTTCTACTTTTCTCTGATCAACTCCTCGCCCTTTCTTTTTTTTTCTTCTCTGTCCTCCTTTCTTGTTAATTATTTTTTCATTCATTGGTCTCCTCTGATCCTCCGAGGCATCTTTTTATGTGATTGTAAATGTATTCAGCAGCCGTGGTGTCTCGGGTCATGAAAGGGGATCTTTTCAATCAGTGAGTGGAGTCTGTAATTAGATTGTCTTTGGCCTTAATCAGACCAGAGCTTTGATATCCCGGACCGGACGTTTCACTCTATGAACACCACATGGCGCCTGTCCTCCTTTGAGTCTATGACTGACGTTAAAGAGCTCATCCCCGAGTTTTTCTACCTCCCAGAATTCCTGGTCAACAGAGAGGGTAATCATTTTTCCATTTGATTTTTTACCTTAAGGCTATATACCCATCATTTACACCAGCATACATCTTTCAAATCTAGTCATTCGTTTAAAAAGTGGTAAAAAAAATAAATATATACAAATTGCCTTCACAGGTTTTGACTTTGGTGTTCGTCAAAATGGCGAGAGAGTGAATCATGTGAATTTGCCGCCTTGGGCCCGCAACGACCCACGTCTGTTCATCCTGATCCACCGGCAAGCGCTCGAGTCGGACCAGGTCTCCCAGACGCTGTGCCAGTGGATCGACTTGGTGTTTGGGCTCAAGCAGAAAGGCAAAGCAGCTGTCCACGCCATCAATGTCTTCCACCCAGCTGTGAGTAGCTGCTTGTTTCACAAGTTTGATAGAAATGATTGGGAAAGTTGGTGTCGCTTACGAAAGCCTTCGTATCATCTTTCACAGACTTACTTTGGCATGGATGTTTCCGCTGTGGAAGACCCAGTGCAGCGCCGGGCCCTGGAGACGATGATTAAAACATACGGACAGACACCCAGGCAGCTCTTCAGCGCCTCTCATGTCAGCAGGGCCGGCCCCAAACTCTTGATGGATGGGGAGCTGCCGGCCGCCATGGGTCTCCTAGTTCAGCTGGCCTTCAGAGAAACCCGAGAACAAGCCAAAGAAATAGTCTGCCCGGTAATCTGCTCTGTGATGGAAGTGACTCTGCCAGCCGGCTGCGCGCTGAGGGATGACACAATGTTTCCCACATGAGATGATCCGCCGCTCACCTGGCAATTTCCTCTTTTTTTTCCCCTACAGAGCCCACTGCCGTGGATCAAAGGTCTGAAGTGGGGTGAGTATGTGGGCTCGCCCTCTGCTCCAGACCCGGTGGTGTGCTTCAGTCAGCCGCACGGGGAGAGGTTCGGATCCCTGCTGGCTTTGCCAACACGAGCCATCTGCGGGCTGTCCCGCAAGTTCTGCCTCATGATGATTTACAGCAAGGAGCAGGGTAGGACGCTCACGAGTCACTCGGCCTGGATGCACTGGATGGTTTGCACAATGTCCGGCGGACTCGGTTAACTCTGTGTTCTCTCCTTCGTAGGTGTTCGGAGCATGCACAGCACAGACATCCAGTGGTCGGCCATCTTGAGCTGGGGCTACGCAGACAACATATTGAGGCTGAAGAGCAAGCAGAGTGAACCGCCTATCAACTTCATTCAGTGTTCACAACTGCACCAGGTAAGCACAAGTTCAACTCGAGAGTGTTACGCAACTCTACACTGAGGATCGACCGGCAAGCTGTCCGGTTCCTCGTTTCCCTCTGTCCAACCGCCTGTCTCTCTCTCCTCCAGGTGACCAGCTGCGCCTGGGTGCCCGATGGCTGCCAGCTATTCACAGGCAGCAAGTGTGGAGTCATCACCGCCTACAGCAACCGCTTCACCAGCACCACGGTGGGTTTCCATGGTGACGTCCCCCTCTAACCTACCGCCTCCACATCAACACCCAACCACCTCCCATTACCCCCCCCCCCCCCTCCCCACACGCCTTCCCCTCTTTATACCGCCTCACCACTCTGCTTCATTAGTCACATCACAGTTGCCCTTGAAACACATTTCCACTGAACCTACAAGTGAGATTAAAGGTCAGGGATTTCAGTCATCAGAGAGGCTTTCCGACTTTCATCAGTCCCTACCAATAGGCATCTAGATGTCCTGTTTTTTCTGTCTCTGAAGGGTGTTCCAATAGCAATTGATTTGTGCTGTTCAGAAAATACTGTTGTGGAGATTTATTAATGTAGTGTGTTTAGGAAACGGTAAAAGCTGAGCTACCTCATCCTCGCTCACTCTCCACGCAACTATTCAGGTCTGCATGTCCTCTGTACATGGTCTCTGATATGTGTATTTCCATAGCCGTCAGAGATGGAGGTGGAATCTAAGGTTCATCTATACGGACACACAGGGGAAGTCACCAGCCTGTTTGTCTGCAAACCGTACAGCGTCCTCATCAGTGTCAGCCAAGACGGCACCTGTATCCTCTGGGACCTCAACAGGTCAGTGTGCAACAAAAACAAATGAGAAAAAGCTTTCATGGTATTTTAGTGCGTGACGAGGAATAGACAGTAAAGTGCTGCGCTGTGTTTCTTCAGGCTCTGTTATGTACAAAGCCTCACAGGCCACAAAAGCCCAGTGACCGCGGTATCCGCCAGCGAGACCACGGGGGACATTGCAACAGTTTGTGACTCAGGTGACGACCGCGCTGCTCCGTCTCCTCTCAGGGTTCATCATGCCACTTTTCCAGACTGACAGCATGTTGTTATGACACAATGATTCTGTGTGTCCAGTGGGCGGAGGCAGCGACCTGCGTCTGTGGACGGTGAACGGTGACCTCATCGGGCACGTCCACTGCAGAGAGATCATCTGCTCCGTGGCCTTCTCCAACCAGCCGGAGGGCGTGTCCGTCAACGTCATCGCCGGAGGGCTGGAGAACGGCGTCGTCAGGTGGGCAGGCACTTGTTTTCTTTCTTTCTTTTACATTTATGTGCTTCTTTTTTCAAGACAACGAGTTATTCAGTGTTTTTTTTTATACGTGAAATAATTCCAGATTGTGGAGCACCTGGGATTTAAAACCAGTGAGAGAGGTCACCTTTTCCAAGTCGAGCAAACCCATCATCAGGTATCTCATCAGCGCTACAAAGATTGTTATTCTTTGCTTTTATGTGACGCCTCCTTTGAAAATATGTGTGAATACTGATGATGATGTCCCCTCCCGCCTCAGCCTGACGTACTCGTGTGACGGCCACCACCTCTACACGGCCAACAGCGAGGGCACGGTGATGGCGTGGTGTCGGCGGGACCAGCAGCGCATGAAGCTGCCCATGTTCTACTCCTTCCTGAGCAGCTACGCTGCAGGCTGACTGTGTCTGATGTTTACTGCTGTCCAGCTCAGCAAGAGGAGCAGCCCGCCCCACCCCCCCCCTCCTCATCCTCCTCATCCTCCTCCCCCTCCTCCTCCTCCTCTCTGCACTGACAGGGAGGAAGATGTGTCAGCATGGCCTCAATCTCCCTGAACCCTCCCTCCCTAACTTGTAACTTAAGCCAGCCCCAGCTGAGCAAACTCGACCACAGCCGCTCCCAGCATCATCAAATTATTATGAAAATAGTGTTATATGTATATAAATATATATTTATAAACATACTGAAGTGGAATGTTGGGGAGAATGGATGAATATTTGGCCGAGGCTGCAACAGACACTTTATATACAAAATGCATTTCTGAGGGTGTGTGTGATTTGTCCTATAATATTTTGTTAATTGCTGTTGCGTTTGTGTCGTGCGGATCCTTTGCCTGATTGCCTGTTGATTTTCTTGTTTCCTGGTAAGCTGCTACTCTCCGGCCAAAGCCGGACACAAAGTATTAGGACCCCCGTCTCTCACCTCTGCGGCACTCATATTTCCCGGAGCGCGTCCCGCTGACGCTGCAGGAGCTGGGAGGGAGGAAGCCCCTCCTCCGGTCTGTCACCAGGAGACGGCCCGCTCTGTGGGAGTGAGACGCCGCTCTGCTGGGCTGTCTGCTGGGCTGTCTGCTCCACTCAAGTCTGCACACTAGTGTCACGGCTCTGCATCTCTGAATTGCGTTTGAGCTCAGTGGAGGGACGGGGTGGGGGGGACGTTGGGATGAATTGTTCCTTGTGTTGCCTGTTGTTCTGTCCTACTTGTGCATGCTAGAATGATGCTGACCTTTACAGTATGTATGTGGATGTGACATTTACTGTCATGATACTCCTTTATTAAGGCCGGCCTTGGTTGAACCTGTCCTCTTGCATTGAGAAATGTTGATATTCATGTATTTATTAGAAGAGGCGTGTCTCTCCTTCTTTCCTTTGCTTGTGTTTTACTGACTTGAACTGCCAGCTGTTCAAATGCACTAAAACTTTTTCACTACGTAATATAGTTTGCTGAAATTCTGAGAAAATAACAATCAGCATTAAATGCCTGAAGCAGCAGCAGAAGAAGAAGCCAAGAGGAATCACCTGAATGCCCCGTCGCTGAGCTATGGAAAGGGTGCAGTGGGTGGCGGGGTTGGAACAGTTTTCTGCACTGATGACGTTTACAGCGTATTTTCTAATATTCTACACTACACTAATCAGTCCAGGAAACACTTAACCAAACTTTGCTTTTCTTAACCCATCCATGGGTCCATGCAGCTATTCTTTACATTCCCACTTTACCTCCGATACTTTCAGTTTGTCTGTATCATACGTGTGAAATGATAGTCAAAGCACTTTTTTTTTTTTTTATCAGCTACCGTTTAATTCCAGGGGAGCCAATGATCTGTGGTGTTGACATGCGCTGAGCTTTGATTAAATTCCAGTAATAATACTCAAGAAAGCAATATCAGAAACGCAATAGGTCATTGTTGTCATGTTTCATTTGGAGTTTGTGATAACACAGCTGTGAAGATGATGTTTGGCTTTAGTTCTGACTGCAGTGAGCCTCCTGAAAAATGATGTCTTAAATTTCACACTTGGTGTTTGACTTGTTTACAAGAAAGGGAATATTTCTTCTGATATCATGACTTCATTCCTTTTGTGGTGTTATCTTTTTCCTTCTCAGCCCACCAGGACCCTTGTATTCAGCACCAGGCCTGTACAGGATGTGATGTCACCGTTTGTTTACTGGGTTTCCAGCTTCCATGTGTACATACATTTCCTCTTTGACATTTATGAAAGTGTATGTCGACGAGATCCCTAACCTTTTCTTTTCTCTCGCAACATCATCATGTTAGATTGTATCAATGTTCTCCCGTCTTTTATTGTGTTTTTTGTGCTCTCTGAGACAGAAGGATTTTTTTTCCCGTTAACTTAAACTATAAATGATTTAAGATCATTGTCTTGAGTTTCTAAAATTGTGACATTTACATGACTCCACTTGGCATCATCGATTGAGGTTCTGAAAGGATATGTTTTATGTTTATTTTTGTTTGTATATATGTGCGTGTGTGTGTGTGTGTGTGTATGTATGGACAAACAAAGTGATGAGTACATTATAAATATATATATAAATATTTGAAGAGCTATGACATCTTGTGGTTTGTGTTCTATTTCCGTGGTGCTTTCAGGGACACTGGCGTGAAAAGGAACCGAGGTGATGCTGCACAAATTACTGTAGTTTTGATCAGAAGCATGACAAGGAGGGAGAAATAATTATGATTCAAATTGATGGAATGAGATTTTAAATCTGGATGCAAAACCCCCCAAAAGAGCAGTGTCGTTCTGGATGAGGCCCAGCAGTTACTATGTTGAGGGAGGAGGAGGAGGAGGGGGGGGGGGACCCGGTGATGTCAAAGCTGATGTAAAAATGAAATAGGAAAGCCTGCGGATCTCGGGTGCCTTCTGCAGCAATAAAGCAAATTAGCAAACCAGTGGCTGCTTATTTGACTAATGAGCTGTCGCGGTGCGTTTAGGTCCAGCTCGTACAGTCGGAACGCATCCTGGCTTGTTGCTGCTGCAGCTGCGGGTCCACTGATCGAGTGCTCCCTGCCCCACAGCCTGTATCTGATCGTCATACAGAGGTTTCCCCCCTGCTGCATGCGTAACATCTCTCCAAGTCCAGCCGTGGTGCTCACCAAGACCTCACCGCTTGGATCTCATCTTCCTGCACGGAATACGCACGACTCGCGCCGAGCGAACCGCTGAGGCGAAATTGAAACGCCAGGATTTACCTCCTCGGGTTCAGTCCAGACCGAAAGGAGGCTGGGATTTCCTCTTATCATTTGATATTTGACAGATCCTCTCTCTTTTTGTGTGTGTGTGTGTGTGTGTGCGTGTGCGTGTGTGTGTTGGGTGGAGTCAACCCGGAATTCTCCAAATTGGAAAACCATTGGCACATTTCAGGTAGGTCGGCGGCTGTAGCCTACATTAATCTGCTGGTAGCCGAGCAATGCAGCGAAGATGTGTGTGTGTTTTTTAAAAAAATGTATTTTCGACATGCATAATAATGTGCTGTTTATTTCATGATGTGTGGTTCGCTCTCTGGAGCTGTGACCAGGGCCGTAGCTCGCACGGCGTGTGTCCACAGTGTTTTCCCTTCAGAATGAAGGGTCGCCCATGTTTGACAGATCTGCATCAACAATTAGCATCGTTACGCTCGGATAAAACGGTGGAGACCCCGTTAGAGCCCTGATGGAGCCGTGTGCGCTTAAGGATGGGCTACAGGAGGGGAAACCTCCATGGAAAAGGCCTGATAGCTTCCTACGAGGGTGTGAATAACAGCTATAAATTGGCTTTACAGCCATGAAGGGTGGGATGGGGAAATTAATTCACCGTCTGCATCCCCTCTTTACGAAACATCTGCCTGATTATTTCCCTTTGGATACAGTTACATTCGACTTGATGCGATGAAAATGAAATAAATAAGCAAATTGATGCAAAATATATGATATCCACAGTGAGTGAATTGATTCAACATCACCCCACCTCAGTCAAATGCTTCATATTGTGCTACCATTTTTTTTTATTTTTATAAATAACATCTGCGGTCAGCTGTCATCTCTCCCAGCTGTGGCTGTCACACTGGGACATTTCAGGAGTGAGGGGGTCAAGGGGCCTAAAATGAGAGCAATGTTTAGTCATTAGGCTACATTTTGATAGATGCAGAGAAAGGCTGACTACAATAGGACAGATTAAGTCACTGCAACTGCATTGATGCCCACTGTGGAGAAAGTTGAGAGGATGAAGACGAAGAGTGTAGTGTTCTTCTCCAATCTCTAGGTGCCGGGGCAGAGGAAGGAAAGTTGCAGGTGTGATTGCCTTGCAAGGGTCCTAGAACTGATCATTCAAAGGAAATGAGGCAAGACAACCCCCTGAATCTGTGCATAAGTGCCCTTGAGCAAATAAGAACAACTTGAAAAAAAAACAACAACAAAAAAACATCATGAGCACTGACTGTAAAATGACAAATCGCTGTCCAGCTGCTGCCTTTTTGAGCTCTTTCTTCAGATAAAATGGAGCTTGGCGGCTGTACAACAGATTCCCCCAGACAAAATGGGTCCTTTAAATAAAAGGTTGTGGCAGAGAATGGCTGCTCCAAGGGGGGGTAGAGACATCGCCAGGGGGAATGCTGCTTTGTGGGTTTAATGTGATGTTCATTGACTCTGTGTGTCCCCTTTTGTGCCTGTGTTTGGTGTCACAGGAGCACCATGAAGGACGGTATCGCCAACAACAGCACGGCCAGCATCTCCCAAGCCAGGAAATCTGTGGAGCAGCTGAAGATGGAGGCCTGCATGGACAGAATAAAGGTACTTTTATTTCATTTTTTATCCGTGTCTGTGAGCAAATAGTTGCATGTGTTTCTATTTGACCATTTGAATCTTTATCAGTTGTTGGAAGCTTTGCTTATTGCCACTTTATGCAACTGCACGCTTTGTTATGTCTGTATTTCATTAATGTGGTTAACGTGATAAAAATCTGTGCGTACGTATACCTGACCCCCAGTTATTTAGACACATTGCGTGTGATTGCTCTACAATATCCTCTTCTCGATGAGCGACGGTCTTCAGCTCCCAGCCAATAATTCATTTTCATTCATTTCATGTCCGAACAAAGCACAAGGAAATGTCTCGCTTATAACAGGGAACGTTAGCTAACTTAAAATGAACGAACAATACATTGTGTTCGTGCAAGTATTAATTTAGTTAACCCAATAGCCGGGCTGAAACACAGACGCTAGTATTAAAAAACACCTCAGGCGGACATGTTCCTTCATCACGATGAACCCTGTCGTTTATCTTGACTCAATCCCACCTGCTGCCAGATAGACTCACCACCAAATGTGTATGAATCCGCAGCTCAAATGAGTCTGTTGATACAATATGTAGGCCTTAATAAGTAACATTAGATTAAAAACTACAGTGCCGAACTGTTACTGCTACTACTGTGTTTTTTTTATTTTATATTATATTCATTATGAGAGTCACAGAGACGCTGAGAAAGTTTTGAAGAGACAGACTGACACATGTTTTGGTCACACAGTCGGCTGCTGGAAATACCCTTGATTTCTTCAAGAGTATATTCACAGTAGTGGAAAAAGTAGAAAAATCTGCTTTGTCATATAGTCTTATGCTTTAACCTATTTTAGGTAAAATGTTCAGAGGACAAAGCCATATTCTCTGTGGTACTCTACATATTGCCATTTTTGTCATTTTAAACCTTTAAACACAAAATTAAATTAAATAGTTTGAAATTTTGGGAAATAGCCTGGTTTGCGAAAGTGAGATGAAAAGATTGATGCCAACCTCATGTCTACGGTAAATAAAAAGCAGTCGGGTAGCCTAGCTTAGCACAAGAAAAAGACTGGAAACACAGGGAAACGGCTAGCATGGTTCTGAATCTGCCTCCAGTACCTCAAAATCTCCCTGTCACGTTATATCTAATTATATCTGGTTTGGTTGGAAGTAAGAGTACATTTTTTGTTCAAACTAAAGAAACAAGATATGCCAGCGTGGATTCATAAACTTTAGCGGGCTTAGAAGAGGAATGTTGTTACCTTTAGTCTCAGCCAGGCGAGCTCTTCCCCCTCGTTTAAAGTCTTTATGCTAAGCTAAGCTAACTGCTGCTCTCTCCAGCTCCACATTTAGAGAAGAGTGAGACGTGAGAATGATGTTGTTCATCATCATATCGAACTCTCCACCAGAAAGCGAATGAGTGTATTTGCCAAAGTGGTACAACATCTTAAATTAAACCTCAGAAACAGACAACGCTTTTTTAGATATCTATGAGTTCTCTTATGTCAATACCCATGTCCGCTATTTCACACTGTTTGCTATCTCAGTGCGTTATGACTGCATTAACGCATGTATTGGATCGGCTGATACTGTATCAGTGAACCATCACCTTGTATCAGTCCTTCATACAGTTTCTGTTCTCTAAAAGAGTACTTTGTTTTGTGAGCCTACATATTAACTTGGTCGTTGACAGTTTGGACAGAGACTCTGGTCTGTTGTGCTCGTAGCAGCTAAAGCAGCCGTAAGCCGCTAACGTTGAGCAGAGATAAGCAGCTCGCTACCGAGGTCTGGTAAGCTCCCATTCTTCCAAAATCTAAACCCCCAGACTTTTTTTTTCCTTTCTTAATTTTCAAAGTCATCCTCATCCACTCTGACCCAGGTGACATGACTTGATGCTTTTGATCAGACTTTTCTGCAGCTCCCTCTGGAGCCTCAAAAGGGTTAATACGACTTTAAGTTCCCATCGTTTCTTCCAGATGACGCCTAAATGTATGTTCCCCAGCTTAGTTCAGAGCAGATTCTTCTGACAGTCGTCACATGAAGCATCAGTTCACCTTCGAAGCACCGGCGTCGCCACCTCTCTGTCTGAGTTTATCCTCTGTGAGCAGCTGGGAGACCCGAGTAGCACCAATGTGCTCACTGTGAGAGATGAGCCCGGAGGCTGGCTGGGCTTCGGTGATTGTTGACCACTTCTGACATTAGTTATCCACCAATTTGGGTCATCTTCTCTGAGTGTGATCACATAGATTGTCCTTTGTTAGGCTTCTTGTTAACTTGTATTGCCAGTGAGGTTTCTGGTTAAAATTCCCAGTTGCAGCAAAGAGGACATTGAAATGTTGCTTGTTCTATATGATAATCATATTCCTGGTACCCATAACCTCCTGCAGCTCCATCAGTTCAGGCCTAATAAAGAGTAAACTACACCTGGTCAAACATTGACTTTTGAGCCCTTTCTGCTCCTTATGGTTGAGTTCAGTCCCCATGCTTTAAAATGTAATAATGTTCTCACTGTATAGAGATTCATATCGTCCATTCATCAGATCGAACCATTCCTGGAAGTCAGTTGTTTTTACTGAATCTTGTTTTCACCTCAATAAGCAGATATTTTGCGTGAATATGTTTCTGGTGTGTGAAAGGCGGCTGTTCGTGAACTACTCCTTGTGCAACTTAAAAGGCCGTGTCCCCATCTCATTCGGCATGCTCCTCGTGTGCTGAGGGAGTGATTGCCCCACAGCCCCGAGGCTGTTCGCTCAGCATTATCGCCCGGGCCTGGAGGCCTGCCATACCCCATCATCCCTACCCAGCACAACAAAGGCTGCTTAAAAGAACATAGTGATTATCCCCAACGTGTAATCAGGGTTTGGAAGATGTATCAGGAAGACCCCTAATTTAACCTACAAGTTGACTTTTTTTTGGCGCAATGTCTCATTTGAATCTTTTCAGATATTTACATGTTTTTTTTAATGAGTCGGGTTTAAAGGGCCAGTGTGTTGGATTTAGGGGAATATATGTATCAATTATTGTGTTTTCATCAGTGTATAGTCACTTGAAACTAAGAATGATTGTGTTATAAGAATAAGCCTTTCATAACAATAGTCTGCCTACACACCGGTCCTTTATTATAGACCTTATTCTAATCATATATAATCACGTCAGTCAAGAAGTCATTTTGATTTTGAAGGCAAAATTACCATCATGTTTAAAAACATATATATATATATATATATATATATACACACACACACACACACACACACACACACACACACACACACACACACACACACTGTATAGTGGATACAGAAATGTGAAAGACAAGTATATAACCTGAAACACTAAACGTACAATATTATAACCAACATTTCCCCCAAACAATAAAAGATAATACAATATTTAATTCTAGCTTATCAATTATTATAAAATTGAAAACATAGTTGAATCCCTGTTTTTCACCTCTAAACAGTAAATTGAGTGAAACCACATCAATATTGTCATTAAATTAACAGTCGAAATATGCATCATGAAGCCTCGACATGTTCAGTTGTATTTGTTTATGATTGAATAGTAATTCATTTAAATACTAACAGTCTGTGACGTTATTATATGAGTACTCTATAGCGGCCTAATTTGAGTCGATAGTAGATGGTAGTGGAAGTTGTTGATCTATAGAGTTCAGATGCCACGTCCACGTCATTTCACACCGTAAAGCCGGGCGGAAGAAACGGGTCAGATGTGGGGAATAGAATAGTCAACAAAGGTTGTCCGGTGGATTCATGTAATCACACCGAAAGTACAGCAACACAACTGAAAAAATGAAATACGAGTTTCACACTGCTAGTTTTTTTGTGTGAAAAAGAATAACTGCAATAAAATTAGTGGCGATATCCATGATGATTGACAATAAAAAAAACGGAATATCCAAGAATATCACAGTGTGGGTCATAGAGCGAGAACAACAGCGCCCGCATCAAGCATAACACGGTCTTTAAAGGTGCTCACTAGCGTTCAGAATAACTTGCTGTCAAGCCTACGATTGTGTGCGAGGCAAACAAACTTTCTTTCTTCATATTGCTGCTGAAAATGAAGTCTAGATGATAAAAAGTGTAAAATGATGCCCTGCTAAATGAGCTTGGAAGTATTTAGATAACATTGTGTTTGACTTGTCAGTTTTATAGTCACCTTAGCAATTTATGGAAAACGACATGGCCGACTTGAATTTAAATGAATCTTAAACGTCAGATCTGATGTATATCTGAAACGCTTTCACTCGGCTCCTGACAAATATTTAAGCTTTCTGAATAATTGACTTCTGTCGTCTCATTTGGCTCATCTTTGCTCTTGTGTGTAAATCCTTTTGAGCGAGTTTAACCACAATTTCAACGTATAAAAGACAAAGCTGTGTTAGTTTATTTTAACAGGAAGACAAACAACCAATTGTTTCTTTGCTTGATTGACACATTTGAGTAAATCTAATGAGTTTTTTTAAGTGTTCAATCTGACCAGAACTTCTCAACTCTTAAAATCAACCACATGTAATTTGTAATCAAGTAAAACATGTCATGTTTGTTTTTCAGCTAACTATGAGGACATTAATCTGAAATATCTGGCAACGGGTTAACGATACAGTTCACACACAAATTATTATCCACAATAATGTCTCAGCAAAAACTTAATGAATATGCATTAAAGAGGAAAAACGTTTCCACTGATTGAGACAGCTGACAATATTAAGCCTTTGGCGTTATACATATGACATTAAGTTATTTAAATATCTGTATTGTTTTCAAAAAGCAGAGAAAAGTACAAAGAAAGAGAAGGAAACAGACAGTCGGTCTTGTCTAGCGATCCCTGAAATGTGATTAAGGGATCTGATGAAGGAGTGTATCGCTGACACGAGGAGCCTCTGTGCTGCTGATTGAGGGATCTCCTCCTTCTCATTAATTGTTCAATCAGGCAAAGGAATGGGATCTGTGTTAATTAGAAGGACTCTCCTTCCATCACGGGGCTGCAGTGTAATTACAGTCAGTCTGTGCAATAGCACGTTTCGTCCTGTGGGGCTCTTGTTTTATGCAGAAACTCTGGCTGCAGTTGCATGACGGTATAATTATTGCATTTTCTTTGATTATAAGAGTAATCAAGCTGTTTAGTTGCATCGGCAGAGCCAGCTTTGGTGATGTTCCCACCTCGTGCAGACTCCAATAAGGGCTGGGAATGACTCCATTAGAGACAGAAATTACAGCAAAAAATAGTTTACTGTTAAATATACAGTATATAGTGTGTCCTCTGAGTGAGCAGACTTTAACTGTCCTCTAATGTGACAGTTTCCAGAGTATGAACTCACTACAATAGCCCAGTTAGATCAGAATAGGTCTAACTGACCAAATAGCTATTAAACTATTGACATTTGTCTGCTGTTGGTTGTGTCTGAGTGCAGCCCCACAGAGCAGCGAGCATGGCTGTGGACCCGTCACCTGGCTTCAAAGTTACTGGTACAGCATGAGATGCTCTATGTGACCCAATGAAGCCATGACCTCTTTTGAAGGATTCCTAGATAACCTGTAGGGCTAAACGTGTCTGGTGTCCTGATCCCTTGTTGGGGGACCATTGAGGTAAAGATACAGTAAAAAATAAGCTGAGGGATTTTGCTACAAAGGTGTAAGTAAGTAAGTTTATTTCCTGGTGTTTATTCTTAAATAGCTGTCTGTTTTAACACAATATAGCTGCATATGGTAGTTTATATACCTATATAGTATATATGTATTTTTTTTAGATGTTCTTAATTGTCAAAACGACCAAAACCAGTGCTCTTACTGGCAAGTATTTCATGTGTTAATTCCTCTCTCCCTCCATTAATGTCCCTGGTAAATGGACCTGCACTAGTAAAGCGCTTTTAGTCTTCCAACCACTCAAAGCGCTTTAACACTACATGATATATTCACCCATTCACCCACTGACGGGAGGAGCCACCATGCAAGATGCCACATCCTCAACCATACATACTCCAATTGTAGGGTTAAGTGTCTTGCTCAAGGACACATCGACATGGGCTAGTGGTGCCGGTGATGGAAACCACCAATCCACTGATTGAAAGATGATCCTGCTCACCACTCAGCCACAGTCGCACACACAAAAATGTGTATTAATCCACGACTAAAAATAGTCCCCATGTACAATACTTTACCGCAGTTTAAGTAAGATTTGTTGGAAACTCCGATGCCCCGCTGAGCAGAGTTTAGATCCTTTAAAATAAAGGAATATATATATATTTGATGCTATTTTATTAGATTCTCATCTTCAGTAGGTACAGACGTAAGCAAAAATTAAGAGACGGACTAACGTGTAGTTGGTGATGGTCTTTTCATAGGATTTGTTGACAATAATAAAATGTAGAATAACCTCTCTGAACCTTTTTCTTCCTTTTTAAAACACAGAAATATCACCCTGAACGTCCTTAAGGCGTCTTATTTTTATGCTGTGAGACTGTCAACATGATGCTATAATAATCCACGTTGAAGCTGATGGGCACAATGGTGGATTTTGTGTGTTTTAATTCTCTTGTGAGAGCAGCAGTAGGTGAGGTGTGATGGCACACAGGAGATCAGATGGCTCTGTCCTCGTGGTGGATCCCTGAGCCCTCGCCGTCCCTCTGCTGCAGCTGCTCCCCTGCTCTCCATTCGCGGCCTCCCCCTCCCGTAACCTCCCACTCGGCTCCCGAGTAGAAACCTACATTCAGATGCAGTCTGGCCGCACGGTAGAAATGTCTTGTCACTGTTTGACTTTGAAAAATACACGAGGCAGAAAGTGTGTTGTTCGTCCCGTCCTCCTTTCCCCTTTGCTGGTCAAGGTCCCGCCTTACCACCTGTCAGTCATCTGAATGAGCTGTCTCATTGCCAGAGGCAGACCTAAGCCAACGGGCATCAGTGCAGTCGACACGGGCACCGACGAATCAGAAGCACAAATCATATGCGATTTCAAAGAAACTCCCAAAAGATTTTTCTCTGAGAACGAACACACAATGAGTTGTGAACTTTAGTGCAACGCTATCAAAATGAAAACACACTAGAAGAATAGCGCAATTCTTCTCCTGCACTCCATTCCTCTATAAAGTATTTACTTTCAGCGAATAAAGAAAAGCACAAGAGAAAAATATATGACCATAAATACAAACCAACCTTTCAAAATGCTCCGCACAAAATAGATTCATTCATCAGAGTTGTGTTATGTTGTGGTGTGTTGTGTTGGGGCTGAATGGACGGCAACGTCGGTCAGTCATTATTATATTCTGTGACAAAGAGTTGCACAACCACTGGCAGTTTTAGCCTCGTCCAATAACACTACACAAGAAGAACATTGCTTTTGACTTTCCATCCAGGGGAACGTAGACAGCAGCAACACCAGAAAGACATTGTCCACCAACTACGACTGTGTTTGAGCAGCGAGCGACATTAACAGATTCCACCAGCTTTCGTCCCGCTGGCGTCCTGCGGTCTGCCCGCGGAGTGCAGCTCGATGCGGGACGCGACGAGGTCTCTCTGAAGATGTGCACAACCGTCGCCCATCTGCCTGAAATCATGTTTCGTCCATCTTACTATCCTGCAGTCGGACTTGATGCAGGCTGGGCAGTGAGGCAGCCTCAGGTCCCAGCTGGGGACGCTGTCTTCCTCTCTCTCCTCCGGTGGGCGGTCGACTCCACTTTCTGTGGCATTTGGTCCAAAGGGGTCGGGGGGGATGATGACCCGCTCGCAGTCGGCTGCAGCTTATCCAATCCCTCAGCGTCCTTCTCTGATCTTGATGAGTTTATCCCGTCAAATGCCAAACACACGAATGAAATACAAAAGTAGTTTCATGACTAATACTAAAACTAATGGCATTCCCATCAGCCTCAGCGTTTCTTTGAGTTGTATTTTAACACTTAACTCCATAAACTAAAATAATTCGTATTAGGCCCAAAAAAAAACAACACAGCAGCATCTGCACAGTGAAGTGTTCAATTATTTGTGGGGTATTTTCTGCCTTGTTTGATAGCAACAGGGAGGAAAAGATGGAGAGAGAAAGATGCAGCAAAGGTCCCCAGCCAGATTTGAACTTGTAAGTCGCGTGATAAATTATATATCAGAGAAGCGGAAACGACCTCCGACACCACGCCGATGGAGGCAAGGTAGATGAATATGTTGTACATAAAGCACAGGTGTGACTAGTTTTCATTTTACTAGTCCCAAAAACATCCCGAACGTCATTTAAGATTCAGGTCAAGAGACAGAGTCGTGTGAAGGAGACAGAATACATCTTCCATTCATATAGTTAGTAATTATTATTACAAATAATAGTCGGAGAGATTTCTAATCGCCGATGCGTGTCCTTTTTCCTTTTCGTCTCGACATTTCAGGTCTCCAAAGCGGCCGCAGACCTGATGGCGTACTGCGACGCCCACATACGCGAGGACCCCCTCATCATGCCCGTCCCCGCCTCCGAGAACCCTTTCCGGGAGAAGAAGTTCTTCTGCACCATCCTCTGATGACCCGCCGGTCGAGCTGAATGGGTGCAGGCATGGCGTCGCCTGTCTTCTCCGTCTTCACCACACCTGAAGCTACTGGCCACAGGCGTTGAGTTGAGTTTTGCCAGGTGGACACTCTGTTGTTGGTCAGCTCTGTCCTGGTGGCTGAAGGTTTTGGGGGAGTCAACTATCAAACTGGCAACCCAATGAGCGTATCATGTCTTGTTAAATAGGTTTGTTATTGCTTTGTTATTAGAGAACAGCCTTGCTCAGTGCTTAATGAGATGAGAGATGCTTTTCTTTTTCTTTTATCGTGCTAGATCTTTCCATGCCTCAGGAAACAGAAATTTGCCCAGTGTCTACGACGTTTTTCAATATTTATTTCCCTTCCCTTTAGCTGAATAAAAAAAAACATTCATATTTGTATTATCTCGAACATAACTTGAGTTAGTTTGTGTTGTTTTCAGTGCACAGGTTTGACTGTTCATAGCAAAATGTTATTGAAAGTGCGACTGAAATTTGAGACTTTCCTCTCCAGTGGTTTCTCTTTCAATTTGCCTCCAGAGTCACAAACTATTAACCTGCTGGCTTTAGTGCCGCACTACAGTCCATTTCAGATTAGAGCCCAGAAACAGAAACCTTATCTCTCGCAGAGTAAACGATTTGTTTGTGCCAACTGCTCTGGTAATAAGGAGGTGGCTGCACATGCATAAATAGACTCTCTTTATTTCATTGGAAGGGGCAGAGCTGATGTTTCAACAGCGGGATGAGTTCCTCAGGGTTATCAGTGTGCAAACAACCCTTAGGTTAAGAATTATTTATGAATCTGCCACCTCCGTCTCAGGCCCCCTCTAATGCATTTGCTGCTCCTTTTTGATTTGCTCATCATCCACTTCAAATCAGAGACACTATCGGTTAATGCCGCAGCCCCTGACTGGAATATTTTTGCAAGTTGCAGGACATCCTTTCCCCTTATTTCCTTAACGGTCTGCTTTGTTTTCTGGGCATGTTTCCTGAGTCTGATTCTTTTGGTCTGTCCTACGAGTGAATGGCAAGGCCTTTGACATTAATGCCAAACCAGAGGCCTGCATGTTCCTCCGCTCCTTTTTGACAGCCTCCTCTGTTTCCAAGGGACCGTCAGTCTTTTAGAGTGTACAGTATAGTTACAGTGCCAATTTCTGTAAGAGCAGTGTGATTCACACTGTGCTCCCACAGCTTTTTCCCCCCGTTTTTTGTTTGTTTTTTGGAAGAAAAAGCACACTGTCGAAACATTTCCTTTAAATGGTAGTTGAATAGCATTTGCTAATTTTTACGATGAATTGTTATGATCGTTATTAATATTGTTATTATGAGTAGTATTATTGAATATTTGTTGCACAGCACTGACAGCTACATGACGTGTAGTGCTACTAAGCTTGTATGATACTTAGGAGAAAAAAAAACATTTATAAATCATGCAATTATTGATACTATCTGACTATTTTTTAAGAATAACGGTAAGGGTCGGTTTACATAATATAATATGATCCCTTCGGTGGTTGAGGCTTTTTTGCATCATCGTGTCTGTAAAATTAAAAGACATTTCCTCTTGGTACTTGAAGAGCCATTACATTAGGAATCAAAGTGAAACTGGATTGTCTTAAACTATTAGACTCAAATTGTTTTTTAGGATAATTATTGTCTTTATTTCCTAAATCATAAAACCTGAGACTGACCTCAGGGCGCTCCCACTGACCTCATCTTGAGGATGTTGCCAAATCTGAAACAAGAAATATAACGGTTAGAGATGAATATTGCATGGATTTATTTCTATCTTTAACAGAGAGAACTATTATGATATGAAATATTGCCTCTTAGTTAACTTTCTGGGTGCTACTTTGCACATAAAAATCTCCTTGGAGTACAGATATGTTGACAATGTGCAGCTGTATTCATGAATGGTATTATCGTTTTGGTAAAAAAAAAAAAAAAAAAAAAGCATTTAAATAGCAGGCTTTGTAAATCCTTCTGATGGATCAAATGAATTAAAAGAAAACGGCAACCCCAATGTGCTGTGTCGTCAATAATTCTGCCTCGTGTCTCTCACTCCAGCCTGTCTGATCCCACTGACAACATGCAACGCCTCTGCAAATCGTTCCGGGTCTCACAGATGAACACGATATTCTGTGTGTGGTGGAGACCTCCTGTGGCTGAGCTGAACCATAGGCCATCTGGATGCACTCTTCATGCGCCACGGCTTTTTATTTTTTTATCGGACCGTGATTAAATTCAGCCTCAGCCAGTTTGTCTTTTACACTGAGGGTAGAGAGAAAAGCGTCTTCAGACACCGCGTGGCGCATGACAAATATCCATTATAACGATTCGGGGGATCTGCCTGACTCATTTTCTGTTGCAGCTATTCCATGTTTTCGTCATGCATGCATGTACAGCCTCACTTTTTACCAAGTTGGGTTGATATTGGTTCCCGTTTCACTGCACTTTGAGGTCTGGTGATCATATTTTTGATCGGAGTCAGAATTGCTTCTTTTGGCCTCATAAATCACGGCCATGTTTGGGAAAGGATCTGTGTTCCTATTATAGGTCAAGTTATACAAACTTGCAACAACTGAAGGGATTGTATTGACATTCATAAGGCAAGTCACCTATCCCTTATTGATTTTACAATCCCAAGGGAGCAGTGTGTAATTAAAGGGAAGCACAGATAGAAGTTACTGGTTTTTCAACCTTAGCAAAGCTCTGGAGTGGATTATTATCTACATTCATATTAAGTTACGGGCCCCCGAAAATGTATCAGTTTTGTGTTGTGATTGATGGAGTCGTACATGAGTGCTATATTTTTCAGGGGGGAAAAGATGTCACAAACACATTTGGATAAGAACAATGCAGGGTTGTTCAGTCACTGTCAATAACATCTAATCCAACCACTCAGTTCTGATGAAGCGTCAGCTGCATTCTAAGTTTATTTTCCTAACATTGAATTCAAATGTTGATCATTTAGTCATCTATAATTGAGATGAAATACAATTTAGCAAATGGCACGGGCTGGAAGTCAGTTTTACTATTATAGCTCAGAATCCTATCCCGGAGGGCTTTGCTGTCTGAACAACATGTTCCCTCTTTCCTTGGACCCCATAATATGAGGACAAGACAAAGACTTTTATGAGAAACTTTTATGAACCAAAAACTGAAATTAGAAATTCAATAAGTACGTCTTAATATTGTGTGGCATACACAGGGTTCTCAGATGGGACCTGAGTAGATAAAAATAAATCTATACAGAGCCAAAAACAAGTTGTGAGTGCGGCGTGTTCTGAATGCTGCAAAACAAAAGAGAAAGAGAAAATGAATTGAGTTGGAATAATATGATTAGGGAATGAATAAATAAGTTTCAACATATAAATACAAAGTTAATTCAAAGTTGAGAGCCTGTAAACAACAAAGACAAGGGTTGGATCTCCGCAGCAGGATGTCACTTTGTCTTTTGAGAAACCCTGACCATGCTATGAATAGTCTTTTTCTTTCAAATGAATAATGTGTTGCAGAGAGAAATAAATCATTGTAATGAGTAGGAATGCGACTCCAAAAGAATGATATGATGCACAGGGAAGTAATTATCCCCAGGGCAGTAGGTTATCTAATCCAGAGAATCTGCGCTGGAGCAATTTTCCAAATTGAGCAGTGAGCCCCCAAAGTGTATATGCAAAATACATGAGAACAGTAATAATTTCTGATAAGACTATTTATCTACACTCACAGCACGCTTTTTCATTTCTGCTCATGACACTGGCTTAGAGTGTTTCCCAGCATTATGTTTCCATCCCAGAGATGGTAAAGATGTTTTTTTTTTAAACATGCAGGCGACATTGTAACTCAGATGAGTACAAATTAAATTGGAACGAGCATGGAAGCAGGAACCTCTTCCTCTCCAAGAGAAATATGGTGCTCTCAAAGTCAAAAGAAATCCTCCTCAAACACCCTCCTCCACGCACAATAGATTCAATTTAAATGATTCATGTGGAGCACAGGGTGACAGATTTAAAGTCATGTTCTCATTTTAAAGCTACAACATGTCACCTGTGTTTCAGTGGGTTCAATTGTTGCGTTTATGTCTGTGTTCCACTCTGCTGACAAGAGTTTCCCCCCACTTAATTGGGAATTAATTAAAGTAGAAAAAAACGACTCACCATTATGTTATAATAATAACATGGTAAGATGTGCCACAGTGATGCAGGCTGTAGCTCTGATCAATGTTTTAATGTCTCAGTTTACTTCTGTAGTCGTGTGATGAACTATTTATTGTGCTTACTAAAATATTCAGTTTACTTCTATGCAGTTTGAGTGGAAACCTAAACTATGTGGTGTGCAATATTTATTCATAGAGCTTCATGGAAAATGTTTTTTTTTTTTTGCTCATAATAATAACGACATTTGGAGCTAAATTATATCCTGACCCATTTTTACAATCACGTTGTATCGTATCTTCTAAAAATTACTGAAACTGTTCCGATTGGCCAGATCGAGTTCAACTCCATCACCCAGAGTGCACCTCGGCAGGATTCCACGTCTCCCATTGGCTGCTCTCCCCTCGCGGCGGAGGAGGACGTGAGGCGGTGGTGAGAGACGGCGGAGAGCTGCGGAGCGACTCACACCGAGCAGCGCGCGGCTCAGGAAGAGGCTCCGCGCCGCCAAAGCTGAAGCTGCTCCGGCTGAATGAAGGGCTCCGTCCATGCGGAGGCTCGCGCTCATTCTGCTGCCCTGTGCTGTCGCCGTCCTGGTGCACGTGTGGTTGGCACCACGAGCCCCCTCCGCGCCGCCGGACCGCAGCACACACTCGGGTACTTTTCAACCACAATGCCGGGCTTCACCGCCTCGGAGCCTCGCAACTTTTTTCTTTCCGACCGAGCGGCTGGTTAACTTTGCTTTCACCTCTCCGGTGTGTGTGCGTGTGTGTGTGTGTGTGTGTTTCTGTGTGCCTGTGTATGTTGTTGTTAGTTTGGGGGGAAAACAGGTTGTTTAGGTTTTTCGCTCGTGAGGCTGTGTACGCGTTCATGTGTGGTGTTTTGGTGGGAAATGACGTGAGTGCAACAGTCCAGTGGTGTCGGGCGTTGATGGGATAGTCCACCGCCTGGAGACGGAGCGAGCGGGCTGAGCCTCTCTGTCCTGCGACTGTACTGATCTCTCTGCTTTCAAAGGGACTCACTGGTGACCCTGCACAGCATTGTAGTGTCTCCAGCTTTTGTTGCGCGAAGATTATTTCAATCATGGTAATTCTAGGATGCATCTCAAAGTAAGTGGGGTTGTTTTTGTTTTTTTTAGAGAAAACTGCTGTCGGAGTCAGTCAGGCATGGGACACACACATCAAGCATTCCTCAAAGTGGGATTTAGAAAAATAAATGTGTATGTGTGTGTGTGTGTGTGTGTGTGTGTGTGTATATATATATATATATATATATATATATATATATATATTATATATATATATATATATATATTGTCTGATTGTTCCCTACCGTTGTCACCGACTGTATGCCATAGTCATATTTTCTCCTCATCCACCTCTTCACTGAATAAGAAATGATGTCCTGCTGTTCTTCTCATTTAAATATTTTAGCATTGCTTTCTGTTTCCAATGCAGATGCATCATTACCTTTCTATGAAGTTTTGGTGGGAGTGCTGTCAGCGAGACACCATCATGAACTGCGACGAGCGATAAGGGAGACCTGGCTGGGATACCTCCGAGATCACCCTCTCTTCCAGCACAGGTCTGTAGGGCGCTGCTCCAACTTCTGCTCTGGTTTTTCTTTCTTTCTTTCTTTCTTCTCTCCTCGTTTCAAGGACAGAATCATAACGTGGAAATAAAGCCTGCAGCTGTCAGCAAATAACTGACCGCCCCACCACCAACCTGTTTTTTATCTTTACCTGACCAGAGGCCAATATTGTCCTCTCTTTTCATTCTTCCTTTTGGTCCATTTCCTTCTCATTCAGCGATCTGAGCAAAGATAAGGCGTGGTGGCCTTTAAGCAACCCTGCGTAACCATGGCAACGGAGGGTGGATAAGATGGACAAGCTTTAGAAATCTTACAGCCAGATATTGCACACAAAAAAAGGAAAAGAAAGAAAGGAGAATGCATTTGTGTTTGTGCTCATTTCCAGAGTGGGGGTGAAGTTCATCGTGGGCGAACATGGGTGTCCCATTCCAGAGGAGGACAGGGAGGATCCCTACTCCTGCTCCTTCCTGAACTTTACAGAGCCAGGTAAGATGATGACGACGATGATGATGATGATGATGATGATGATGATGATGATGATCATCAGCCTCACCCCGCTAACGAGGGTGCAGCTGTAATATGGAAAGATACTCCGTGTACGATTTGTTGCTTGTAAGCGGCGTCGTCGATAGTGAAGCCAAGGCAGAATAATAACAGGAGAGGCGTTGAAAGAATGAAAGAATGCATGTTTAGAAGAAAAAATAAGTAAAACGCCTTATTCATGTTCACCCACAGCTCAAGGACACCATTCTTTTCTTTTCCTTTCCTTACCCAAGGCCAAAGCAGAAATCTCTCCCGGCTACTGCAGCCGCAACTGGAGCTGCGTGTTAACGCTTGAAAAGAAAAACTAAACGAAGCATTGACGCACCATATAGGAATTAATTGAACGGGCTTACTGTCAGAAGGAACAACCGCAGTAATTGTTATGTCTCTCACCTTCACAGAGCCAGTTCAAGTCAGCCATTTCACCACTTTTCCCGGTCACTTCCTTGTTAGCTGCCTTCATGAAAACACAATTACTGCTCATCAGAATGGGCTTTTTCAGACGCCGGCCTTTAGGGTCACGGTGGCGCTTTATTTCTCCTGCCCATTCTCTGCTCTCCGCTGTGTTAATGCCTGTAAGTGCTGACGTGATTCGCTTCAGAATAGGAGGCGAGCAGGCGGCTTTGCAGCGAGATGCTCGTTGTGATTGGAAGAGAAAGAGACAACGGCTGCTTTTAAACACAGTTGGGTACCTGACTTAGGATTCAGGTCAAAGCACACGTTAAGCGGACAAGTTATTGTTGTTGAAATGTGTTTTTTGCTGCATGGGATTTTTCTATGGGACTACAATAAGAGGAATGCTATTTTGCCTCTGTTTTAATAATTCAGTGTTTTGTATTTGAGAGTTTTTTTTAAAAATTGTTTTACTTTTAATGATTTTGAGTTATAAAGGTTAATATAATGCTTCTGTTTTTACAATGTTTGATTAATTGTTTCTGCTCTAGTCGAAACATTTCAACAAATCAATGTAATATAATCTGTTTTTACATTGCGTGCGAGCGAGATTTGGACAAAACAAGTTCCAGAGGAGGTCCAACTTTGTTTGTTGTGTGGACAAGTAAAATTATATATTTGTGTTATATTATTTATGTTCATTTCTTCTGGCAGGAGGACGATGAAAAACTTGAGTTGTGTCTTTTTTGTAGCAGATTTTAATGTGACAAGTTTAGGAGAGAAGGCAGATTATTTAGTAATGAAATGTTTGACCACTGCACATTTTGTTTCTGGCGTCTGGTAAACCGGTGGGGTTTGGGTACATTGTGTGCATGCACGGAAATTAAGAAAAGAAATCAAGAACCAATCAGTCAATCATAAGTAATACGAAGGAGTCTTTTTTTTTTTTTTTTTTTACATTTTATAGACTCAATGTTAATTGATCAAGAAAATGATCTACAGATTAACTACTAATGTAATAATTATCAGATGCAGCCCTTATTGGGGCTTAATTTTTACATTGCATAATTAACTGTTGGACTGTAAACAATGTAGAATATTATACACCTTTTTAGTTGTTGCCCAATATCGAGAGAAAAAAATCACCAATACATAGTAAAAACCTGTAAAATATGCTGTTTATTGTTAATGACTTATGCTAAAGTTCGATTGTTTGTTTTGATTCAGGAGTAATCATCTGGTGAGCATTAGGAATATTAAATAATGTAGGTCCTCGCAGCTCAATTCCACTCCGTCAGTGTGAGAAACATTTGGTTTGATAAAGTACAGCTTTCTCTTTGTCTGTGTTCTTCACCTCTAATTGTCTTTGTTTTGAAGTGAGAGGCAGAACTTGTGGAGAATGCATATAAAGTAAAAAGCCGGCTTCCCTTTCACAGCCTTGATCTTTTCATTGATCTTCCGGGTAATAAACGGCTCTTTTGTAATTAAGAAACCACACTCACGAGCAGAAGCTCGCTTTGAAGACGAGCCGTCCCAAGAAGCAGCTTCTCAAAGTGCTGATGGTGTAGCTTTACCAGAGTCGGCCTTCTTCTCAGAACGCTCGCCCTCCACCCGAATCACTCAGTCTTCATCACCAGAAAGAGGCGGTCAGCACGTTGGGACTGTAATAAATGTGATGTGTGCTTGTGCAGTAATCTCTGCCATCCCTGTGTGCCAGTGGCCGGCCAGGATGCGGAGATAGAGATGGTGAGGGTGTCAGACCCCTCGGTGCTCGCCCCCTCCGACGCGTCGGCCATCGCCTTGGACTTCAAGGTCCTCCACCCGGTGGTGATCACCAGGCTCGGGGTGTTTCCCAGCGGGACCCAGTCGGAGCTTCAGAGCAATGTGACGGTGAAGCTTCTCCAGCTGGACCAGGAGGTAAGGGAACCTCCACCTCTGAGCTTATTGCACCCAATAAATACTCAAATAAAGTCTTTCATTCAACAGTCTGCGGTGTGGTATTCACTGTCAACAGAGGTACATTTTGCAACTCCTGATTTCTGTATTTTTTGTTGCAGGAGGCTGTGGTCACTGCTCGCTTCAGCGCCATCAGCACAGGGACCCTGATGAGCGGGCTGTGGTACAAACCTGTGGAGCAGTTCATCCTGCCGAAGGTCAGGTTCTCACGTGTATTTCTAATATCCCGGTTTACGTTATTTTGATTTTTCACATTAAACTTTTGAAATATGTTTTCTGCAAGTTTTATTTGAATAAAGCAGTTCCTTCTTAAAGAAAATATTCACTGAAAACCAGAAGCTGAACACAACTATCTAAAATAACTCCCGCATCTCAGAATTGATCTCTATTCCTAGACTTTGTGACATATTATAATGTGTATTTATCTCCAGGAAGCAACCCAGAAAGTGAAACGCTGAATTACAAAGCCCCGAAGGTTAACACCAGGTTAAAATGCAGTGTTTTTCTTGCGGTCTCTGGTTGAAGGGTTCAAGTGTATTTTAACTGACCACATCGTCAAAAGCGTGCTTCGTTGCACCTGAAACCACACCCAGTAGTGATGTCACAGGGTCCTGGAGTACAAAGTGAGGAGTTAAACCACAAGAAAAACAGTTAATCTCATGACTATAAATAGACAATAATGAAATTGTACAGAGGACTTGATGTCTGTGTTCTCCATGGTAGCGATACTGCTCAGTGTACAGAATGATGTTGCTTAGTTTAAATGGTGCTTTTCAGAACAACACCATGCAACATAATTAAAAGTCTATCTTTTTTCCAGGGTTTTGAGGGGACGCTGGTTTGGGAGAATATGGCTTCTGCTGGACTGACAACAGTCGACTCCTCTGTGCAGCTCAATGATGGAGGAGGTGTCCTCAAGATCTCGTCTGTACGTACCGACTGGGAATCCTAAATGGATGTATTAAGAATATTCCTTCTCAAGTTTTAAAGTGCGCGTGTTTCCTTGGTTTGCAGATCGCAGAGGGCATATTGCCTCATAGAAGTGCGCTTGGATTTCCCGGTTTGGCTGGAGGGTTCACATTTACTATCTATGGTTGGTCCAGCGACAGAATATAAGTCTGAGCTTAAGTCCTGATGTAAAAATGTAAAAAACACATTGTTCTTGCTTGCAGGTTATTAGATTAGCTCCTTTCTCACCTCAGGGCTCTTGCATACCTGCCAAATCCAAATCACATTTATTTTTCCCCTCTCTACCCTGTTGTGTTGCATTATTAATGGACCTGCATGTGTTTGCATTCGAGTTAATCTGGGAATGGATTTGTAGCCATTTTGGGGGAAACTAAATTAAATTCACAATCCAATAATCTCTGAAAACAGAACTAATGATCCATTCTGTAAAACGTTTTAATTCTATTTTAATGTTTTTGGCAGCCAGTGATTTAAGTTATTGTCCCTCAAAACTGCCTTTGTGTATTCACACAAAAGTTAATGTGATTTAAAAAAAAAAAATCATATTACTTATCCTGCTCCCTCTCCCTATGCCCCCTCCCTCCTCTGTCAGATGAAGACGGTCTGTCGGGGCTCCTGCGGGGCCGCCCGGCCAGGATGGAGCACCATGCCTCCAGGCTGAGGCAGGAGGACGCCGCCTTGCAGCAGGAGAGCCTCAGGCATGGCGACATGGTGTTTGTGGACGTGGTGGACACCTACAGGAACGTGCCTTCCAAACTGCTTCAGTTCTATAAATGGTACAGCGAGTGCTAATGACTCGATTCTCTGTCTCCAAATTGCCTGGGCCCTCTGAGGAAATCAGCAAGCAAAAATGAAAGTGTGTCGTCGCCCCAAAAGTCTCGCTGTTAGAATCACGATTGCAATCGCTCGGTCAGAAAAAAAAGTACAGTTGTGAGTCGTCAGGTAGCAAAATAGACTAGAGTTGTCTTAAGCTTTAGGAAGTGTTTTATTTAGTTGCAAGACCTGCTGCCCTTAATTCTCGCTGATATTTTAAAGTAAATCCACTCTGGGATATTGCCAAAAATCAGAAGGTGGGCTTCTATTAAGGTTGCAAATTCCCTCTCCGACAGGTCGGTGGGAAACGCTGACTTTAATTTGCTGCTGAAGACGGATGATGATTGTTACATCGACGTGGACTCAGTATTAATGAAGATTGACCATAAGGGTCTCAAGCGCAGCAATTTCTGGTGGGGGAAGTAAGTACAAACTCACCCTGTTGACAATGTATATTTCGCCGATGATTTTAGTCCCCTTGTTTTTGCAACTTAACTTCAGTGCACTGTCGGCAAAACTCAAGATGAAAGACTCCGGGATGCGCTGTCAAAACAATGATGGGTCAGTTGAAGGGAAGACGGGGTGTGAGGATAATGTATGTACCATCCTGACCCAGTTTCAGACAAAGCTGGGCAGTGGACCGCATTGGGAAGTGGCAAGAGCTGGAGTACGCGAGTCCAGCGTACCCGGCGTTCGCCTGCGGCTCGGGCTACGTGGTCTCTCGTGACCTGGTCCAGTGGCTCGCCAGTAATGCTGATCAGCTGAAGGCCTACCAGGTAGAGTACCCAAGAGGAAGAGACGGCATGGTGCATGATGGTAATTCGTCGTGACTATAATGAGAGGCGTCTGTTCTGGGTGTCTTGTTTTCAGGGAGAAGATGTGAGCATGGGCATATGGATGGCAGCTGTTGGACCACAGAAATATCAGGTAAGAAAACGTGATTACATTCAGAACTTCCATCTACAATGACGCACAGTGATCACACATGATTTGGTTTGATTGTATGTGTGCTTGTGAAATGCAATTTATCGTCCTGCCCTTTCCATCAATGTCCCTGGCGTGTTCACAGTCCGCTATCAATCTAAATTAGATGAGCGAGGCATTCAATCTAAAAAGAGTAGTCATAGTAGAAAACGTAATCATGTATACAATGTTTTTTCCAGAGGGAGGAGAGACACGTCTTTCATACATAGTTTAATATGCCATATCAATTGAAAGGGAAAACATAAAAATAACTCTTAACATGTTTCTTGGAATTGTAATATTTGCCTCTAATGTCAATGAAGATGAGCTTTCTGGCTTTGTTATCAACCAAGCTCTCTTGTAGCTTCTTTTACACAAGTTTGAAGCGCTCGACAAGTCATGACACTCACAGGATTAATTGGACAGTGGAAAGATGAATTATAAAACGATAGAAAAATATACTAGAGACTGTCTTTTAATAGTACCACACCAGTTGTGATGCCAAATCAGGCCGAAGGCTTAAAATGGGGTGGACCACACCCATCTGTGATTTTGGCTTTTTCTTTTTGATCTCAACTACACAACTGTTAAACTTTGTTACTGCTTAATGCCCGGTAGAGTACTCAAACTCTCTTC
Organism: Clinocottus analis; assembly: GCF_023055335.1. Lineage (NCBI taxonomy): Eukaryota > Metazoa > Chordata > Actinopteri > Perciformes > Cottidae > Clinocottus > Clinocottus analis. The sequence goes on along the minus strand of NW_027176240.1, from coordinate 15,302,840 downwards.
TGTTGTTATTTTTGCTAAAGTTGGTCTCTCCTTGACCTCATCTGGCCTTGACGGCTCTTACGCACGCACGCACACACACACACAGACTCACAAGGTGAAAACACCTGTGTCGCTGTCGTGCAGGTGAAACGCTGAGCTTAGCATTTTCTGTGAAATGGCAGCGCAACATGATTCGTTTTGTCCACTGGTTTAATCTGGGAAACGTTGAGTCCAGTATGTTACCAGTTAAACATGAAAATAACTTGGCCAGTGTGAGGATAATAACCCAACGAGCTTGTGCATGTTCACACTGACCTTTGAACATACATGTTGCTAGGACCCCGGCTGGCTGTGTGAGAAAGAGTGCTACCTGGACATGCTGTCGTCACCCCAACACACCACCGAGGAGCTGCACATCCTGTGGGACAGGAAGAGGGCCTGTCAGGACCCCTGTGGTTGCCCTTGGGGCCACTGAATTTGACTCTAATTCAGTGCCGGGCGGCACTGTGGGTAAACTGCACTTGGCGCCAGTTGCCAGTTGAGTTTCTGTGGCGTCCTTCTAACCCCAAACTGAGCTGTTTAACAGTTTTATGGGTGACAATTTTACAATGAACCAATTGGAGCTCAGAAATATGAGGAAATAAACTTTAAAACTTTTAGATTTCTTAATAATCACAAACTAATATTAAATACCAACATCATAAAAACATGTTGCAACTTCAGAGTATGTTAAATACTCACATGTAGCTGTAGAATTGTGTCAGCATTTGTATCATGAACTCAGTTTTTTATGTTTAAGATTGAAAACGCCTTCAGTGGAATGGACAATGTGGACAAAGACGGGATTAAAAGATGCTTTAGTCAAGCACACGAACCATGTGCAATGCCAGTATGTGGTCATCATGTAAAGAATCACTGCTGTAAGACTTGAGTGCTCTGTAAAAAATATAATTATTGGTCCCCCCAATACCTGAAAGACTTCAGCTTTTTGGTTTAAAATGGATATTTGATGGAATGACTGCTTTACATTGCTATGTTTTGTAAATTATTGTCTTAAGCTTTTCACCTTCTTCCTCTTTTCGTAGATTCACACCACGCTTTCGCTCAAACACACACCGTAACTGTCATTGTGCAACTAGTGATCTGGCCTTACTGTGTTTGTTAGGCGTCATCATGTGTGTACGTTAACGTGTGTGATATCAACACAAAGCGATCAGAGCGACTGAAAAAGACTCACTTGTTTAACACTGGTTTTCTGAAACCCTCCTCACAGGTAATAAAGTACACTTCAGACAGATGAAGGATTTCATCGTTTCTTTTATGGGGGCGAGGCGCGCGATAAAGTCTCTGATTTTGTGTTGGATCCATGTTGTGCCTGAAGCGTTGCTTTAGCCATTAGTGCTGCTCAGTCAGCACCAGAGACACTCGCAGGCAGCAAACGGGCTTTGCTCGTGCTCTTACAGAAGTCGGTTTCTTTAACGTACAAGGAATATGAGATCCCTGCCATGATGGGATTGTTTTCCTGAGACAGTCAGACAGACACCACTGAAATGATGAGCAGGGAAACCTGTGGCCCCAAAATAGATCCGCACCCTCGTTAAATCAACAGGACTGAAGACATCCAGCCTGTAACTTTCTCCTCACCCTCCTGATCGTAGCCTTTCCACGCCGCTCCTTCACTGAGCTGCATTTTTGACAGTCATATCGGCTCTGCTCTCCTACGTAGATAAGGACGTTACTTTCCCCCTATCAGCCTCGCTCATGCTGATTTAGCTCAAAGCCCTTCAACGTGAAGCGAGAGAGAAGTGTTGAAATAACACGCAGATGGGGGGAAAGAGAAAAAAAAAAGCTGTCTCATCTCTGCTCTAATGCTTCTGTAGAAGATGAAGTTATTGAATTGGTCTGAACTTTGATGAGCCCTGTGGGGATATTGTCACTTACCTCTAACGTGTAGAAGTTATCAGCATTTTCTATTTTCAGAGATGTGCTCCACATCTTCTGCCTCCTCGGCTCTGTGGGTGTGTATGAGCCCTGTTCTCTCTTTCATACCAAATCAACCACATTATACTTGAGACAAAGTGTACAATGTTTGCCTATGAATTACAGTACTCAACTGCAATATACATACCTCAGTCTTTGCATGTAATTTAACTGTTTGCAACTTTTTAAGATTTCAACTCTCCTTTCCCGCTGATGTACAATGAGGGGTATTTACATGTTCATCATGTGCAGAGTACTATTCCTCGGAATACTGCCATATAGTTTAAGCAGGAATAAAAATGCTCCTGTTATTGGCACGAGCAAAAGTTAAATGGTGTGAAATGATGCGTCAAAAGGGAAGAAACACCACTCGATGATTCCTTTGTTCTGTGTGAGATCAATACTTGTGAGCATGAAGTCTCTCCCAAAGCCGCATGTTTAAAAAGCGATCATGACTAACAAAACAATATTTGGACTACTAACAGGGGTAATGAAAATAGCTCAGCTAAGTCGGTAAGAATATCTGATTCATCCATGTTTGATATAAATACTCCCCGCCCCCACCCACACGTTTTGAATCGTCTGCCCTTAAGCAAGTGTGTAATTCTTTGCAATCGACATTGGGAGTACAATTCCCTGAACCACTGACTTATTTTCACTCTATTAATATTTTGCCATGAATGTGCAATTATCTGTTCAGCCTGTGACGAGCACTGCTCTGAGAAAACAGAGAACTTGGTCGCTCAAGTTAATTGTATTTATAAAATCCTTTTCATCTCAAGTCTCAGCTCTTCTTAAAAGTCATTGCTCTGCAGATTGAACACAAGAATATGTTGACATTACACATGTGTGTCCTGTATTCTTCAAGTCTGGTTTCATTGGCGAAACACAATTATGTGTCGACCAATGAGAGTTCATTGGTCTAATGTTCCCCAACAACTCATCAAACAAGTTTAAATACAATGAACAGCAATCCACATGTTCCAAATATCTACTTATGAATGGATTACAATATGGATGTATAAACAACAGATGCACTCAAAACTGGGGGCAGAATTCTTCATCAGGAGGTCTTCCTCACTCTCCAAGTCCTCGTACTATCATGAATTGATACCGAAGCCACTGATGTGACATAGCAAAAACAGCCTGGGCTTACGAGAGCATGTAAGTCCATTTAACATGTTTATAACACAATTCAACCATAAATATTAACATAAACCATAAATATGACTCGAACGTGACTCGTGAGAGTTCCCCAAGTTATGAAAATATACATTTTTATATCCCTAGCTTGATGCAACACACGAGGGCTGAACGAGTGAAGTGTGTATTGTTGGATTTGTTCATGCAATTCTATTGTTAATGTTAACTGCATTCTTTACTTTCAGCTGACTATTACATCTATGTATTGTTATGTATTTTAAGTGAACTATTTCAACTACTTATCAATTTATTCAACTATTTTACTCCTTATCTATTACTTTTTGTCATTAAAGAGTAAAATAATAATGTGTTGAATATGCTGTTGCATTGATGTGTAGTATGATGAAAAAGGTCAAAAGAATATCATCATATAGTAAGTCATAAAAAAAGTCATAGTTTTTTTAGAACTAAGTCCACCGCATGTCATGGTATAAAGTCAAAAAAAGTATCGTCTATAGAAATTAAGGCTATTAAAAAGTAAAAAACAAGTCATAAAAAGGTTGGAGTGTAATATGAAAAACAAGATTTAACAAGTCAGTTTAGTTTTTTATAGTATGTTGAGAAAAGTTCATGAATTAATAGTAAAGTGAGTCAAAAATATTATAGTATATCATTAAAAATGTCCTAGAATAGCATGCCAAAAGTCATAAAAACTGCTACAGAATTATTAAAAACAAGTCATTAAAAGCCACACTATTCTAGTCAAAGTCATTTATATTATGTCCATAGAAATGTCACCGCATAGTTTGTCAAAAAGAAAATCATATGTCATATCATATACTATGTCATAAAAAGTCACAAAGCCACAACAATGTCAGGTTTCCACCATCTTTCAAAGTGTCACACTACAAAAGAAATGTGTTCCCAACATTCACTCAAATATTTTCTGACATTAAACAGTCTCTCATGAACTTCATGCTGTAGATCCTCTTCTGCGAGCCGACGCTTGAACAAAGGTCAAGGGTCACGGCTCAAATGAAGGCCATATTCACAATTTGTGTCCACAAAAAGCCCATGGTCCTAGCCCCAAAAAAGGACTACAGACATACAGAGTGGCTGAAGGTAGTACGGCTGTGAGGCGGGCCGCCATGGGACCAGTCCGGGTGTAGATCGGTAACAGCTGGATGCCTGGATGCCGCAGCATGAAGGGATACCAAGCTGATTCTCCAAGTTCAGCACTTGATGATGGAGAGGTATATGGTGACTGTTCTGGCACAGCAGCAGGCACTGTCCCTCCGACTCTCTGATCCACTGCAGGGGCCCGTGTTCAGGCTTCATCCATGACTCTGCACGTGAAAACATGAAACGGGCTCGGAGCGAAGATCATATCCATCCCCGCTGTCTTCAGACTCTTGAGGCTGTAATGCAGGCTGGTGTCTTTTTTTCTTGTTTGCTTTTGTCGTTATTTCTCACTTCTGCTTGTGTCTCAAAAGGTCACAGGTCACAGGATTTCTGTGCAGGACCCTGGAGCGCCGCTTACCATCTTCTGGTCTTACTCCATAAATCGGCCGGTCAGACCCAATTCTTCTCATCACTGTGTGGAGTGCGTCTTCCCGAAAGTCGCACAGTTTTGCTGCTGTCAGATTTTGGATCAGAACCCGCTCACCAGGCTGTAGCACTGAGCTCCTAACTTTGGAGTCATAATACTTTTCACTCCTTTCAGCAGCTTTTTGAGCATTTTCATTTGCAATGACATACGCTTCCTCCATACTTCTTTTCCATTTCTCCACATAGTCTCGCTGGTCACTGTAACCTGACTCTGTGTACAACCCAAACAGCACATCAACTGGAAGCCCCTGTGATCTACCAAAAAGAAGGTAAAATGGTGAATAACCTGTCACTTCACATCAGGTACAGTTATAGGCACATAACAGCTCGTTAAGAGACTCCTTCCAGTGTGATTTATGTGTTTTATTCCGTGTCTTAAGCATCTGCAACAAAGTCCTGTTCCACTTGACCGTTTCCCACAGGTTAATAGATCCGGCCATGCCATAGAGGATTTTCAACTGAGTGAACGGCTGATTTTCAAATTCCCTCCCTTGGTCATGGTGGCTGCGAGGGGGGAACCCAGACTTCAAGTCGTTGAAGTTGAGATTTGCAGCAGTTTTTCCTGACTTTGAGGTAGTGGCATATGCTTGAATAAAACATGTGAAATGGTTTCACAATCACAAAGATGTACTTGTAATTTGTACTTTGCATTGGTCGAGATGTAGGAAATCAATATATATATATATATATATATATATATATATATATATATATATATATATATATATATATATATATACATATTCTTTAGCGAATCATCACGCTGCATTTCCATCAGTTCTAGTGCAGACTCTTCCACAGCTTAATCTTGTTCTCAATGACAGAAAAATCTTGGACATGCTGACTGAACTCTGTCATTAGAGATGTGATGACAGACACATATTTCCTCATTTCAGCAGAAAGGTTGACCTCTACTTTGAGATTACACAATGTTTTTAAATAAAATGACAAAGATATATGCAGGATTTGGTAAAAACCTGGCAACTCTTCACAAAAATATGTTGCATAAGCCATGAGCTTGTAGATTGATGTGAGAATATATAGAACAAAAATATTAACTCATATCGCTTCATTTTCCTTGTATCAAGATATTCACACAGGAAGTCACAGGAAAACACTAAACACAAGAGTTTGTAGAGAAAAAAGTGAACTTGTATGTTGAAATAATCATTCACAGAAAGTATCACACTGAAATGGGAAGTGACAGAACATGTATTGTAGCAGGTGGACCATTTAGAAATCTATAGAAATGCCATATCGGATACAATCAATGTGTTTATGATTACACATTCATGGAGCACAACTTGTTAACCAAGCTGATGAATTAAAACATAGCTACAAACTATTTTTTCACTTTAAATGTATGATGTTTTCAGTAAGTGATTAGTATTTTTTAATCATTTTCAATTCAATATTGTATAAAACATAAAGCTGATTATTATTATTCTGCCATAATTGGAGCTAATGTTATTTTGCAAATAACATTAGTCTATGAAACAAAAAGTGGACGTTTGCATTGTTAAATTATCATTCTTTCCATTTTGTCTTTATTTATTTAGTCATTAATTATTAATCATTTTATTATGATTAGCTTGTATAAAATTGTGTTTCTAGGAAACGCTAAATGACCCATTTCTGTTCCATTGGCATCTGCCATAAATGGATACAATTATGGGAATAACAGTCCAACTTTCTGGCAAATTAATTGGATCACATAAAAAAAGAAGAGCGCTGACAGTAGCTGCATATGAAGTGCCTCAAGAAGAAAAACATGCACACACAACTTGTTTCCCACTCCTTCTGTTTCTGCCAGACACAGTGGAAGGAGAACCAACTCAACCAGCCATCAATCAATCAATAACACAATGTTGGCCCTTAAGACATCTTACTATCTCGCCTAAGGCAAAACTAAACTCACTAAGCTGTCTGCCCGCATAGCAGCGGCTGAGTGGCGACAACATAGAGGCTGTAATCAGCGGCGCTGCTAGTTCTGTTAGCCGGGAGTCCAACACACCGTGCAAAACAATAACAGTGTGCTCACAGTTTTCCTCCACTGTGTCTGCGGCCTGCAGGCCTGTGACCACGAGTTCACTTCACTCAGCAGTTCGTTCCGCTCCCCGCTGACCGGCGGCGTAGCCGATAGTCAAACACACCGGCTGGTTGTGGATGTGACACTTTGAATGCAGCGTGTGCAGTTTGCTTCTGATTCAGGTTCTACAGTAACGAAATGAAGTCATGAATCAAGTGCAAGGTTAAGGTTATCTTCTTACATAATCTTAAAGCTACATCACAGAACCTTCATTGTGTGATGATTTTGGCGGTCCCTGTGGGCAAAAACGGTAGTGTCCTTTTTGAAGACGTGTTTCACTGCAGCGGTCTTGCTTACAATATGTGTCCACCCAGTAAATGATGCTCTTACTGGCAGTATCCCGGTGAGGGATCCGCTGTTGCAGACCATTCGGAAAATATCAATAACTATTCAAGCAACATATATAAACTATAGATTATATGCTACCACCAGTGAGGGCGGTACACATGTCTTATTTTACTGTACAATGGAAACATACAGTACATTATGGATTAAATTAAAACCTACCGATAGTGTCACAGTGAAGATGCCCTGCTTCAGCTCAGGACACAGTTGGCCCAGATCTCTGAAAGAAGAGCTTACAGTCTGCTGAGTGGCGTGCGTCTGCATCATTCCAACAACTCCAGATGCTTAGACTTTTCTTGTGGAGCAATACACACTGCTGTCAATCAGCTTCTTTTTTTTGCTCCTCTAAAACAAGGAGGAAATAATTTATTCACGACGCCCAGCATCTAAAACCAGTAGTTCTGGCTGATTCTGATTCATGGGAATGAGACGTTATTATTAGACACACAACTATGCCCTAATGGGGCAACATTTTCATTCCTGAATTAAAATCGCACACCCAGAGCTCCCTCTGTCTCTCGCTCTCTCCCTCATTTCCATAGCGGCAAGTGTGTCAGCCTGCAGAGGTTATGGCTGTCACTTTTATGCAAACATTTGCTGAACACAGCTGTGTGACATTGTGGATCTGGCTTCAGTAGGAGCTTGGCGATTAGACAGAGCGCATAATTACACACAAAGTGATGGAAACACCGGTTAGATGGAGGAGTTTCCATAAAGCCTTTTGGTAATCCTGCTCTAACAAAGTAACACAGCAGAATTACCAGTGTTTGTGAAAGATAATTAGTCATTACTGAACCATTTCTGACAGTCATTCCTTCTTTTAAGAGGATCATGATTTAGCTCACTGGTCTGATGATGAGAGTCTTGGAAACCACTCAGTCATCTGATGTAACCTGAAGCAACACCATGTATGGAAGCAATGTCAGGATGTCAGCTAAGTGAATGCAGTTGCTCTCAGTTCAGCATTTCACTTCAGCCATCTCTCATTGCACTTGCATGCGGTCGGGAGTCGGATATGAAGAAGAATGGTAACAATGGATGCATCAGAGAGACATGACATCTTGACTTTTTATTCCCTAGTGTGGGTTAAGCTGGATCCTACTCTCTCATAATGCATCTCAGAAGCACATTTTGTTCGACTCATACCTGCCTGGTGAATGTCCGGATCCTTTAAACGCCATTTCCCATTTTGCATTACAGGATTTCTGCTCTTGATTTGGAACCACTAAATGTAAGCCTAGAAAGTTCCTCCAGCGAGATGCAGACCGAGTCCTGGCTGCCCTCTGCTGCGTGACATCCCCCCTCACGACCTCCCTTTCCTGTCATCCTTCAGCTGGACTAATAAAGGCTTAAATAGACGCCCTAATAGGAAAACATTCCTGCCCACTGCAATTACACTGTACAACAAATCACCTCTGGCCTCTGAGGACTAACTTTCACTTTACACATTCACATCTATATTTACATTTATGTTGATGTACTCTTCATATATGCAGTTATTTGTAGTCTATTGTGTATTTATGCACAGTTATTTGTATTCTATTAAATTCTAGAAATATATTTGACATATTTTGCACACTGTTTACATTTAATTTAATTTCCTTAATACACGGCAGTTATTTGTATTCCATTTTGTATGAATATATATATATATATATATATATATATATATATATATATATATATATATATATATATATATATATATATATATATATAATTATTTTGTGTCTTTAGTTTATTCCCTTTGGTGTCTGTAAAGTGTGTGGCGCTGCTACTATGACAACAAATTTCCCCTTGGGGATTAATAAAGTAAATTATCTAAAGATATATCTTTCAAGAAAGACAGCTTCCTTCATAGCCACACCGTACAACTATAAAACTATACAACGATTGTTTTCACAGGCTACTATACTCTGATGAAGCTCAAACTGAACTCAAATGGGTGAAGTTGCTGGTGCTCCCACTTTAACCAGTGATTTTAAACTCAAAGAAGACAGTTCCATGCAGCCGACAGTGGTTGCAGGCAGAAACAAGAGAGTACCTTGTTATTTCTCTCTATCCCCAATGGGACACCAGGGCGCACTGAGGTTTTTACAAACAAGTGAGTGCTGGAAGAATTATGGATGAGAACATGTGTTATTCTGGGAAAAGTGACATAAATATGATAACCACACTGGCATGAATAAACTTTTTATTAAGACGGTGGATCAAGGGACATAAAAAAGGACGAGTCGGTCACACAGACAAGTTCTGGACTACAGGGCTCCATTGTTGTTTCTAAAAGGTATTTAAAAAACATTACGGTGCAACACTATTGCAGTGGGGGACATTTTGCTTACCATGAGCATTGTGTTTGATTTCATATACATTTATTGCACATCATGCTCCTGCTTTCAGTGATGTGCCGAACCTTCTTCAACATGAAAGTGGATATTTGTGAGTTGCAAAGGATCTTTTCATAAGAGAGGTACAGCAAACCCACAACGTATTCTTAGATGTGGAACAAATGGATCGGTCCTAACATCTGCACATCATCGCCTGACAACCAGTTTGAGGCGCTCTGTAAGGAGACGTCTCTTGATGGCGTTCTTCAGAAGGATAACGCGTAGTCGAGGTGGCACTTCCAATGTGTGTGACTGACGAGCAAGGTGCAGCAATCTAAGAAAACTCCACCCGAGTAGAGCATTTAAAACAAAAGATAATAGAATAAACTCTATAAAAGTAATATCTCAATTCAGCAGAATCACCAAACAAAACCAAAACAAACGCTGAAACACGTGAAGGTGTACAAGCAGCTTATGTTTCCATTCTCAGCCATGAAGATTTAAATAATGTTGTTGTTGTTGCCGTATAAGAATATTTATGAAAGATCTATTGGGAGTGCTCCCAAAACAACACAAACTATGTGAAGCTCCAGTGATAAATAATCCAAAGCTTGCAGACGATGAGGGAGACCGTGAGTGAGCCGCGTCGCTCTTCACACAAAAGCCATTCTCAGACACTGTGGGTGTAGAAAATCAATCCAGTCAACCTGGAGAGATGGAAGAAATGAGAACCGTGAGAGGCTTTAATTATTGTAATAGACTTAAAGTCAGCTCTGGGAAAGCCACTTCATACATTGCCACTGTTTATCAAATTTAGAAACGCATTTGCGTCGCATTTTCCTGCACTTGTAGCTGCTTTTGAAAGAACATTAGCAGAGGCAAGAAATTTGACATTTGATGAATAAATGCATTTCTCAGGAAGCCACAATTCAATCTGAAATACACATAATTGATTGAATTGCAGCTGTCAAGAGCTTCAGTGAGTCAACAAAGCCGTCTGAGACAGATAGCCTCTGTCCACCGGTGCTGCGCTTCTTTTCAGCAGCGGAAGAAAGAAAAAAAAAAACCCTCAACAGAAGCAGCTGATAATACAGGATTTAGATAGCGCCCTGTATTTCAGACCAAACACCAACCATAGCAACCAGCCTGTGTGAGTGTTCAGTCAAGGTTCCTCAAAAGAGGGATTGTGTAACAACTTGCATCAGCAGCTGCGCCTCACAGGCCCGCACCATTCAGCACGGAGTTGCAAAAGTATCCGTTGTGTTGAAAAACAAACACATGCATCTGGTGGAACAGGGGAAGGCGTATGATGTACGATTACATATACTGCACATGATGATGATGATGATGATGATGATGGCTGTGGCTCACGGGGAGATTGGCCACCCTGCGACCACAAGGTTAACAGTTCGATCCCTAGTTTGCATATCGAAGTGTCCTTGAGCACTGGACACCCAATTGCTCGCTGGGTGTATCCCACTGCTGCTAAATTGCTATGGATGGGTTAAATGCAGAGACCAAATTTCATGTATGTATGTATGTATGTATGTATGTATGTAAGAAATGTGCCCCCAAGCCCCACACAATTTTTTTTTTAGACCGTATGAGGAAGTCGGAGGACCCACACCGCCATGGGCAGGACAGCCTCCACAAAGAAGGGCTCCTCTTGCTGTGAGGCGACAGTACAAGCATGTTCAGTTTAAAAACAACAAAAACTAAACAAGCCTCGAGGCCACACAGAGACGTGACATTTTGTTAGACAAGTCCACAGGTTATCTTTTTACGCTTTTTTTTATTCAATAGATGGAAAAGGGTATTAAACTGCAGGACAGCATCCACCCACAAATATGATTAATAAATGTGCAAAAAGCTGACAGAGAACTGTCTGCAATAACCCAAAAACATCAGAGTATTCATATAAAGCTGATCATCGTGTTGCATATAATGCCAATGTTACATAACAAGTAGATAATTGAGTTGCAGAGGTCTTTTCTACGAGATTGGCATTCTGGAGGCTTAATGATTGAGGATCTCCAAATCGCACATCAAACACTGGAGACATCTTATGTTAAACTGGGACTTCAGAAAAAACACCCATTCGCTCGGCTCTAGATAAACAAGTTTCATTTGGTGGCAAAATATAAAGAATACATTTATATGCACTGCAGTGAATATCAAAAAGGAAGGCTTTTCAGCTTTCTTGCCATCTTGTTAATTTTTTTTTCAGAATAGCAGACATGAGAAACCATTTTAAGAAGTTAGTTTATTTCTGAATTTATCTTTTCCACTGACTGAACAGCTACACTTCAGATACAAAAATGTGGAGATATGTACTTTGTTAAGCAACACTTGAAAGATGCCATCTAGCACAAAATCAAAAGAGAAAGGCAACATTTCATTTAAGGTCTCGTAGCTGCTGACGTTTGATTACTGACTCACTCACTTGTGACTGAGATACAAGTATGCGTGTTGCGTACATATACATACATCTGTGTATGAGAAGAGCATGCGTACAAGTGGAGTGTGCATGGCTAGGTGTAAGTCACATAGTAGTAAGACGTGGATGAGGTCAGTGGATTTGGCTCGAGTCTGGCTCAATACTGGGCTCTCCTGTGGCTTCAGCCTCACAATACATTTGGCTGAGGTGTTTGACGAGGCTCTCCAGTTGAGGGTTTCCCCCAAACTCCCCGATGAGGCGGTAGACCTCCGCCTCCAGGTCCCGCAGAGTCTGACGGGTGTAGGCGAACGAGCCTACCTTCTCCAGGTAGTCCACACAGTATCGCTTGATGTCCATGTTCTCCGTGCGCTGCCTCAGGATGTTCTGCACTTGGGTGCTCTCCGGACGCGACCATATGGCGTGAATGGTGGGGAACGAGAACTTGCCCTCGGTCAGGTCCTCGCAGAAGCTCTTGTTCTCGCTGTATTCACGGGAGCTCAGGTTGGCGTAGTCGTCGCGGATCTGGAAGAACAGGCCTAGCGCGTCCAGGAGGGGTTTCAGGTCCTGTTTCCAATCTGAGAAGAGCTGCATCAAGCCCACAGCCAGACCAAAGAGCCCTCCAGTTTTCTGCAGCACCATGTTGCGGTACTCCTGCTCAGTGGGACAGGTGTAGGTGTCCCTCCAGTGGATGTCCAGGCCCTGGCCACGGTGGAGCTCCAGCAGCTGCCGGGTAAACACTCTGACAGCCTCGGGGTTCTCCAGGGTCAGCACCTTCTCCAACCCCAGGAAGTAGACGTAGTTGGCGGAGTTGATAACGGAGGGAATGCCATAGATGCTGTGGGCCACGGGGAAGCTGCGCCGCAGCTTGGAGCTGTCCTCGATGTCGTCTATGAGCAAGCTGGCGTTGTGCAGCATTTCAGTCACATGGATGATCACCTGACCAGGAAAAACAAAAATCGGGTCATTGCATACGCTTTTGGAGAGAAAAAAAAAAACCCAAAACATTGCATAGTTTGACACTTATCTTGCAATCATGTCAGCTTTTCCATTTAATAGTAATTCATGCCTTCGTGTTGTGCTGTACAAACTTAACAGGTAACAGATTCTCTGGGAGCTCTGTGTAAATTATGCATTACAACTTGCATACAGCAGAGGGTGCCATGTCTACACTCTGGTGATCGTCTGTGTCAGCAGACAACATTTTTGTTGCTGAAACATAGCAGGCTGTCAATCGGAGAGAATAAAAGTTGAGCAAACATAAACTCTAAACTGTCGCTGTTTCAGATTCAGAGAATGGCAGGACTGCGGTCGACTTGATCCAATCTGATCTAAAACTTGGATGCTGTGCCCAGGAGAGATCAGCAGTGGGCTGATGAGATTAGAGGAATTGTATACACGTACTTAAGACATTGCAGGTGACAATACTGAGCTTCGCACACTTTCACCTTCTGTAAAGAGAGAACAATGTGGGCTGAGTGTTGTTACAAGCTCTTAAAGCTTTATTACAGTACGACCCTCAAGCGCTACATGGAAAATGAACAAATTGGTGAACCGCCATGGTTAACATCCTATTCCACCAGCAGGATGCCATTTTCAATATCCTCAAATGGCTTTGTTTCAGGTCTATGTTTGACACAAAACAGCCAGGGTCGCCATCAGGTGTCTGCTCTCTTGAGCTGGCCGTGCACCCTGTTGTAGTGCTCTGCTGATTTAAAAGACAAGTGGTGTGGCCTGGTAATGAAAGCTGCTTGTACGGGGATGGGGAGCACAAAGAGAGACTCAGTGGGTTCGGCAGATGGCCAAGGCCGGGCCAGTTTATCCGGCAAACACAACCTTTTCTTCGGCAGGGTTTCGACACTCGCTCACCCTGCAACCTCAGTGAGCCACTTACAAGAGAGGGGGGATTGTGGGTAAAGCTACAATGAATGCACACATGAAGGAGAAAATGGAATATTGCCAAAAAAACGGCTCATTGCAAACAGTCGTCTCTATAAATTCCAATTTCCGGTCAGGAAAAAAGGACCGAGGGAACAATCAAGGCGAGATTTGAAGCATCAGATAATTACAGCGGTTATCAAACATAAATACAAGCAGCATCACGTTTAAAGTTCAGGACTTTGAGAGCCTCTCAGTAAAAATAAATGTCAGACTGTCGCTGTGTAATGCCACCATTTAAGTGCCAACGGCCTTCACAGCTCTACAAGACTTCATTGATTACCACCAGAGGTAATCCAGATGCAGAAACTCACTTTGTTTGCCAAAGCTACAATCAGTGATCCATTAAGAATACAGGCACTCCTCCAAACAAACAAGTGCACCGAGTCCATTACATCCAGGGCGAATACCTCTGAAACAAACAGATATACCTCACTGAGGTATACACGAGCAATGGTCAGCACCGACCTCCAGCGCGCCTGGTCAGACTGCAGCCCTGTTGAAGTCCAGCCAAGGTTTTGACATGGTCATCCCACATCATCACACAACCCACCTACTGGATTGTGTCATTCAAAAAAACTTTGGTATTCATCAAGAACAAATTTTGCTAAATGTAGCAGATGTCCGACCAGTTTTTGTAAAATGTGCAAGAAAACCACAGCGTGAACTTAATCTGTGACTTACGTTTGTTTTTGTTTTGTTTAAATCTTGTTTGTTGATGCCGTGTCTCGTTTTGTCTTTATCAATTGCCTTGTATTGATATTAATGCTGTGTGGTGAAGCTGAACATCATTTATTCTCAATGATGTGGAGTCCATAACTAACTAACTTACAATATGAGGTTTACCTGCTATGTAAACACCACCTTCACAGTCATAAATAAAAAGGGAGATAATTCAGCAAGGTCATATTTAATGAGACTTTCATATACACACACTAAATTGATCACGATATGAGATGTGTCAGGACCGGCCCTGCCAACTAGTGCAGTGAAACCATTTCCTGGGAAAACCCCTGTGGTACAAATGTATAACAAATGTACAGTTTAGTATGATCCAGGTTTTACTGCCAGACCGTCTACTGTTGACACAACTTCTTATCTGCTTTGTGTAAGAATAACCGTCACATCACAGGCTGTATCCAGATATTTCACCGCTTTTAAAAAAGGGTTAACTTGGATCATCCTACCCAGCAGTTATGAGTTGCTCCATTTCATATTTGAAATGCTGACCTACAATCCAGTCCCTCATTATTTTCACATGGAGGCAGCTGCGTTAGAGTCCAAGAATACTCTGTCCATTTCAAAAGGTACCATTTCAGATATCACTATCCACATTTGATAACTTGGATCAACCGTTTCCTCAAAATGTCTAAGAATCAGACCTAGACTTTGCATCTTTCTTAAAAAATAAATAAATAAACTGCCGGAGGACGAGGACTCCCCTGATTCTTAGATATTACTAAAAGGCAGCGCAACTACAAGCTCTGACAGTCTGGATCTGGGAACTGATGCACAACGGCTTAACATTGAAAAATGTACTTTTGTCAAACAAATAACCATCCACACTGACTAGTTCTAGGTAACCCAAACAGTTTCAAACTAAATACACACCTAGGTAGGTGTGGGCGATCTGAATGAGGGACTAAAGTACAATCAAAACTTTTGAACAATAAAAAAGACATTTGTAACAAATCCTGAGAGAGCGCGACACAATAGTAAATCCCAAAAGAGCAGCGAACATCTTAATAAATGTTCAGGTTGGGGAATGATCAGGGAAGGGCAATCTGTTGCTATTATTATTAGTTTTTTTTATGAACGCAAATAATTCTTTACAATTGAAAAAAAGATGGGAGGCTGATATGCAACACAAGATGTCAATGACTGGAATGTAACACTCTGAAGCAAACTTGTTAACTTGCTCAAATACGTGGTGGGAATTCAAGAGGAAAGTTATTGCCAGATATTTTCGAACAACACAGATAATGGGCCCATGGTGAGAAATGCAGCAAATGATTTACTGCAGATCTTGATAACTACAGCTCTGACTGTGAGCAACTATTCTATCAATTTGTTAAATCGCATTGACCCAAAAGTGGAGATGGAGCCGATAACCTCCTCGCCACGGGTACAAAACACTAATTGTGTTGAGATGGATTCATGTTATAAGCTTATTAATGCAGTGATTACCTCAAACAACCTCATGGCCTGACCGAAGCATTTATAACTCCACTTATCCAGACGGGCTCGTTCATGTAGTGACAACGCCCTCAAACCCCTGGAGGATGTACATGCGGAAAGAAAGGATTTGCTATGAATCCAAATCGGTTTCATATTTTTCTATTTAATTTATGTTATGTGTATGCAAACTGTAATGGATAATATGATATCACTGAGAATTAAAATAACTACAAGAAGCTCTAAGCCTGAGGCAGCAGACATTCTCATGAATGACAGGTGTGTTAACGGTAAAAGACGGAGGTCAGTATATCAAAGCTAACCTTTCCACATTGTCACAGAGAACAGAAGGAAGCCAGTCCGCTGAAAGGTTGCAAGGCCACTGAACGTCCCAAACCTCCACTAACAGTTCTGTACTGCACTGTGGCGGAGCGCATGTGAGGGATTGATTAAGAAATAATAATTGTCAAATGAATGAGACAGTGTGGCGCTGCTCCTGCCTCCATCTATTCGAAGGCACGGTTGTTTCCATGGCGGCGACTTCTTGGCTGCAGTGTGCTAATGATGACAAGAAGAGCGCTCTCTGTCTGCATGATGGGTTCAGCGGGAGTTTACAGAGCTGCTACAAACAGGGGGAGGCACATTTTTAATATGCCAAACAAGCAAATTATGTCTGAAGATGAATTTGTTTTTGGTTACAATCTGCATGAGTATTGGCCGTCTGAACTGCTGGTTTATCTCCAACTCAACAAATGGGAAACTGATCAGTTAAACTCAAAACTCTTGGGAGTCATTCGAGCCTCAAGGAGCTCCTGAATTGAAAATGTCAACACTTCACAGACAAGAAAAATAGCAAAGATAACGTTGAGCCGCTCCTTTTATTCATTTGGTGTGCGAGTTCATTCATTTGAAGACATACAGCTCACTGTATTGGTAGCAGAGTGACAGCTGTGATTAAATACATAGCTACTGATGCAATATGTGACGTAAACATAACAGAACTGATTATTAATAGTCAATAATTCGCCAGAAGAGATTGACAACTTTATTACTCACCTGCATGCACCTATTGTTTTTTTTTTTACTGAGCACTGAAACCAGTAATCACAGGGAGGACTTGGTTTGTGCAGTGTGAGACAAAATGACCACCAGAGACAAAGTATGACCTCTGAGCTCTGCGGCAGAACTATGATTCCTCTGCTTGGGGAGGGATTATAAAACATTTAGGACAAAGGGAAACCTGTTGAAGAGAAAACCTAACGAGACCTGACAGGCTCAGCACTTAGCATTCTACACCGCAAAAGGCACGCAGATCCAGAAAATACAGTCTCCATCTTTTCATTACCGGACACAGGCCGAACAGCCAGTCCCTACAATTGCAAAGCCAACAGTTTAATAAGGTCAATGGCCTGATCTCCCCGAGGAGACACTGGCCTGGGCCCTGCTCAATAAAACCAAGCCCTAAATAGCTAATTTGAAATTAATCTGACTGAGGAAACACAGGAATGCCAATCAGTCCGTTGTCTGTACATGCACTTCAATATGTCTGTTAGAATCTAATCAGGCAGCATCCACGCATGTGTTACAACGACACTAGGATGGAAGAGTGGAGGCGTACGTTTGCCTGGGAAGCTGTCTGTTAATCCTTCGCTTACAGAGGTGTTCAGAAACACATGAAGCTGAAAAATAAGTAGTCTCAGTGGGCACGTGGATTATGTTTTAACATACACAAACAAACAATCCTTAAATACTGCAGAATCTTCCCTCATCATTACCATTTACCCCACCATCTGGAATACGCTGTTCAGTAAAAGAAATTTAAATAAAATTGCTTCCACGACCTACACATTTTCATTCAACAAGCTAAACCTGAATACTGGTTTAAAGGCTTTCTTCAAAGCTCGACAGGTCCTTATACTCCACTATCATCCTAAACAAAGCGTTTAATGCATTACATCATGTAATAAGATAACAACGCAATGAACAAGACCTCCTGGTAACTAGCCCCATTATCCTCACTGGAAACCCCTGGATTATAATTAACAGCCAGATATCATTTTGTATGCAGTGATGGCCATCAATTTGTGTTTTTCTCTTTTCAATCAAACTCCAAACCTAAAGTGACTCTGGGAACGTGAACCTCTAACAACACCGAAAGAAAATACGGTGAAGTTGTGTATTCTGTAAAAATTTGGCCACACACATTTTAGAAGTTAAGCTTTACACAAAATAATTTTGCACCTGTCACTAAGCTAAATCACAAACACTTATTGTAGTTATGGACACCATAAAACTTGTAAAACATACCAATATTATAAAACACAAAAAAACAGTCGAGGCAACAACCAGTCTTACTAGAAGCAATCAGTTCATATACATCAACATTTCCTTGATCTTCATCACGGTCAACAAGTCAGACAGACGTCAAATCACAACATGACTTGGAATATAAGCCTCTATCACCAAAATATCCACTGCTGCTGTTATAGATTCTATAATCTATGTATATCCATTCAGTAAATGCATAATGAGACAAAGTCCTTGAATGTGCACGCATACTTTGTCAAATATAGCTGATCCAACTTCAACTATTCAAAAAAATCTGTAGAAAGGGAAAAGTGCAGAGCCAACAAATTTAGAAATGAGTAATTGTTAATTTTTAAAGCATTGAGCACCCTTTTTATTCCACTTGATACTCAACTGCATTAACAACCTCCTGTAATAAATCATGGATGCTCCCAGCTCTACAACCAGGCTCTACATTCACATTCAGAACAGGACACTCTGGTTGCATTACAACATAAATTGCCTTTTCAGAATGATTACAACATTCATTTACGTTCCTAGACCCATCTACAACAATAAACATCAGACAACTCTGAATGTTAAGAGGCTTGAAATGGATGGTTTCTCACCTGCAGTTTGTCCTCTGGAACATTCAACCAGTGGTTAAATGCCTGTGATAGTTTTGTCCTCACCTGCTTTCCTAGGAAGAGTGTGGAAAACAACAGTTAAAGTTTTAATAGTCAAAGACATGTGTACTGGAAAGGAAAAGCAAGTGTTTACTTCATAATGATTATCGTTGCAGATCATCAGCTCATTCTACTTACTTTCCTTACTTACATTGCTTATGTCACTGATATTTGAGAATGTACACTTTGTTCAAGTCAATAATAAACACAGCAGGTGGACGGTGCATAATTTACAGAAAAGCCAAACAAAACAGAACAAAAACTACATTGATTTAGAACTAGTGTTTTATTGTCAAATTTTGCCACGATAACTACAAGTACCTTACACTGATCTGCCCCTCACTGTTGTAGACAGCGCTCTGCCAGAGACAATGACACTAAAACAGCCTCAGACAGATTGAAAAAAAGATTTAAATCCCAACTATTGCTGGCAGTTATCAAAAAGGTTTGGATAAAGATGAAGTCTGTATTTATTATACACGAGTCAACTCTGTGTTAAACCTGACACAACTCTTTTTAGGCAACAGTGGAAGTGGGACGTGACCTGACTGGAGTCACTGCATTTTTCAGTTAACACTATGTCTTTTAGTCTGAATAATTACTCAAATTTCTTTCCATTTGTATAACATTACCTAACGGCCCCCATACCGAGCATTGATCGGTCTGTAGACGGGCTTTTTAATGAGCGGATCACTGGATCGGAACCAGAGCTGCGGAATGTGAAGTGTTCAGCATCTGTTACCATGGTGATCTACCCCATTAAGAAGCGAACCTTCGTTGACTGAAAACCCAGATTTAACCCTGAAGTTATCTCACTTTCCCCAAATCCTTTCTTCGAACCAATTGGACTTTGTTGTAAAGCAGTTTTACATCCACATTTTAAACAGTGATAAGAGAGTACAATTTTATGTAAACCTATAGATATGTTTTCCAAAACTATAACAAAAACATCACAGTTTAAAACACTGCAAAACAGCTGAGAGTGGACAGAGAGATATTAAAAAACAACAAAAAAAGATTTTAAACATGCAGACAACTATGCACAGCTTGCTGATTTCTGGGTATTCAAATTAATAAACAGTTCCATATTATTACCATGTAGTGCCATAAATGTGTGTAAGACAGCCTTATATATAAGAATACTAGATTAAAAATAGATACTAATATTTCACAAGCATTGCGGTAACTGCAGTCCAACAGAAACCATATTATTCAAGCATTAACACAACATAGCCTAACATCTTTTAAAATCCTCTCTTCTATATTCAGAGCATTAATATAACTGTAAAGATAACGAGTTTCCCTTTAGGTGAACACCGTTAGCTCTGTTGCAGCTGTTTGCACTGTTAGCCTGGAGTTGCTGGCTGAGCCATCGCCATGTTGAAGCCGTAGGAGGGAATCCCTCGGCTCTGAATATCGAAATTAGCACCTTTAACATAGTGAGAACATATGTGGCTCTCAGATTACAAATGTGTAATGTATGTAGGAATTAAATTGCATGGAGGGATTTAATACCATTACATTTAAGACTGCTTTGCCACAGAAGTAATGAAACTTCGCCCCCTAATAACACCAAGTATTGGAATTGATCAACATGATGAAAAACTTTCATCTTGCATGCAGTTTATGTCTGCTCTGGGTATACTGAAGCTTTTCATCATATTCATAATGTATGTACATTTTAAGTATGCTATGTAAGTAACAGTAAGTGAGTTGGTCAGAGCTCAGTTTATCTCTAGAACTCATCACCAGTATATTGCTTTCAATGACCTTTAGCTGCATGTCTCCATACATGTATCTTCAACCACTCTGCAGTCACTGACATGGAGAAAGACTCACCTGGGAGTTGCAACAAGTACTTGTATGGTTCCAGCAGAATTCGCTCAGAGGCGGCTTCCGAGTTGCCATCCATTTCTCGTGGTTATAACAAATCTGTATTGGAGGAAAAAGTTTTTAAAAATAGGTGACACTATTGAGCTCTGAAAATTAAAAGGCTTAGTGCAAGTCCACAATCGCACTAGAACCAAACTTAAATCTAGCTCTCAACTGACAATATTGCAGAAATAAGTGCACTGACATGACAGGAACTATATCAGACTTGAAGGGCATCTAGGCGTTAATGACATCAGTCATAACTGCAAAATGCTGTTACACACTTAGTAGCGTAATACATAGGAACTGTTTGGAATTTATTAGTGTTATTGTTTTACTTTTTTTATTACATATGCCCTTTAAATAAGCATGATTGAGAAACAGGAAATGCAAAGAAAAATGCTTAAAGAATGTCTTGTTTGTGGAGTTTTACATAAAATAAATATTACAACTCAAACAAAACAAGAACATTAAAGGTTTTGACAAATCAAAGAAAAAATAAATAAAGCTTAATGATGTAATGAAATGTGTGTCAGACGCATGTGAGCCATGACATCCTCTTATGTGACAGCCTGTGATCATCGTAAGACAAGTCACTCAAATTAAATCCTGTATTCATTACATGAGACAGCAGTTGGTGTTTGATTTTAGAAAAGGCCCAGACTAGATCATGTCACATCAGGGATAGCTATCAAAAAAAAGTTTAAAATTTAATTCAGTTAAAAAAGAAGTTACTATTCACTGGAGCTCCGCTCTTCAACGCCAAGCTGAAGCCTCACATTATAATCAAATTATCAGACTGAAAAGAAAGTTTCTGTTGTATAACACAATGCTGAAATCCATTTCAACCAAAAGACGGTACAATAGTGAACTAGAAGGATGTCTTCTCACATATTTACTGAGTCATCATAGCTTGTCTAAAGCAGACGTGTAGATAGTTACTAGTTTAGTGGTACTGTACTATCTAATACAGCCCTGGAAGTTATTAATTATGTGTACAATATGTAATCCTTTACATTATTGGATGTTAAGTGGAAAACAAATATATTAAGTAACACTTATATTGTCATCTTGTCTGCATCAACTGCTTCATCAGAATGACCATAATCTAGGTAATTTCTCAATTGATGTCAATTTCACTTTTTTAACAAAACCATTATCAGTTTTATCATATATATTTCATATTTGCACTTTATAATGTTATAATGAAATTCAAACAAAAAAGTAACCTAGAGTAAAATAGTTTTAAAACATGTATTAATTTAACTCCTCACATCATGTTGACAATATAATTGATTATTGATTTACACAGTGACACATATTACAAAAACACACACAGCAGAGGTTGAGAACTAAAATGCTGAAAGATTTAACATTTCATATCCCTTAAAGTCCCCACCAGAGCTCTTAACTCCACCCACCTTGTCGCCGCCCGTCCGTCTGTCGAAACGCCGGTCCTGTTTTCCAGTTAGCCGAGCTGCTAGTTAGCTAGCATTAGCAGGCTAACATAAAAACCACAGTTGAGCATCTATTCGTCTCTTTTTTCAAAATAAAAACGTCCACTTTAAACGCTGGACGACTAAGGCACACGATATGAATACCAAACCCACACTTTCATATCATCTTTAGGTCCGTGTGTTACTGGCCGATCACCGGATACTACACTAAGCTAATCCCGCTATTACTACGCACCGTACACAGCGAGCGACCTATATGTGTTGCAACAGAGCATGCGCAGAGGAGGCGGGCTGCCTCGCGCACCGGGTGCGTCTGTTGTGTTTTTACAGCTGTTGAGAATAGCAAGAGAACACACTGATGATTGGTGTGTTATTGTTTAATTCTGCAATTCAATGTCCAACCTTCATGCATATTTAAAACATACCGGACTAGACGTTGTGGAGTCTTTTGAGGGAAATAGTCCACTCGAGTTTGAAACGTCGCTTGTTGTTTATGTGTGGAAACAGGAAGTTAGTAAATTGCCCTTCCTTTGAAATAAAATTGGTAAAAATAACAAAACACACGTGCTACCTGTTTTGTGCAACCATGAAAGACGTAGAACACCTCTGTCGTACAGTAAACAACAAAGAAAACATAAACGAGGTAAATTTGAACTCATATTATTGGGTGGAAAAATAGTAAGGCAATATGCAACCAGATCAACTTGTGATCACACTGCTGACTACCATGGGTCATGTTCACATGAACGACGGAGGAGTTTAGTTCTGAAAAAAGCTCTGTCACTTAATGAGGCAGGTGTTTGTCTGATGAGGTGAGAATAAAGGAAATACCTACTCACATTACAATATGTGAGTGTGTGTGTTTATACATTTATGACCATACATCATAATGTGTTTGACCACATTGACTTTCCCATATATTCACATGGTTTAAGTGGCCCTTATCACAAACATCTGCCGAAAGTCCCCAGTTAACAGGGTCGCCTATTAAACCGTGACACCGGGACAGCCTGTGATACATATCGAACACACATGTGTTCCGAGCTGGGGGTTGTAGTTTTTCTCTTCAAACAAGGAGGACAACTTCGTACAGCTTACCGTGGATATTTTTCTCCTCGATCAGCCAATCCGTAACTTCTCAGACGTTTCCGCTCGACAAACTACCCAATGAGCGAGCTTACTTCGAGGTAAGGCGGGACTATACCCTGTCAATCATGCTCAGAGGGCGGGGAAAAGATCTCAGAAAGAGCTAGAGCTACTCAACAAGGCAAATAGCAGCGCTCCGCATCCAACACCAACCAGGGGCCAACAGACGACGTTTAAACCTGTCAGATTCCTCACATAAATGTTCCTATGGATTACTAATACACCTTCATCGACAAGCAGAGGTGTTTCTCAATTTGACAGCATAGGTAAGCCTTCTTTTGTTGGGGAAAGCCATCGCTATTTTGAACATTTTATTTATCCTAGCTCGCTCCCCTGCTGCCACCAAGCCAACCTTGTCGTTAGCTAACTTGTTAACTAATGCTGCGATGTGTTTAGGGGGTTTCATGGAATGAATGAATTATGCAACTCGACAGCACGAAACCGACGGTCGATATTACCAAATTAACTTGGTCAGCTTGATTATAAAGTTGTGCTGCAGCCAAACGAGCGCAGTAAACGGTTGCGCTGCTCCGGAGCTGTGTAGTTTGCAGCCTGCTGGACAAACACCGGACTGTTGTGTTGCTGCGCGTAGGAATCCTCGAAGAGGTTTGTCGTCGAGCAGCGCCTGTCATGGTGTCAAAAGTGATATTTTACGACACCATCAGCGACCTGAGTCCGTTTGACATCGCTGCATGATGTGATTTAGTCGACCAGCGAGCAAACAGTGTAGTTTAACAGGTAAATTGCGTCGTCAGGCTTTTCTTTTGTGCCACCAGCGTCGTTAGCTTCTCACCATTTAGTCGCCCAGTGGAGGTCGGACCAGATGGACTATCTTGTACGAATGAATTCACCCGTTTGATCAGTTTTCAGACCAAATGCGATGTGGACTTGTCCCCCACGGCGGGATAGGACTTACGTTATTCCCTGTGTGTGTGTATGTGTGTGTGTGCGTGCGTGACCATTATTTTGCACATTTCCGTAACTGGCAACCCCATCGCTGACAAACTGTCTGTGCAGGGATCGTTAGTGCGGAGGTTTAAATGGACTCGATGCGGTGGTTAACTAGGCTGTCGGGTTGAAGAACAGGTGAAAAGACGGCCGAGGCTCAGGCGGTGTATGTGCATGTATTTTATTCATCTTTTTTTTGTGGTCTTCAATCATTCACTTGCAGCGGCTGGGCGAGCAAAGCGTCTGGGCGGATGACTTAGTATCCACCGCGACCAAGAGCCCTCAAAACAAGGGCTGCGACCTTGGCTTCCGTTTGAACAATAAACCCGAGCGGTTATCGACGCGATGTCTCCCTGTCGCCTGACCTCATTGCGAACCGTTTCGTTGTGTTTCTTTGTCAAAAAGAAGAAGCAACGTTTACTCAGCGAAATGCCAGACCAGTCGACACGCAGAGAGAAACAATGTGTAAAGAAAGAAAAGTGAGTTTCAGGATGGCCGCGCGATCGAGTCTCACTTTTGTGCAACTCAAAGCGGTTAACGTGACGTTTCTCTAACGGTCTGGTCTCGTGCCCACGAGCCGTGTTTGGTGTAGAGTGGGAGCTGCTCTGCGCAGCGAGCGGCGCGAGAGACAAGGAAAGCGAAAACGAAAATGGACCGTCTTAAGGGCAGTTTTTGTGTAAAGATACAACAAAAACTATAACAAGAGATACGTGTCCGAGAAATAAATGTCTCTGGCGACCACCGTCCCCGCAATATTTCCACAGTTTGTTCGCTGAAGTGCTTTTTTTTCTTGCCGACTGTCCGCTACAGAAATGGCGTCATCCTCTGCTGTGGTGTTGGTTCAGTCAGTGCAGTGCAGACAGCGAGCACACCACGCCGCCGTACCCGGAGAGCCATTTTTGATTATTATTTATTTTACTGTATCTCTCACTTTATCCCTAAACGACTTCATCATCCGGTCCGAGGGAGGCCGACGACGAGCTACTTTGTGTTGTCCTCGCCCCGCGTTGCCACAAGCAGCAGTCTGGCTGCTGACTACGCCGCGCGGGGCATTACATAAACTGCTTTCAGGGCTGCATCAGCAGCCTGCCACGGCACGGCTCTACTTTGCAACACTGATATCTTTTGGGAATGTGGCTCGAACACACACAAACACACACCAGCAAAACAATGCATTGGTCAGGGTTATTTACGCAAAGGATCTTTTTCAAACTTTTTCTTAAACCAGTTACATGCATATTTTAGAAAGGATATCTAATGTGCATAGTCAGACGGTCAAGTGTGAGGGGTTTATTTTTTATTCTGATGGTATCCAGCAGTGTAGCAGCAGAAGAAGTGATGTCATCATAACATACCCGTGCCTTGTTGGGGCACAGACTGAAGTTGACACCCTCCGTAATGTCTCTAAACGGCTCCTTCATCCTCTGTTTCAGCCTCTGATTCGTCGCACCGGTCACCCAGAAGACTCATCGAGAGATGAAGGTATGTTAGTGTTTACTTGCATGTATAAACGAGCTTTAACCAGGCACATGAAACGTGAAATCACAAGTGTAAAATCAATATTGCATATGCCTGGGGACATCCCCTTTTTTTGTTCTCACAAGTAAGGCCAGTGTGAACTTTCATACACAGTGAGGCAAGTGTTTTGGACATGGACCAAAGTATCATGTTTATGTCATAAGCATGACATTGCAAATACAGCTGGAGACACTTAGAAACTCAAACACACATTTGGACATTTTATTTAGTTGTTGCTTTGTTATGCAATGCTGTTGAACCCCATGCTGAGATGGGACATGTAGTAATGCATGTGAATTTTATTTTATAAACTGTCAAAGAGCGTGTTATAAAAACACAAGCAAAAGGTGTGGCGAGCAACTTTCTATGAAAAAGCTTTGATATTTACAACTCACCCAAAGCTCTGTCATTGTTTTCTTCAGCTCTTTTTAAAACTGAAAAAGGCACAGCTTGTTTGGTAAATTGGCAGCTGTGCGAGCTTTCTTATACTTCCAATGGATCAACATGAGTTGTGGCTGTTGTTATGCTTGCAGGCGGTAGTCATTTGTTACCATGTAAGCCAAACGTAATCATAACATGCATGTGTGTTTCACTTTTTGATTAAATTAATGACATGCAGAAACTTTGAAGTGTGTGTGTGTGAAGGATTAGGGGGAAGAATGAAGTCAATATACAGGATGTGAGCACTTTGTGATTTGGAGAGTCGTTGTTGGACAAATTAAAAGCTGGTCGAGTAATGATTTGTAGTCTGTCCCTTTGGTCATAATGATGCTGTGCTTATTGCGGTTAATCAGTACAAGCAGTCTACCAAAGTATCCAATTAAACTGCAACCAAGAGCATCACTGGATGGCAAAAAAATAGTTTCATGTATATGTTTTTGTTTATATTATTAATTTGGTAAACAAAAGAGAGACGGGAAAATCGTTTTAGATCTGGTACAAAGCTTTGTCTCTGCTTCTTGAATCATTTCTGTTGCCTGCGTTCATACTTGTCCTACTGGTAGTGCTGACTTTAACTGCATGATGATTTGTGGTTATGTAATAAATAGTTTGTGCCACAGGAAGACAATGGATTTCTGAATGTCATGACGAGAAATGCATTCCAGTGAACAGAGAGCATCCAGGCAGATTATGTAGAAATCAATGGGGTCAGCAGATATATAACCTAATTCACACTGTAGGCTCGCTTCAATGCCTGATTTTATACGTGAGTGTATACTTGGTTAGGAAAAAAAGTGATGTTTTCACATTGACATTGGTTTAATGCATTTGTAGTTTCGTAGTGAGTCACTTTTTTTTTACTGCTCTGTATATTAGGAGCGTCTGCTCAATGCCGTAACTGAAAATGGCTTCGTAACTAGGACAACTTTTTATTATGTTCGCCTCGCATTTAGTGCCACTCTGGCTTCTGGTCCACAGCCTTCCTGTATCCACTACACACACACTCACACACTGCTTTCACACTTTGATAAACATTAGATATCCTAAGAGTTGAATAATGTGTTGGATAATTGTTTGAATTCTGAACTTACTTAATCTGTAAATATCATGTAAATACCTTTTGCTTAAATGTGAATTCAGAATGTCCTTGCTCGAACATCAACAATCTGGGAAATGTACTCAGCTAATGCACTTTGCCCGTGACCTCTGTAACCGAGAAAAGGTTTAATAAGAAAACTAAATCTTTGATCGTGTCAGATTTAAGCATAATAGTGTCGTCTATATGCTTGTGACTATGTGCTAAGACTTCTAAAACTTAGCCTTGATCATCAAAAAGGTTGACTTACCATATCCCCTGTGTACGACTATTTACTGCATAGATAAGTAAAGGACCACTCTCATTTACATATATATGTAATATGTTATTTATTACATAAGGAATGCATCGTGTCGTATTTAACGTTCTAAACATTATCATAGCAGCAAACAACTGTTATGCTATCTATAGATAGAGTGGGGTACTGCTTACCCGAGTGGAGAATAAAGTTGCACTTCTTCTGTGGGTGTTGTTACCAGAGCTTCTTCTTGCCAGTCGTGCTTGCTTTTAGTGCATGTAAGCGTCCCCCACGGTTAGCTCATGGCTGCTCTCGTGCACGGTGGTGATAACGGCGTACTGACTGACGAGCAGGAGATGAGTAAAGTGTAGAGTACGTAAGCATGATCATTTATAGAGCTGTCAAAGTCTTAAAGGAAGGAGGTATTTCTTTGGCCCTCATTGAATGTATGTGTATAACATCTGCTATATATTCTACTAAAACCAGCACTGAGCCCATGTTTGCAAGGCTTAAGAGAGCGCTACAAATCATTCAGCAGGCATATGTAAACATTGGGAATGTTGCACTTTGTAGTTGTGAAAACTCTCAAGTCCTCATGTTGGCCGAGGGGTCAGGGGAATGGGTTGCTGGGAGATTACACGTATCAGTGTTTTATTAGCAGAGTTTTGTGCAAATGAAAAACGTTAGAGTAGAGTACATGGTTTTTGATTGTTTGATACTGGAGGAGTGGATTTGCTTGAAAGGCCGGCCATTTGGGGAACAAGTGGGTAAACAAAAGATACAAAGATTGTTTTTTTGTTTTTTTTGTCTAAAGCTTCCATGGCATTGCCGAGGCAACTCCTGCCGGAGCACCAGTCACTGGAATTATGGTGACTTTGGTTTGGACAAAGAGGTGATTCACAGCAGGATTATTGTACGTGTGAGCGAGGCCGGGTGGGAGCTTAATTCTTTCCTGTATGCCTCTTGCATAGGCTTGTAGGCCTTGTTCGGCCTGCAAGCCTTTATTCATAGTAAGTCAGAGAATGGAAATCACTGATTTGGTACACTTATCTAGTGCACTTGATTTGTTTTAGATATCTAACTGTTATGTCACATTGTGTTTACACCATCCTTGCCAGCTACAGCTGAACATGAACCTGTGTATGTTCCTAGCGTATTTTTTCACTGTTGTGTGACTTAACACATACCAACATACAATAGTGACGCATCCGTTCTAACAACAACACGTGTCAACACAGCTTCAAGAGGGCACACAATCTGGATTAAATCCTGGGCAACGGAAGGGACCTACAAACTCTGATTTCCTTTGAAATTGTTAATACAGTGAGAGTGAGATGAATCACCAGTGTGAAAATTTAACACAAAGTGAAACTCTGCTCTAAAGTGGAGATCACACATGGTAATGAGAGTGGATCTTCGTTGTGTTTAACAGTAGATCAGTGGCAGGCTGTGAAAATTGTCATTACGCCAAAAGCGCATTCGCCAGCTTTTAGTTTTGCGTGTATGGCGAGCAGATTTGCGTACATCACTCCCGGCTTAATTTTGCAGGTGCTACGAACAGATTTGCGTCCGTCACTTCCGCCAAGTGGTTAACATAAGTGTTTCATTTGATACAGCGCTTGTCAGCAACGAAGTGCACTACAGATGTTACTGCACTGTATTGCAGTGTACTTCGTAAAGTGTTCGGTAATAGACACACCGTAAGATTCTTTCTTCTACTGAAATTAAAGCGTTCTTCTTCTTTAAGTTAAATAAGTACAGCGCCACCTAAAGTACAGGAGTGTGTGTGCACCGTGCAGGGAACACACAGCGCCTCGATATACACAGGGATTAAACGGTGACGGCCAGGCCGCTAGCCTTCACTGTTTAACCGGCAGAAGGAGAGAGAAGAGAGAAATATGAGAGCGAGACATACAGAGAAAAAGAGGTGAGATCTGATTGGATAAAGAGCGTTAAAGCAACGTTCTAGGTCAGTGCCAGCCTGCTGGCCTGAACAGCCAGCAGACAGCAAGCCATGAGGAACAGACAGGAGCTGCTCAACGAGAACATAAGCTAATAGGGAAAAAATATTATAATACATGCAGTGAAAAACAATTATAAAATACATATATTTTTATAATTATTTTATATATATATATATATATATATATATATATATATATATATATATATATATATATATATATATATATATATATATATATATATATATAATATTATTATTGTTATTATTATTAATAAAAATAATAATATAAAATAGCTATAACTTTGTGATTATGTTTAGGCCAGCAGAGAAAGCCTTGCTGGCCCTGACGGCCCGCCACTGCAGTAGAGGATGCACTCATAAACACAGTGACAATCATTGGTCTGGTGCATTGGTCTATAATGGTGGACAAAATGGAGCTGGAATAAATCCAAAACACAAGACTCATTGCGACATACGGCTGACTATGCAGATTCTGTAGGTTAAAGTTCAGCAAAGGTAAAATTTGATTGTTGAATCTGCAGCCAATTTGAAACCTATTCTTGAATGTGACCACCACTCTGGCTTTAATTGTAGAGAATCAGCAAAAGGGGGGATCTTTGCAAAGAACTGGTGCAAGTGTGTCTTATTAGATTAGTAATGGGTTTCTGCATGCTCCCATCGGACAGAAATACCATGTAGTGTGATTCACGACTGATATGATTCACTATATTCACTATAGTGAGTTACAATCCACAGGTTGCATGTAACACCACACAAATGTGCTATCGCTATTCATTTTCTTTCTTTTTTTAACCAGAGTGTTTTTTTCTAAGTTGTAGAATAAAATTGCTGTAGTCCCTCAAGCTGTCCAAGAAATGCACTCTAAGCAGCAGCAGCAGCAGCAGCAGCAGCTTATTTTCAACTGGCGCTGTTTGGAGTCGGCTGTTAAATTTTTCATGACCTGAGAGTCTTTATTGAGCCGAAACTGATCTCATTCTGCTGTTGCCAGTGTCACCCCAGTAGATTTTGTTTTGAATTATTTCAAAGCTCTGACTTAATGTAGCAGCATTATTTGCTGTGTTCGATGACTAGAAAGACTTCAATACGGAGTCGTCTTCAGATCGCTAGTAATCAGTGATGATTCAACAGCACGGACGGAAGCGCTTTATAGCCAACAACACTGGTTAACCGTCACTTCTAGGATTTACTTAAGATTGTTCCTTTGTTGATGGGGGAGAAAGGCGTTTAATGCATGACTAGATAAAAGTTGTCCAATGTGGTATCCGTGTGCGTCTGACGGATTTCAAAGTAGATCGTCCTCAGTCGAGCTGCAGTCCTGTGAACACTTTAGGTTTGTGTCTCTCCATGACAGCCGCAGGTGCATTGTGTCACCCCTTGCCAAGTCACATTAGTTTGTGTTTAATGGAGTACTTGTGCCTGGAGAGTGCTTTCCATATCAGTGGCACTAGCTGAATAGCCAGAGAGCTGGTTTTTTATTGTGTCACTGTTATTAGCGTTATGGTGGCCCGTGCACGCAGAAGCCGAAGTAGCGCTTATGATAAATACTGCTCTGCTGTTTCTGTGACACAATCTTGGATGAGAGCAGCTCCTGTGACGTGTGTGTGTGTGGGGGGAAGAGGGAGGGCGTTTTTTTTTGTTTTTTTTTAGCTCTTTTTTAGTCTGTGAAAGGATGTTACGCCTCACAATGGCACAGGAATTCCGCCTCTCTGAGCTTAGTCATCTTATATTGGTGGTTGCCTGCAGAAGGGATGGGGTTAAAAAGAAGTGTTTTTCTCCAGATCGCTGTAGTGTGATCTGATCCAGGGATGGCTTAGTTTAATACAGGGAGGTGGGGCATTATTAGTGGAAACAACAAACTGTTCTCTGTTTGTGTTGGCATGCGAGCGTGACAAATATATGTCTGGCCTCAGTAGTGTGTTTTCACCCCTGCCTTGTTAAACTAGGGTGGTTTGGCAGCCACAGCTGTCAAGATAACCCAAGCTTCCCTCGATGAATCAGGGGCATGACTCTTCCTCTGAGAAGAGGAACAGGCTCAAAGTAAAGGAGGCAAACAGGAGGCGTATATAGCACAAGTATTGGTATGAAGGAGGAGAAAAAGTGGTGGACAGAAGTAACACTTCAGCTTTGTGTTGCAGCCGCGGCTGACAAGAGAGCTGGTCAGCTCATGGAAATGGCTTCCGCGTCATGTAAACCTGGTGTTGGCAGCTGGTGTTGAGGCCAGATCACACTAGAGACTAATGAGGTGTTCATCTGAGTTGGAGGCTGAAACGCTCCGAACTCGGCCCCTGAATCCCATCTGTCCAACTCCATGAGACACCTGAGAAGAGGTGGTCTGTCCTGGCTTGACTGGTCCATGACCTTCCTCACGTGGAAGATGCAATTTGTCCATCTGTTAGCAAACTGGTTTCTTGTCTATTTTTGTATTTGCATTCATTGTTATTAACTTGTTTTATTCTTATGGGTTGCATCGTTGTAGTTACATCCCAAAATAATTTGGTTTTATTTTATTGCACTATTAGATCATAGATGATAAACCCATTCACTATGTTAAAAAGTAAAAAGTTTCATTACAATACAAGATTGTAAAAGAAAGTGAAACCAGGGGTGTAATGGTACACAGCATTCCTGGTTTGGTACAGGCCAAGCCGTTTAGCACGCTGCAGCTGATAAACAACTGGTGAACTGACTTTTCCGAGTATAATTTCTGTATCGTGCTTGCGAGTAGCAGACATAAAAGGGACGTCCCGAGCCAAGGGTGGCATACCAAACCAAACTGAACGTCCTGTAGACCTACTGTTACAGCCCTAAGTGAAACACTACTTTTTAAGTCGACGAGGCATCTTTACAACAGCAAAAAAATCACAAAGATGGTTGTTCCACTTGGCAAATCTCCACGCTTATCTGTAATATACAGCCCACTGTGTTTCTTCTTTGATCACCCTAACAGCCAAACGCCTGTTCTGTATGATGACTTGTGATGATCGTTAATTTCAAACCATTAAATAAAAGTGGGTCATGCTGAGGTGAGCCCCGGGTGTTATCAAAGAACCAGGGATTCAGAAACCATAGTCTCCTAGTCTGCCGATCCAGATAATCTTCACCTAAGTCAATATCTCGTATAATAGATAATTTTTTTTGGCCTTGCGGTTTGTGGCTCAAAATCCCAACAAGTATTAGTGGTCTGTCAGATAAAATCTCGACACGTTTCAAGTGGTCCGTCAGATAAGATCATGTAAGATTGAGGCTCCGGTAACAAATAAATTGAAGAGGGATATGCAACCCTTTCGTTAATTTGGATAATTGGTTGCTCATGCATCTGCAGTGAATTTCACTGTGCATTATTAGCAGTTTAGGTGTGACACAAGATTCCTCATCTTGTTTATGTGACCCTGATTGTCATTTAATATTGAATTTCTGTTATATATATATATATATATATATATATATATATATATATATATATATATATATATATATATTCTGTTATATATATATATATATATATATATATATATATTTCATGCCATTCAAAGGTTTGTTCCTGTGCCACACAAACATGTTTAAGGGTTTACACAAAGGCAGTACTGTAAGTTATTTTTGCCTACCCACAGCCCATGGGAGCAGGATCGATTTAGGATGATAAAACCAGCATATTGCTTTTTTACCATTTCAGTCCTTAAAGTGGTACGTTCGTGCCAAGGACTCCTGCAGCAGCTGGTTTCAGTGTTAAGTTCTGACATCACTAGTGTAGTTTGTAGCTGTTGTGTAGAAAAAAGCAAGATGTATGTTTTGATATGCATCTCTCAAAGTGTGTATAAGAAAGGTGTCTTACAGAGTTTGACAAGTAATTAACTTGCAGTGTAAAATTCAATATGCACAACAACGTGTTTGAAGAAATTAGTGCTAAATGAACAGAGCCGTCTTTCTGTAGTGAGTCTTGCAGCTAATTTGATGTTGAATTGTTGATTTCCCTTTGCATGAATACATTTTATTCATCCAGTCAGAAAATGAGATGTGTTTTCGTATTTAGTGCTGCTAAAAAAAAGAGGCAGGGCTGCACCGTAACCGAGATTAGGTTGATAATGACTCTAATAGCTGGATTGGATATCGGTTTACAATACAGCCGATCTATTCAGTACAGTTCTATGTGTAAATACTATATATACAATATACTATATTTGAACTTTTATTTATGTTTTAACAAATTTTCTTTTGCTGCATTAAAAAGGTTACACTTTTAATTGTACTTCTGTTAATGTTAATATTTGTTGTGGTTTATGATTTATTATTTTACTCAAAAACAACAATTCAGTAAATTTATATCCATGTATTTATACGTTACAATTTTTAAGTTACAAAGTTAGTAAAGTTAAACCTGTTGCTGGAATACACATAAACGAATGAACCGAGTCCCTTCCACACAGTGAGGCATAATGCTTATTAATGAAACACTGGTATCAGACCGGTACTCGCTATCGGCTGATGCCCTAATTGGTGCATCTTCCAAAAAAAAGGTACATTTGTAGCTTGCACATTAGAGGAGGAGTTGATGGTTTCCTTAAGTAACACCCACAAGTGTTGGCCAGGTGAAGTACAAATATGACATGTTGCATCTGGTCTTGATGTGTCCTGTCAACAGGAAGCGTGCCCACACAGTGGGTCTAAATATATCTCTGTTAGGTGAGGCATTTTCAGTGGAGCCTTAGAGAAGCACCCTCAGTAAATCCATCTGTACACTACATGAACTACAAATATCTTCTGCCCTCATCCTCACACTGAAAGTCTCTTTTCTCTTTGTACCTGACTCTCCGCAAATCTGTTCTTGAGGGGGGTAAAAAAAAAAAAAGGTTTGATAAACATCCATTGATGACACAGGATGGTGCTATTTGTTTAGAATAGCTTCTTCTTTGTAGTCAAGAACCTTCTTCTTTGTACTCATCAAAGCAGTAGTGAAGTGGCCTTTTTTGCTCGCTCCTCTAGAGGCTTGTTTTGCAAAACCCAGAGCAGATGGTATGTGTTTTCTGTGGATGAATCACTGAGGCGGGTGGGTTTCGCATAGCTGGCCTCACAATGTTAAGCTTCAATGTGTGTCCTTCCACCTTAGCTGTGAGAATACACCTGTGTCAGTAAACTATATATCTATATCTATCCAGATAGATAGATAGATAGATAGATAGATAGATAGATAGATAGATATCTCAATCAATAAATGGAAAAATAGCTTTGAATTCACTGGTTTCTTATTTTTATTTCCTCAGACTCTGGAGGAGCCCCCCTACTTGACAGTAGGGACGGATGTTAGTGCCAAGTACCGAGGGGCTTTCTGTGAGGCCAAGATTAAGACAGCGAAGAGGCTAGTCAAGGCCAAGGTAAGTCACATTTCACAGTGCCTGTGATCCAAAATTAAAAATGTATTGTCTCTGTGTAGTGTGTGAAGTGGATTGCAGCAGGACGAGGGGCTCTTGTCTTTGTGCAACGATCAAGCTCACACAGCTCAGCTGTAATGTACATCCAGAGCGGATTGGACACTGTCACATTCATAAGATCCAAAACATGATTAGAAAGTCCTCGTATTAGTTTCTTGGACTGTGCATTTAAATGATGCTCTTGTCTCTGATGTTGCACAAAATCCATCTGTGTTGCTTACATGCTAGAGACCCACCACCTGTTTTAGGTTGTTAGTACTGCTCATGTAGCTGAAACACCAATCAAGGCCCCAGATGTGACAGATGCAGGGTCTGGTCTGGCGCGCCAGGTACCCGTCACATCCACAGGCGTCCCCTCCGGGGGCCATCGCTTTCGAATGTTGTCGCAGGGACGGCACGATTGCCGTTTCCCTACTGGTTTCATGCCTTGCTGATGAAGGCATGGCATGATGTACGTAGTACAGTGTCTCATTTCCCAGTGGGGCTAAAGCATCTGGTTAATACAATAGAGACGGATCACTTGTCTCTCGTTCTGTGTGCGTGTGCGTGTGGAACAAAGATTAGATACTGCCTTTTTTACTGTGTCAATGCACTGTAATTCCCCCCGTCGAGACAAAAGAGCAGCGACGTGCTGCCATTCTGGCGCACCAGCTGAAATCAAATGACGTTTCTTTTTGTCTCACGAACAGAAACAGACAACACGCCAACGTAAACCATGTGATGTTCTTAGTTTGGATATTGTGGACTAAAATGAAGCTAATAGGGTAGTGTCATCCCATAAATTAATTACCATACTAATTGGTCGAGTGTGGGTTTGTTTTTGGGTAGCTGTAATATGACTGAGGTTCGGTTACACAAACGGAGAACATAGCAATTATTCAGCGGTTGTTGTGAATCTGAATATCCCACTGTAATGGATTCCTCTTTAGCTCTTTGGTTCATTAATCTCTGTGTGCTTGTTTAACAAAGTCGATGGTGGCAGCATATGGCGCTGGTGTCATTTCAGTGATTTTTAAAGCCCAGTAAAAGATCAGTGTGGCATTCTTATTTATGATGTTGAGCCACACTAGAATTAGCACCATGTCAGTATTACTCACTGTGACGTGTTCAGCACTCATTTAATCAGCCAACAGGGTACAATAACAAGTACTGTGTCAAGAATATTATATATTCAACGTTCATAGTACATTATTAGCAGTTTTCACATTTCACTGTAGAATGCAAATAAAGGAATCGCTTAAATTAAAAAAATCTCATACATTTTTTTTTGCTAAACCAATGTCCTCTTTTAAAGCATTGGCTAATTAATAGAGTATTAAAGTGTTGTTTGTTGTTCTCCACCAGACCACTTAAAGAAAGTGATATTTAGCCTGTAAATAAAGGAATTCTTTGCCCCTTTAGTTGCATTATACTTTGGGGCACAAAGCAATTGGAGGCAATATTAATGCAAACAAAGTCAATGGAAATACATGTACAAAGGTGCAGATTTACAAGGACACAAAGTGAATGTGAACACGCTAAAGTTAGAAATGTCCCTTTTGGCCAAACGTTAGATTAATCAGGAGCAGAAAGGAGAGCAATTGTGTTGAGGAGAATAAGTGGAACAACTGGAGTTGCCGTTAAGTTTTCCCTAAGCAGTTGAACAGTCTATTTGTTGTTAGCTGGGGATCATGTCTTTTTACTGAGCATTTTCAAATTGGGAGAATTTTCACTTCCCACTTTGAGTTTAGTACATTTAAACTGCCGGCAGCACAGTAACATTTTTAGGCTTATTGGATAAAAAGGATCTTTGAACGTAATGGACCGTGAGCTCCTGACAAACCTATTCACGTCACGTCATACATTTGCTCAAGGCTCTATTTGATCAGAACTGTGGTTTCATATCTTATTCCAATATTTAATGTTGGGTCTAAGTGGTTGTACACTGTGTGCGTGTGGTTGACCCGTGCAGCAACCACGCTCACAGTTAGGAGGTTGTCAGGATGGCCAGGTATTATTGACGCTCTCTAGCTGAACTGTTAAACAGCGAGAGGCATCCTCTGTCTGTGAAGGTGCAGAGCTCCCTTCTTGTCCCGCAGAAGAAGAGGGAGTTCTCTCTTCCACCGGGCAGCAATGTTGTTATCTCCATAACTGGTAAAATTCAGCCTCGGGAAGCTTTTTTTCACTCCTTTCTCTGCCATTTAATTTTATGAGATGACAATTTAACAGCCTCTTGCAGTATGCATTTCCTTCATTCATTGTCTTGATGCCGCCTTCAGAGCGACACTTTGATTGCCGTCTCTGCTGCTGTTATGTTTCAAACCGACTGGTGAGAGCGGCGTCTGAATTTGTTACCTGCAGGCTTCTTTTCTGAGATGGGGGTGATTAACATCTTTTTCTGCCCTCATATGCCGGCTGATTCTAAACTAAATCAGTCAATAAAAGCGAAGCCAGTTTTCCATTTAAATTATGCTACTATTTTACTCTCATATGCTCTCGAAAGATTACTCCGAGGAGAGAGCACATGAGCTATTAATATCAAGCAAGGAGGGGCATTTGCTATACTGAACAGATTCCGGCTGCTTCGGCGCATTTTGCAACATGCTCCTTGGAAAATATGTGCTTGACTGCCTGCCTTGTGGGTGTTTTTTCTGTCACTCAGTGTTGCCAGGTCGCCATGCAGATGCAAGATTACCACAGCATGATCAGATTATGATCTACTGTGGCTCACTTAGAGGAGGCCGCGGTTGCAGAGGGGGAGGGTCGGTTAGTGTAGCCCGAACAGTCGCAACAGGAATCCACTGCAGTTGGCTCTCCAACAGATGCGGCAGCGCAGTTGGCAGTGGGGGGGTCAGTCACTCAACGAGGCCATTGCATTAAATATTCACACACTGCTGCTTGCCTACCGACACGAGGAAGTCTTTACTAGTATGTTGTCTCAAACCACACCGATGCCAAGATCAAATTCCATGAATGCGTACACACGCATGGCCAATAAAGCTGATTCGGATCCAAGGCAACAAACCTGCGTGAAAGAGTCCATTGTTGTAATCAGTGTGTCGCCATTATGTATTGGCAGAGACCTGCTGCCACTGTGAGATGGTGGATGATGTGTCCCGGTCAGGCCTCTGGGGAATCATTCGTTCATCCTCGTTACTGATTCTCCTCCCCCTGTTTCCAGGTGACCTTTAAGCCAGATCTGACAACAGCTGAGGTTCATGATGAAAACATCAAAGGACCTCTAAAGGTAAGTCAGGAAAGCCGGAGGAGGCTGACGTCGTCTCACAGTCAGCTGGAAACATTGTCATAACATGCATGCATCATTAATTATCATTGATTACTTTAGTTAGTCTTTTTGTGGCTCAGTCTATGAGACCAAAGTGAGTGTAGAAAGGAAGTGCATTGTAGTTTTATTTCAGCCAGTTATGATTCTTCTATTAGTAATATTCTTGTCTCACTACTTAAAAACACATTGATTCCATTTATCATTAGTAGCACATTTGGATGCCACATAACGGCAGTGTATCCGTCCCACAGGTGGGAGCTGTTGTTGAGGTGAAGAATCAGGATGGAGTTTACCAGGAGGCCACAATCAATAAGCTGAACGATGCTAGTATATATACTGTCGGTAAGTCAGTCGCAAACTGTTTCTCTCCCCTGTGTACTCTCCCTACAGCTACCTTACAAACACTTTTATGTCAATTATAATGTGTGAAAAATAAAAAGGTAATTGCTATTTTCAGGAGCCCACAGTGACTTCCTTAAATTGCTTGTTTTGTTCAACAAACAGTCCGAAAATCCAAATATATAAAGTATTTACAAATGCATAAAACAAGGGAAAGCAGCAAATACTCAAATTGTATTTCAACTTTTTGAATAATTCTTGCATTTTCTGCAAGTTGCAAAGAGTAAACAGTTCGAGTGTTGGATCATCCGAAGCATGCAGAGTACAGACTGCTGCTCAGATCTGTTGCCTCCGAGCAGCTGCTCGTCCCTTAAGAGAGCCCATGGAGTTTTTCCTGTCTCGAAACACTCGTCGTGGCACATTTTCATTCATCAACAAAAACATGAGTCACTGTTGAAGTTGCCTCAAGTGGTTGTTTTTTTTCTTCATTCTTGTCGCCAAGTAAATTTAAACGAGCAATGACTAATGGGATTGAATGATTTACACATCTGGGTTATCTTTTGGAGAGTTGTGACTTCTGAAAGCAAAAGGAAGGCTCCTTGAGTTATTTAATAGGATAAATATTATGTCCAGGAAGATTTGATATCGGTTAGTAAATAAAGAAATCAGTAAATCTTCAGATACTTCCCTTACGTCTCTTTTGTTTTATCATGTGTATACTCCGTGTCTATCAGAGGGTACTTAAAGCTTCAATAAAACAGTTAAAAACTGCTGGAAAGAAGCAGCCAGTTTGGAAACGAGACCGGCATTTATTTGTGCTTAAGTGTGTGTTGTTGGGGACTCCCGTCCCACGTACAGCAGTCTAACAGCCTCTCATCTCTGCAGTGTTTGACGATGGCGACGAGAAGACCCTGAGGCGTTCCTCTCTCTGCCTGAAAGGAGCACGTCACTTTGCAGAGAGCGAGGCAAGTATTGTGCTGACCCGCAGTTTTTATACCAGCCTCCATCACTCAGCTTTCGAGGGAGGCAAAACTCATATTACTTTTAATGTCATCCAATTTTGTCACCAACAATCGCACAACTTTCACATTTTAAACACGGCTCACAAATGTTCCCACGTTGGCATTCAGAGTTTTAGCTGCGATACCTTTCCAGGAAACATAAACTGATATCGCAGCAAGTTTGCCAAGATACAAAACTCCCTCCGTTTGCAACTGATTAGATCCCACGAAGAGAGTTTCTTCCAGGTGTACAAGATACATCTTTTGTTTTAGAATTTGGTGTCTGACAAGGGTAACACTGAGGCTCTTTGTTGTTGTTGGTCTCCCCTGCAGACACTCGACAGACTCCCTCTCACCAACCCTGAGCACTTCGGCACACCTGTCATCGGCAAGAAGGGCAACCGCGGCAGACGATCGAACCCGATGTGAGTATCACCCCCCCCGTTTCTGTACGTCCTGCAGGGCTCGTATTATACTTTAATATATCGCCAGACTGTGATGCTGGCGGCGAGCGATTTTCTGTATCAATCCACAGTCATCTGTAACGGGCTCCCCCGTTCTAAGCCTGCTGACAGCAGTTCAAATGAAAGATTTACTCTCATCTTCATCCCCCCCCGTTATAAACATCGCCAGAGACCTGAAACTAGAGAGCCTGCCCTCCTCCTCCAGCTCCTTAATCACGCGGGGATGTAGCGGCGGCGCGAGCACGACCCGGTCCTGCTGAATATGATCTTTTCTACCCCCGCCCCTTCTTTGACTCAAATGTTCCAGTGGGTGTTTTATGCTCTGATGCCTGCTCCTGGGAGAATGCTGAGTTTTCACCTGGGAATAGGAACTGCTGAGGGCTTTTTGGCGCCGGATATAATTGTGGCTCCTCTCTGTTATAAAGAGGACACTCTGCTACGTAATCTCATTCTCTGACACCCCTTGCTAATGGCACTCAGAGAAAAGTCAATATTACTCTAAACATTGATGTAATATTGACGTGGGTCGGTCCCAGCTGCACATTAACACCATGGACCTGTCTTCCTGCGCTCTTATAGTGTCTTAATTCTTAATTTACAAGGATTGAAAAAGACAGAGCGGACTGACATTACTGGAAAAATAAGACTGCAACATATTTGCTTTCTTGCTCGTGGTTAGATGAGATGATTGATGCCTCTGTCTGTGTGTGAAATATGGAGCTACAGCCAGCGGGCAATGAGCTTAGTTTAGTCTAAAAACTGGAAACAGGAAAAATAGAGAGCCTGATTTTATTCAGAGGTAGACAAACCAACTGACTGGCATCTTTTGTTTTTTTTGTGCGAGGTTTCCAGAAGAAATAGGGAGAAGTTACTGCTCCCAGCCCAATAGAACCACAAAGCGCTGTTTTGACAATTTATACTTGTTGTGTATAAAGCACATGCAATTTTATGTATATATTAGTGAGCTCTAAAGGTGCTGGTACTGCGTTAACTAGCTGTTGACCCTGGTTTACAGTCTCTATGCTAAGCTAACTGACTGCTCTATCTTCATATTCAGCATGCAGACATGAAAGTAGTGTCAATCATCTTATCTGACTTTCAGAAAGTAAGCAAATAGGTTTCCGAAAATGTCAAACTATTCCTTTTAAATCAAGGGTTAAGGAACTAAAGGTTAGTGTCAAACATCCCCAGCTACAATATAGGTGAAGCAACCTTATTCCCACGTGATTTGTAGGAAGTTTCCCCATTGAGTTTCTAAAGTGCTGTAGTAATAGTGGTAGTAGTAGTAGTTGTTGTTGTTGTTGTTGTTGTAGTGGTAACAGACTGGCTGATTTACTGCTCATGAATCTTGCCAAACTCTATGTGTGTGTCTGTGCATGTGTCTGTGCGTGTATGAACATAGAGTTGTGCTCAGAGCAGTCCTAGTGAGATATAAAAAAGAGGGCGGTGGATCTCTTTGGCTGCTGCTGCTTGTACGTTCACTCAGAGACATGGCCGTCTATCTGCTGGTCAGGGAGACAGTCAGACGGCGGAGAACGAGCCGACTCGTCACTACACTGATCCTAATGATGGAGCTCATCAGTAAAGCTGGCTTTATGTTTCACCCTGCTACACAACTAAAATGCTCCGTTGTGCTATGGATCGCTAGTTGGAGATCTTTTTAATGTTAAATGAAAGAGATGATTAGTCAGCAGGAATCCTATGTCTGTATTAAAAGACACTAGCACACACAATATTGTCTAGCTCTACCGGCAACCAGAAGCTATTTCTGTTTAAAACGGTAGTGCGAGGCTTTTATTTAAAAATGGAGACAATTTAACAGCACAACATTTTCTCAATCAAATGTCAACCAGATGTGTTGCTCACTGTACCTACCTTGAATGGCAGACTGTTGAATAAAACCGCCCTTATCTCCCACAGCCAAGAAGAAGAATTGTCTTCATCCTCCAGCGAGGAAGAGGAGAGCGACCAGCGGCAGAATGAGGATCTGTTCGGCAAAGTGGTCTGTGTGGAGGGGGTCGCCGCCGGGGAAAAGAAGAAGACCACGTGGTATCCTGCTTTGGTGAGCTCATAGTCTCCCTTCATTCACTGCTCTCTGCTCCATCGCTGTGAAGAAACAGGAACCACTGCGGCCGGTCTTCCAGTACACTCACAGCATTGTGCCATTTCATTTCAACGCCCCGTTATGTAACTTCAGCAGGATTATATTCTTGCGTAACACCACTCATCAAATATTGGAAAAGTGCACGATGCTGTGGTTAAATTGCTCATTTCTTTTAAATGAGACTAACGTTTTGCAGAAGCTGGCTACCTTTCGTAGTTTGAAAAATTTCAGAAAGCAAAACAGTTCAACTCCTATTTTGAAAGGAAAAAAAAAAGAAAAGTCATGTCTTGTTCTTCCTGATGTGTGCAACAATGCAGCTCAAACACCGGTGTGATGTTTATATGTCCTTTCAAATTCATTTGTTTCCACCCACCCATAACTCCCAGCCTGCGTTAGCACACAGTGAAATGGTGACAGGCGTTGTTTGTTTTTGTAAGTGTTGCAAGTAGAACTAGGAGAACGAGAGAGGGTGGGGGAAATCTGTCCCTTTAACTGTGTAGTCAGCAAGGCCCGCCTCCAGGGTTTGTTGTTCTTGGCTTGCAGTTGACTGAGCTCAATGCTGCCTCCCTGTGACAGCCAGGAGAAGCATGTCACACTGTAGCCCATCACTGTTTAGATACATACATACGTCCATACATACGGACGTGCGTACGTACAAACGTCCCTGCACTAGGTGGAGGAGAGGGTGGTCCGGGTTGCAGCTGGGTGGAGCAGTACGCAGGTAGACGTTTCATGCAACAGATGATGCATGGCTGTCACAGATAATGTGCTCCTCAGAGACACGGTGAAATGAAAGTCAAAAGAAACATGTGTGAGCTGGATGCTTTTTATTTGCACGTCTGCGGTGCAGCACTTGTGTCACAGAGAGAAAGGACTGAGCTAACAGCACAGTGTTGAAGTGAAAGCATCCACCCTGTTGGCACGCGCGTGTAGAGCAGGAGCAGGCAGGCAGCCTCCTGATGGAAATTAAATCTCCATAACAGCAGTGCTGCCTCCTGTGGGTTAGACCCTGGCACTGGAACAACTCCCACTGTTGTGCTCCTGGACTCTGGTAAACAGCAGCAGCGCATCCTGTGAGCGTGCACGCACCCCTTTACACATCGCTCCTCGTCCCACGCACTTGTTTTGTCCCTCGTAAACGACAATGTCTGTAATCCGTCAGCGTGGCCTTTTCCTGAAATTGCTTAAGTCATTAACTCAAACTTTGACACCTCCCCCTTCCTTCCTCCGTTTTACTGACACACACACACACACACACTCTCACACTTTCACTCTCTCACTATCACCTCTACTGACCTCTTGACTGTTTCTTGTTTCTGTGCAATAAGGTCATCTCCCCAGACTGCCACGACGACGTGACTGTGAAGAAGGACAACATCTTCGTCCGCTCGTTCAAGGATGGAAAATTGTGAGTCATCAATCGTGTGCTGATAACCACACCACATCACTATCATTCAATCCATCAATTATGTTTGAAAGTAATTGTTTAATCAACAAAAATGTCAGCTTAAGTTTCTACTGGGGAAGTAAATGACTGCCATTTCCTCTGGATACATTTTCTAAATCGCTCTTGATTTATTTTTAGTCAGTTTTTAGTCAGTTAATCAACTAATTGTCTTGTACAACTACAGACATCCTCATCAGGAGATGAAAGGGTTTTAATTGGATGTATGAGCAGTGACCCTTTGCAGAAAAAGAAGCACTAAAGTGTAAGACTTGGCTGCACAACATCATTTTTGTTACGCCTTTATATCTTTTTCATGCCTTTTTGTTGTTTATTTGATGCAATGTGCTTTGAACTTTCCACTCAAATCTCTGCGTTGTCCCATTAATTAAAGGGAGCCGTGCCAAGTGACATTTTATTGTGGTGACCATCTAACTGCATGTTCAAATGACACGTTTACTGTATGGCTTCAGAAGGACATAACCTCTCAATAAGAGATGAGATACTTGTGCCTTCCCTGCCGGTTCTTGCATGGCTGTGTTTTTATTTGTCCTGAGGCTGTAAGTTACGGCTGAGCTACTATAGTGTAGCTTCCCTGCAGCCCGCCCTCGGCGTGGATCCACACAGCCTGATTGTTTTGTCTGTGGCAATCTGAGTAAGAAGTCCTGTCAGGAGCCGGCACTCTGCTGGTAGTTTA
The DNA here is from genome assembly GCF_023055335.1 of Clinocottus analis. Taxonomy (NCBI): domain Eukaryota; kingdom Metazoa; phylum Chordata; class Actinopteri; order Perciformes; family Cottidae; genus Clinocottus; species Clinocottus analis. The sequence goes on along the minus strand of NW_027176240.1, from coordinate 15,258,407 downwards.
AAGTGCGTGTGCGCGCACACCCGACAAATTAAACTGGTCTCTGCTCGCTGTTCCAAAGTCTACTTTTCTATTTGGTTGAATTCATTGGTGACAGAGCAGCCTTGTGCCCGCAGTCCTTAATGGATTCTCAGCGTAACTCATCAGCGCGAACCTTACTCTGCAGCTGAAGACACATTTGCAGCAAACGTAGTGTCAAGAGTCCCTCTTATCGTTCATATTTTGCCTAATAGTCGGGTGGAGGGATAAGATAAGAGATGATAAATCAGAGGGGACCTGGAAGTCATACACTTGTGGGGTATTTCCTCTCTGAACACGGCAGCCCTGTGATAGCTTGTGTTGCAAATTGCTTCGAAAACTGAATCAACACAGTGAATCCACGGGTACACGCAACAAATAGTAATGTAAGAAGTCGGAAAATCTATATCATCCTTAACGAGGTTTCCAGGTTTGTTTCTCTCCAATCCTTTTTGCCTCCATGTTGGTGGAATAGCAAAGATGAGAAGTGTTTATCATCAGTTGAATCCTGTCTCTGTGATTTCGTGTCACATGTAATCATTGCTAAGATCCTGCAATGTGATGGAATTAAAAAATGTCCCACGCATCGACACCAGAATCAGACCGCTCCCTCGTTTCAGTAAAGCTGCGGTTCTTCCATCGTTTCTTGTTCCGTTCTTTCTCCACATGTCGTTGGTTGTTGTGGTTGCGTTTCACCATTCGTGGCAGCCTCTTTTCATCTATTATTAGGGAGTTATGCTAACTTGCTGCTCCCTGTGTGAGTTTGTTTTTATGAAGAGGGGTCACATCCATAAGCCATGTGACCTTTCCTGCTCAGCGCCGGCGGTCAGCGTCCTCACACCGTCTGGACGCTCGTGATAACCATTCCACAAGCCTTTCAAAAATAAATGGCTCTCGAAAACATTTCTTTTTAGGGAATGCAAGGTCACGTCGAAAGGGGAGACGGGAGTTTTTCAGGAAGTGACAATTCCTATTTAGTCAAATCTGGTTCCCGTAGTAACAATGGAAAGCAAAGCCATTTCTGTTTTTGTTTTTTTCTTGTCTGACCGGCTCGCAAACGGGTCTGTGCAGGTGTCATAAACGTAAACAACTACCGTTTGATCACTATATTCCATAACATGTGGAACCTAAAATTCATTCAGTAATTGCTTCACATTAACCACAGTGATGTCGAGTAGTTTCAGTATATTGATACATCTACACACCTAATTACGTAATCTAAATTTATAATGACACGCAAAATAAAAAAAATAGTGAATAGCTGTAAGTATGTATTCATACTCATTATTTTTTCACATATAACTGAATATTTTTCATTAAAGCGGCGCTGTTTTGAGTACAGCCTCACAGAGCGGCTGGAGACTCTTAGTCTTGTTTTCCTTTTTAATATTCTCAATGACAATGATCTCCATACAGACAAGTATGTGGGAACACGTACTACCAACATACCCAATAAACAAACTATAAAGGGAAATGTTGAACTAATGTTTCTGTTTTCTATGAGCTCTTTCAGTTGCAGTATACTTGCTTTTTTATTTATTTATTTATTTCATTCCATCCATAACAAATCTAGTCATTGGATCAGCTCAGCTGCCTACAGATACCACAGCAAATCGTCTCTCTGGCATGCTCAGACAGCAGCCTCTGACTGCTTTCAGCTTACGAGCTCCACTGATCCATATATCTGCCAAATCACCAACACTTTGCCCAGCTGCTGTAGGGATGTTGTGAGAAAGTAGGCTGTAAATGCCGTCACGTCTGCTCAGATTTCGACACATTTGTCGTTGCAGTAAGATGGAAAATCTCCCCCTGCCGGTGGTTAAGCTAACAAGACCTTGAGGTTGTTTTCATAGTACTACTTTGGTTCCGGGAATAAACAAACATTTGCTTAGATTTTGCTCAGCATCCGACTTACTTGGTCCCCCGTATGGCTGAAGCTTGATGTTGTCATACTTGTTGCGGTGCACACACTCTGCACACACACACACATTAATCAAGAGTTGCTGTGTTTCACAGTTACACGGTGCTGCGGAAGGACATCCGCGAGATGAACAGTGACTGTCCTCCAAAAGCCGACGCAGGGCTCAAACCAGGTGAGTTGAAACTCAAGCTAAAGGCGAATCTCAAGGAACCGGCGCACATCACAGCATGTTCCTAGTCCTCGACATCTGTGGGCTGGCCTGTATGTTGACACTTTTGGCAGAAAGAGTGAGCTGCAGCGAGAGACAGACGGCGGCATGAGAGGTTTAGTTTTTTTGTTCTGGGGAATGCAGCGGCTGAGAGCTCCTGTCACTGTCGAGTCTATTTTTATTTGAAGTCCTCACCAGGCTTTTTATATCGTGCCCCTGATTTTCTGCTGCAGAGCTCTCACTCGTTCATAATTACAGTTAAGAAACCGCTATTCACAGGTGGTTGACTCACAACTGTGATATTCTCTGAATTACAAACGCATATTACAAGCGATGCCGAGGTGGTTAGATGCTACTTAAACCCACCTGTGACATTGTGGCTGAATGCCTCTGAAAATCTGTCAGGCGTATTTGCAGTGACGCAGTCTACTTCTTTTTCTTTGTTCTCTTCCTATGGCTGCTTGTTGTCATGTTCATGTCAAATTCTATTTTCATACTGTCCTATTTCTGTGTACGGATCTAATACAAGCTGATAATAACAGTTGTGTAAAAACATTTGTATTAGCAAAGTAGCTTTTGTGAACCAAAATCGATTGTTAGTATTTTGTCTGAAGATGCTCTGGTTTCATTTAGTATATTACACAACTTGATTGCCTCTCTATATTCTGTCCTGAATAAAACAAAACATTAGAATGGAGTTTTTTTTCTGTTTAAATCTGTAAATTCTGCACACTTGCAGATAAAGATCAGGCTCCATTAATATTGTTCGTATTATACTTTTTGTATAGCCACATTCCATTGTTTCTGACTCGTGTCATCCCAACATTTCCAATAACCCCAGAGCGATGAAAAGTCCAAAAGTCAGATGTAATCCTATCCGAAATTCACAACATGGTTTTATCCAACAGTTGGATGAAAACATGTTCTCACTGCAGTCAAAAAACAATTTGTTCTCCCGTTTGCCATACACTAAGGGAGTCACGCACTGAGGAGTTATATTCATTAAAGAAAGGTGATTTAATGAAAAAGAAAAAAAATACCAACTTGTTTAATCAGATGAATCACTTTAATCGATCTGGGATGCATGTGTATACGCACACCCCAAGTGACATGTTATGAGGTTTGAGTCAAAGAAGGATTGTTCATTTCCCGTGTTTCTTTTGATTCATATTATTATTTTCATTTGAAGCATTTGTTCATTTCTCATCTCTGTTCGCTGAGCTGGAGTTTTGCAAGCAGAATGCCAGCAGGCGCTCATTGGGTGCGGTCATAATTGTGTAAATGTAATATTTCGTTGTGTGTTTGACAGCTCTGGATGCAGCCTTGGAGTTCCTGCAGCAGTTTGTCGTGCCGGGCACCTGGAAGACAGAAGTCAAAGAAGAAAGTTCAAGCAGCGAGGACGAGGAGGAAGAGGAAGAGGAAGGGCAGGAAGAAGATGCCAGTGGCGGAGAGGAGGAGGTAAAGGGGGAACCCTACACATTCTCTTATCCTCGCAACCTCTCAAGTAAAACAAAAAACACTCAAACTTACTTGTTTCCTGTCTGCAGGAGGAAGTGGAGCCGTTCCCAGAGGAGCGGGATAACTTTCTGCAGCAGCTCTACAAGTTCATGGAAGACAGAGGTGAATTCAGAGTGCAGATACGATTGATGTTTTAAGGGTTTCTTCAAAACAAACATTTTATTTTAAAAATTCAAGGAGCCGTTTTAGACTGTAGGACTTCTTGTGAAACAGTCTTTAACGTCAAGAGAGAGCCCTAATTTAGCTGAACAAAATAATGAGAAACATTATTGCAGTATCAGCTTATAAGGTATGATGTACAAATATAGTGTTCATTAAACAACTCAGAAGTATATGAAATAGTTAAAATAAGCACAACATTCCAAGGGGACATTTTTTCTGCAGCATGGCTACTTATACTTATGGTACATTATGCTAATAATGCTTTTACTCACGCGGCTTTGCTAATGCAGAGCCTTTACTTATCAAAGGAGTACACTTTGTTTTAAAGTAAATTATCTGAATACTTCCTTCAACACTGTTGAAAACACTTCCCAGATAGTGATGCAGACTCAGATTCCCAAGCTGTTTTCAGGAGATTGCTTTACTTAAACTATATCTTTGTGTCTACCATATAACCGTGACGCGTTTCTCCTCCTCAGGAACTCCCATCAACAAACGGCCTGTTTTGGGCTACAGGAACCTGAACCTGTTCAAGCTCTACAGGCTGGTGCACAAACTGGGAGGCTTCGAAAAGGTGAGTGCCACCGTGACGGCTCGCAATGTAGCGGGACTTTGGTCGCACTTGTCTCGCTTTGATGTTGACTGACTCTGGATCTGTCTTCCCCTGTTGTCCGTGTTTGAGCAGATTGAAAGCGGCTCCGTTTGGAAGCAAGTCTATCAGGACCTGGGAATCCCGGTGCTCAACTCAGCCGCTGGCTACAATGTCAAATGTGCTTACCGCAAGTACGTACAGGCACTGCCTCCACAGCTGCTCAAAGCTTTTACCTCTGCAGCTTTTGTTTCTGTAGTTCTTTGTGGTTTTTTTACCAGGACTGACAAGCAATTTATAATCTGTTTATTCTTTTAATGTTCATCTGGATGTCTTTTACACTACTTACACAGCCTCCTTTTCTTTCTTTTTTGTAAGTTCCTCAAGAGTAAATTAAACTTTTATATTTTACAAGATAACGTTTCAGTAGTGCCATAAGTGACGTAAGATCTTTGAGAGGGGCAGAGAATTTTTTTTTTCAGCATATGTTGACGAGTTATGTTTTGTCTCCCAGGTACCTCAATGGATTTGAGGAATACTGCACCTCCACCGCCATCACCTTCAGGATGGACCTCCCTTTGAAGCAGGCTCCCAAGGGGGAGGTGAAGTCGGAGAGCGAGGCCGGGGGAGCGCCTGTTCCCTCCTCCAGCTCGGAGGAGCAGAAAGCCCAGGTGGATGGAGACCCTTGCAGCACACAGTCAATCGTCTGCAAGGTGCATTCTCCTTACTACTATTTGATTCAACTCTTTGTTGTAAGATGAATTCCCTCCGGGCCTCCCTTGTTGATTTATAATGGAATCATCCCTCTCTCAAAGGACGAGAAGCCGGATTTGGTCCGAACCAAAACGGAGCCTGAACCATCAATAACTGAGGGGAAGGACAGCGGGAACGACGACGACGAGGAGGACGAGCCCGAGGAAGACTGCCCCCTCAAGGGAGACGCAGACGAGGGCTCGTCGACGGCTCGCCTCGGAACTGAGAGCGTGAAGGAGGAGCAGGACGAGGAGCAGGAGAGCAAAGACAACTCTGGGTAGGTGGTCTGAAAGGATGGTCCCTCCACCAGGGTGGTAAAGATATCCTCATGGCACAAACACATGCTCCGTGCAGGGCTCCTGCATGGGGAAAGTGTGTTAACATTCAATCGGACCTTAAACACCTAAACGTTTCACCAGACTAAAGGACCTGAGGCATTCACTTTCCTTGGTGGCAGCAGAAATCTAAAAGACCATTAGCAGATGAGGAGCAGCGACCCTTCTGACCTTAATGACACTAATACCCAGTATACCCACAATCCACCTCTACCTGCTAACCAGAGAGAGGGAAGCTCTCCTCTCTCTCTCTAACTAAGCTCTTACCCACTGCCGTCTGTGCTATTATTATTTCTCGTGGCTTAGTCGGCATCAGCTGGCAGAGACATCTTAGAGCACCAAAGCCGGACTGCTATGTTTCACCTGGCATGTCATGCTGTGCTCTCTCACTCTCATTATCATCATCTCTCTGTTATTCTCTCTCTCTCTCACTCTCTCACTCTCTCTCTCACTCTCTTCTTTGCTGGCTGGGATTGAATTTGACGGCAGCCAGCCTCTAAGTGCACACAACATGGCTGTGCTCTTCTTGATTCCTACCCTTCGGTTCTCTCTCTCTCTCTCTCTCTCTCTCTCTCTCTCTCTCTCTCTCTCTCTCTCTCTCTCTCTGTCTTTTCTCTTAATTTTTTTTGGCTTTTCGATGTTCAGCTTTATTAAATGTTCCATGTGTGTGAGTGTTGTCACTTATGCATTAGCACACTAGATGCAATATAGTGCTTTCAGAGGCAGTAACCTTTTTAGAGGAAAAAGGGAACTTGAATAATGTAAAATAGTTCCGGGACGTTGTGTGGTTTGGTCTCAGTTAGCTATTGTTTCGTGCCCAGAGCGTCTGGATCATACTCTCCTATTTGTTCACCTTCCACCACCCACCATTGACACTTGTGTTAAGGATGTTTGGTCTACTGCGGACGTGCTAGAAACGACAGGTTTTTGTGTGTCTGGTTGGAGGAATCGCACAACTTCTTATCACACACTGTTGCTCTGAGGATCCCCCTCTCTGTGCTTCTAATGTGTGAGCGTGAAAATTACCATCGTGAGTGGAGTCTCTGTCAATCCAGATGTTCCCCTATCCTTTAGCTTTGTCTGCATCAGTGGTCCAGGCAGATTATGTGGTAGCATGAGGGTTTACAGACACACACGGCAGACAACCTGCAGGCCGATCGCATCTTTCCTGATGATGTCAGTCCTGTTCAGTGTTTACAGCCTGTAATCTGGACGGTGGACCTGCAGTGTGTGTGGATCACATTTTCATTCCAGCAGCACCGACTGTTTGTAGCCAACGAGAGCTGGTTTACAATGAGCCTAAATGAGGGAAAAAGTGATTATATAGAAGGAAACTCAACAGTGATTGTTAAGTAACTGCTTAAGTACTATTTACTTTTTTTTCTTTGATGAATCCTCATCAACTGCTCTGTTGAAACGTGTGCTCCGGGCTTTCTTTGCTGACGTTAGACTGCATAAAACCATGCACATTGACTGAAGTTGCACTTGAGGGAAATTACAATTCCTGACGCAAGTGAGGCTTTTGGATAATTTTGTTTTGGGGCTGCAGCTACAAAATTATTTTGATTTATTAATATGCTGGCAGTTTTTTGATTAATCATTTGGTTTATAACGCATCAGAAAACTGTGAAAAATGCCCGCCACAAGCTCATCAAATCCTAGGTGATGTCATAAAATGTCTTGATTGCAAACACCCAAAATACATAACTATTTTAAAAGAGAAAAAAAAGAGGAAATTTTCACATTTGTCAACCTGGTACCAACAAGTATTTGGCTTTTTTTAATTTATTTTTTAAACAGTGAATAATTTTTCAATATCCAGTACTTGCTAATTATTTTCTGTGGCTTGACTAACTGATTATTCAACCAATTGTTGCAGCTCTTAATGTGTTGTATCTCAGTGTTTATTACCGTAACTGTGCTTGTTTGTATTTCGTGACCACATTTATCACTGAGGGGTGGAAAATCTCCACTGAAATGATTCGTGTCCAGCATGTTTTGAAAAAAAACATTTTGCATTTTTGACGTCCAGCGTGTCCCCGGTCGGTAGCAGCTTTGGGCTTTTGCAGCAGGACTGCTGCATAAAGAAGTGCATCTTCTTCATTGTGGTGTGTTGTGAATTAGCTGAAGAAGGCACATGCTCTGAGCAGTTAGGTATGAGATGGGATTGTGTGGAGTACTGTGTTGTTGCTGTTCTCTGTGGCAGCAAGCCAAATTGGATCTGGTAGTCGTGCTTCCTCTCCGCGCTGTAGTCTTGCTTTAAGTTGCTGCACTGCCTGCCAAGTTGTGCTTTGCTGCTAACCTGCCTCTGTGGCCCCTGCGCCTAAACCACTTACTGGCATTCCTGCACTGCCCGTATACCCTCCAGCTTCGACATCTCCTGACTGTCTCCCACTAGCTCCTCCTTGTGGCTGCTTTGTTTCTTACAACGTGTGTGCGTGTGTGTGTTTTGTACGTGTGTGTGTGTGTGAGAGAGAGAGTGAGAATCCCAAGTATGTTGCTGTGTGTGGATATAGGGTTAGATAGCCTTATAGTTGTGTTATTTCCCATGCAAGATGATTGATTTTAGCCATGCAGAATGTTTTATTTACTGTACACTCCAATGTACTGTTCTTTGACTGGTATACTTCAAATGAACAGTTGTTTATACTGCAGTTTGCTGTAGGTTACACTGGACTACAGTTAAGGAAGGACAGAAATGGGAAGTTTATGTTTCTGTATAGGTGAGGGCCTAGTGTTGTAATGGGACAGGGAAGGCAAGGGTGGACCAAATTAATTAGACAACAGGCTTCCTAGCAGCAGGTAGCAGAGTTGGGGCGGGTGACTGTGGGTGGGGTTCTGTGGTGCTCTTTGGGGCAGCCTAGGGCCAGGAAGTGCTGAACTGTTTTTCTTGCAGGGATGACAGCAGTCAGGAGGGGGAGGAAGGGGAGGAGTTTGAGTGTTACCCCCCGGGGATGAAGGTGCAGGTGAGGTATGGGCGAGGCCGCAATCTGAAGACGTACGAGGCCACTGTGAAAGAGGCAGACGTGGAGGGGGGAGAGGTGCTCTACCTGGTGCACTACTGTGGCTGGAACGTCAGGTAAGACAGGACCTGGGGAGAAATCACCTAACGTCTATATTCACCCTAAAAAAAAATATTTAAAAAATACATCTCTTAACTTTTAATTCAGCTCGAGGGATCACCGCTACATGGGCATCCCTCAGTAATAACAGATACATCCCTTCCTCACAATTCTGCTTCACTTAATCCAGTCCCATGGTCAGTACTCTGATTATGGAGAACACTGGGCCATCTAGTGGCAGGAACATAATTAAGTGTTGGGTTGATGTGGATCACTCCTCAGCTTCCCTCACTCAGTTTTGACTGAATCCCCTGTCTGTCTGCCCCCACCCCCCTAATCCCCAGCTGTCTGTCTCTCAACTAAAAATACAGACAGGCTGAATTTGAACCAATTTGACTCTGGGCATAGCCAACCAGTGGTTTCTAGTTAAACAACTTACTTTAGATCCTACAAGATGATATGATTTTAATGTTACCCTTTGGATCTCTGAAAGGCCAACAAAAGTGCTGCTACACTCACCTCTACCTCTCAACCCTCTCCCCCCCTCCCCAGCGGGTCAGGGTTAATGCAGTGTTAAGTAGAGTGTTAGGGTACCATGACACAGAGGTTAACTAGTGCAACTAGCATTTCATTGTCTCAATGTTGTTGTGTGGTCCTCTAGCACTCTATAAAAGACAGTGGGATGTTCTCTGCATTGTGTCTGTCGTGTGCGATGTCGTGAAACTTTTCATTTTCCTCATACAACCTAAGTAGCAACCTTGGTACTGTTGGAACTTTGTTGAATATGATTTGTGTGGTGGTCGGTGTTAATATTGTTTCTTTCTTCATCGTAAAGGTTTGTCTTTTTCCACATAACACCATGGGTATTCTTCCTTTGCTGTTGAGGCTTATTGTGTCACAGCAACATGTTGGGGTCAGACAGTAGAGGTGTCTGTGTGGTGGGTGGTGTGAGAGGATGATTCTTTGCTCCTTTCAAAGATCTGATGATGAAAATGTCTCTTGTCTTTGCACTTGATTTTAGATATGATGAATGGATCAAGGCAGAAAAGATTGTGCGCCCAGCCAATAAGAATGTACCAAAAATAAAGCATCGCAAAAAGATAAAGGTACGAGACTGGAGAGTGATCCCTTTTCAACTTAAGCCTGGTTTGATGTCATGAACAGAATCACTGACTGTGTTCCATCCTGACAGAACAAAGCTGAGAGGGAGCGAGACAGGTTGGAGAGGCTCAATGACAGAGAAGGCCTCGGCCCTTCGCCCCACGCTAACCGCCTCCCACGCTCCAAGTGTCGCCTGAGTCAGGATGTCTTTTCCAAGATGGACGAGGGTGAGGACAAAGGGACTCAGCAGTCTCCAGTCAAGTCTATAGAAATTACTTCTATCCTCAATGGCCTGCAAGGTAGCAACACTCATTAGCCTGTAGTCCTCATGCACACTTACTGCAGCTTAGGACTGTGTCACACTGAAGTGGTTTAATTATGCTGTTGATATTCTGCGGAAACTAACAGAAGTTCTTTCTCGTCTACCTCAGCCTCGGAGATGTCCACAGACGAAAGTGAGCATGATGATGAGGAGGAGGAGGAGGAGGGCGAGCACAACGAGGAAGATCACCCCGGTTGCAGAGGCAGCCCGAGAAAAGCCCCAGCAGAGGCCCCGCAAACGTCAGAGTGCTTGGAGAGCGGGGCCCCTCCGGAAGCATCCAAACCGTCTCCAGTCTCAGGAAAGAACCAGGAATCAGGAGTCGGTTCCGAGAGCGCAGACGTTGGGAAGCGCAAAAGTCAACCGGAGTTGGAGGGAGAGCAGAGCAACAGGAAGAGAAAATCTGACAGTGCAGTGGAGAGGACCCCGAAAGGCCAATCTAAAGCGAAGACCCGGAACACCAGGAGTGCCGACTGGTTGCCTGGAGCCTCCCCCAGGAAATTGGAGGAGAGAGCTGCCGGACCCGGGGAGGAGAGGGGGGCCTCATTTAGCAGCAGTTCAGATGACGAGGGTGCGGCGCTGGCCGAGTCCCAAACTGAGGAAAGTGAGCGAAATCGGCCAAAACCCAAAAGTTCGCCTTCCAAGAAGTACAACGGGATGAAGGAGAAGACCAAAGGTGGCCGACCAGCTGGGTTCTGGGAGATTCCTGAAAAGAGGGCCAAAATGTCTGGGAACGCAGAGGAAAGGCCGGCTGTCCGCTCTAAAGGCCAAAAGGACGTGTGGTCCAGCATCCAGGCCCAGTGGCCGAAGCAGACTCTCAAAGAGTTGTTCTCTGACTCGGACACAGAGGCCGCCAATTCTCCTCCTCCACCTGTGCCCCCGTGCCTGGAGGAGCCGAGTATCGAACAGGATGCTGGACCCGAGGACGAAGCCTTGGAGGAGCCAATGGAGAACGACAAACTGCAGGAGTGTCCAAGCAGTGGCAGTAACTCTGTACTCAACACGCCCCCAACAACGCCAGAGTCGCCGTCAGGGGGAGGCAGTGTCGTGGAAGACTCTGGTCCAGCGCAGCCTTCCTCCTCCTCCTCCCCGCCGCCGTCCGTAGCGCCCGCCTTGCCTTCAGAGACGGTTTCTGACGCTCTTCCCTCAGGACCCACGCAAGAGGAAGTGGCAGGAGGGCGCAGTGAGACGGATAGCAGCACAGTGGAAGTGGAGAGTCTGAGCGGGGAGCTGCAGGACCTCCCTCAGGATGAGGGGGCAAGTTCCCCCTCGAAGGCATTCGACGTCAGCCTCTCCTGCAACAGCAGCAGCAGTGGCAGTCTGGAGCTGAGCAGCAGCAGCCAACAGGAGAGCGAGCAGAAGTCCAAAGGTACAAGTAAAAGCTCATTTGGTCTTGTTTTTCCTTGACTGAATTCATATTTTTTCCTAAAGATGAAATCTGAAATAAATACACATTGACATTGCTCGCTTCCTCACTGTCTCCTTGCATTTGTTTTTTAGCTTCTGTGAGTCAGAAGCGGCCGAAGGAAGCACCAGCAGGTGGACCCTCAAAGAAACACAAGCCAAACCGCAAGAGCCTAGGTGTGCCTCCCAAAAAGAATAGGAAAACAGGTAAGAAGAGCTGTAGATGGAGCGCCCTCGCTCGCTTATTTCAAAAGCCAGCAGCACTTTATATCAGCCGTAGAATTTTCTATTTCATATTTGCTTAAATTAGAGGTTCCAGTTGGGAGTGGGAATGAGGTTTTGCTTGATCATTGTCTTTTTCTTCTTCTCCACTTTAGCTGTCTCTTCTCCTCCAGCCAACAGCAGTGACAGTGAAGACCAGTCTGTTGTTGAGGGCACTGCCAAATCAACTGCCTCAAAGATCAACACACCAGAGGTGAAGGCTGCCACTTCGCCTAAGTGTCACATACGATCTCCCCCTTCGAGCCATAAGTACCACAAGCAGAGCGACGCCGACCACAGCCAGCACCGAGACAGCCATGGAAGATCGTCACGCGTGTACAAGTGGAGCTTCCAGATGTGTAAGTGTCACACAAGTTGTTTTTGGAAAGTAATTTGTAATGCCTCAGGCTATTTGATTGTTAACATCGGCATTTAAACATTTGAAAAGTCATATTCTTAGTGTGATTTGGATGATTTTGTACATCGTCATTATATTCATTGAACTTAAGTTTTATATGTGTTTATGTCTGTGCTCTATTACGTCTGAAATCCTAAAATCTGTTATTTTTTTGCTCCACTTAGCTGATCTGGAAAAGATGAGCAGTCTGGAGAGAATTTCGTTTCTTCAGGAGAAGCTGCAGGACATCAGGAACCACTACCTCTCTCTTAAGTCCGAGGTGGCCTCCATCGACAGACGGCGAAAACGCATGAAGAAGAAGGAACGGGAAAGTAAGTCAACTCTTTGTGACCTCAGCATCAGTGATCAACAGGCTTGTGTTGCACCAGATGTCTTTAAATTCATTAAGTTTGTGTGTGAAGATCTGATTACACCCTAAAACCCATCAGTGCCTCTAAAGCAAGGGTCAGTAACAGATGCTCCAGACCCAGACGCCAATGTCTCAGGATCGAAAACCAATAGATAATTGAGAATTATTACATTGTCATGGATCACTTCTATTCATCCGGCACAGCTTTTGCAGCCTTTACGGCTTTCGTTCAGCGGTCCAGGAAACACGCCTTGTAAATCCTCTCGCGTGATCCTACTTGGCCAATCACATGTGTGTATTCCGTTAAGCCCCGCCCTCGACTCGAGTGAGACATTCACACACACACACACAGCAGTGACAGGAGAGACTTGATAGTTGGAAAAAGTATATGAGTGAGCGAAGTTATTTCACTTGGCGCTCCAAAAAGAGAAATGTGGATCGCTTAACCAGAGCCTTGAACCAGGAATGGACAGACTCTCAGATGTTTATTATTCCCACAACCAGTTCAAAAGCAGCATGTCTCATGTTCAGTGATATTAAAAGCAGCGATGTGAAGCGCCACTACAAGACAAAGCACAAATCTTTACAGGCAAACGAACTGACTTGCATCTGAAATTAAGACACAGAAAAATAAAGCTAAGAGCCCACTGGAATCAGAACCTTAAGACATGAATTACCTGACAACAATCAGAGCGTGAAACCTTGAGGTCAGAGTGGTTTAACGAGTGGTTATTCATCACAGATAAAGTCTATAACCCCACATTGCTTGACACCAGAATAAACTGAATTTAGATCTGCAAGACAATTCAGATTCAGAAGTATTTTTTTCTAAAATTAAGCACTTTATTGTAAGTTACATTTTTTTCAAAACGTTCTGTTTTAAAACCAGCCTTTATTTTACTGGAAATAAGAGAAGATAATGTATTTATTACTAGAGTATGCATTATTTATAATCAAACAAGTTTAATTTGAATTCTGTAATAATTAATATGGTTAAGATGTAATTCAATGAAATTTGAACAAAATAATATCGTGCAAATTTGACATTGTGGTGTTCCAGACCTTTGCATGAGGAAATTCTCTCTAACTGGACCTCGCTGAATTTTAGTTGAATGCCTCTGCTCTAAAGTGACAATAACCAAATCCTCCTCCTGTTTGTTCTGAAGGCACCGTGGCTGCTTCCTCTTCGTCCTCCTCGTCTTCGTCCCCGTCCTCCAGCTCACTGACTGCGGCGGTCATGCTGACGCTGGCTGACCCGCCGGTGTCGTCCTCATCCTCCTCTTCTCAGAACTCTGGGGTATCAGTGGAGTGCAGGTGACAGGACGAACCAGCGAAAAGCCACCGCACTAAGCACTTAACCAGCACCCCGGGGTCACTGCCCCCATTCCCATCCAACAGGACGGACAAGTCAACCTACATACTGTAACTACTGGGGCCCAAAAACCAGACCAGAGACAAACAAACACACAAAAAAAAACAAGAAACAAGCACTATTTTCTATTGACAATTGTTTCCTTGGCAAGCTAATGGCACTTAAGTGCACTTTTATGAAGATTGTGTAGGGGGATAACATTTGTCCAAACAAAAAATTCAAAATTGTCTTTTATGCTTAATTGAACATTTATAAAACTTGTTTTTGCAAGCAATAATTGTTTCCATTGAATAAAAGTTGTTATTGGTAAGGGATGATTTCCAGTGAAGACCCCTCTGTGCTCTGTCCTCGTAGCTCAACGCGGTACGGCCTGTGCTTGCCACATTGGCATCAAGAGCGTACAATATGTAACTTTGCCTCGTTTCTCTGTCCACCCTCATTAAAAAGGCCTTCATGTGGTTGAACCTCCAGTGGTTGACGATGCTCTTCACGTGTACAGGCGTGTGGTGCTGTACGTGCTTGCATTGAGTCATGTTAGTGTTGCCGGGTAGGGTTTCAGACCATCATAGGTCCACTGACGGCCTCAGTGGATGAATATGGAATGATACTGTAGTGCCTTATTGTTCTTCTTCATGGGGCGCTTTGAGAAAGGGCCGCATTTTTTTTTCCTGATCCTCTTCTCAAAACAGAGGGTCAGCTGGAATAACGTGTCCCTTACAAAAGACTGAGAAATGCCCCATGAGTGAACGGGCAGTAAAGGGCTGAGTCGGATGGATAACGATGGTTTTAATCAGCGTATGGTGATATTTAAGAAGTATAATTGTAAATGGAGAACTTGCATACTTAGATCACCTGTAATTTACTACTGAATTCTCATCCAGGTTGGGTGCAACTGTTACATTTGGCAGTATAAACTGTGCAATGATGGAGGTGGTGAATCCAATGGTCACATTACTCCAATTTTTCAGCCTTTTAAGAAGCCCATCTGCTTTTTTTGATTATGTTTCCATTCACCCATTTAATCTCCTCTGTACCATTGTCTTCACTCAAGATTTGCAACTGGATCAAGTTAACAAGAAGGCAGCCATAGGAGGTATTTCCAGCATGTATTCAGTACTGCAAAACACATAAATTAAACTGAATCCCACATTTTGCAGGGTTTTAAACAAACATGAAGGTATTGAATTAAGTGTATTTTTGCTTCGTTAAAAAAGCAACGCATACTCTTTTGGCATCTTTCTAATTGTACACATGATCCAAAAATAACATGCCAGTTTCTCTCTCCCTACCAAAAAAGGTTTGGTTCTGTTTCCTGTACTATGACAAGATTTAAAGTTAAAGATATTGTAAATGTACATTTATATCATAGAGTGATGTATGTGTATACATTTCTGAAGACATCTCCAGTGTTTCTTTGTATAGCCCCCTACTGTATGATAACCTGAAGTTACATTTTGTTTGGCACTTGTATGTAATTGTATGCTTTTGTTATACATTTGTATATTGAGAAGTGTTTTGAGTCAAGCTATTTAATATCTTGCACTGTTAATAACATGTACCTTTCTGTACAGACAGTTTTACGGTTTTAACTGCAGTTTAAGTGTAAATACTGAGGGTTACAGCATGTTTGTTCTCCCCTTTGTCCTCATCATTGTTCTCTTGTAGGAACAGATTTATTTGAGTTCATTTATGTTACGTTCTGCAAAACAAATTTCATCAGTTTGAATATTTTTTTCTTCTTTTTCTGTCTTCTCCTTTTTTCCGTCATGTTTTGCTTTAGTTTGTATTGTTTTATTTTTCTATAGCTTGTGCTTTGTAAGAGAAGAATGGTGGTTTTGGACGTGGCTGAACTAGTTTCCAACGTGTACATGGCCTGAAGCTTCAGCTGTATGACCCTGTATATGGAAAATTGTCTGGATCATAGCTGAAGAGAAAGTATTGGAGCTTGTTGAAAAATGCTAAATAGTATTTATTAGGCTCATCTAAAGATGATCATTGTGTAATTTATTGTAAAAATGTAAGCAAAGCAGAAGCCTCTGTTTGAAATAAATGCCATAGTTTGTGAAGTATTCAGTGTCTTTGATATTCAGTGTTGGCCTAACTTTTAACTAAAGTACCTTATTTGGGAAGTACAATTTTTGAGCTGCTGCTACTTTACTGGATAATTTCTAGTTTACAAAACTTTTACTCAACTTCAAAGGGAAAACTTTACTCCATGTTTTTATGTTTTACCCCACTAGTATTTTCACTATAGTTTCTACATTTAAAACACTCGACAAGCTCACAAAAAAGTGCACTGAAGATAACTACCCAACAGAAAATACAACCGTTGCTTTTTTATTAAAAAGTGATTCAAATGAACAATACAATTTTGCTCACACATGGAAGCTTTTAGCATTACACCTACTTCTGCTTTTGACACTTAAAGTGCATTAAGCAGGTAGTTATTTGATTGTATTGTGTGTTTTTTTAATGGACTTTAATTGTAATAGAGCATTTCGCACTTTTCTATTCAAATTGTTTTTCTTATTGATTGGCCCTGCAACTAAACTGAACTCGGACGACTCATGAATGCGTCATGACGCACTTCCGGTCTCTTCACTTCCTTAGCAGCGAGCTAACTGCTAGCCAGCCAGAGAGTCTCGTGCGCCGCTCATGAGGAGCTTCAGACATGGTGAGCGGACGAACGAGTGCGGTGGTTGTCGGCGCGTGCGGGGCCCTTTTCGTAGCGTACTGCATTTATTTTGACAGAAAGCGACGGAGTGACCCTCGCTTCAAGGAAAAGCTCCGTGAACGTAAGTGTGTTGAGCTGCAGGGACGAAGTCAGTGTTAGCTTAACGCAGCACGTTGGCTGCCATGTGGCACAAACGAGTCAAGGACACATACGTATTGCTAGAGAGACATATTCGTATATGTGTAGTATTGCTTGCAGCGTAAAAAGCACGTTAACACGTTGCTCTGACTTCATCTTCCTCGGCTACGTCGCAGGATAGATGAGTGATGAAGGAGACGCGGTGGCTAAAGGCGCAACTTGCCACCACGTGGTCCTCCAGACTTTGACGTTACAAACCTAACGCACCCACACAGTCTAACGCCGCTTTTGTTTCGCAGGTAGAAGAAAGCAAAACGTTTCTCGTGAAGGGTCCGGAGTGGCAAGGGTAGGACAAAATCTATTTCTGATTATCGTCTCGACTTGGGCCTAAATGTGCATTTCTGACAACTTTTTTTGTCTTGACTTTGAAGCTGCCTGACTTGAAGGACGCGGAAGCTGTTCAGAAATTCTTTTTGGAGGAGATCCAGCTGGGAGAGGAGCTCCTGGCTCAAGGTTAGTGCCGTGTCTGCTTAGTTTCTTCATGCATAAAACACGTTCACTTATGCGCATGATGCACACTTACTAGACACACCAAAGAGAGCGCTGCAGCAAGTAATGCATACACGTGTGAAACATTGTGGGGCACAACATGTACTGCACGTCATATCTCCTTGCACCTTCACTGGCATACTGATTAGTAGAAAGTTTGAGTCCATGAAAGTCAAATGTCTTAAACCATCTAGAATTAAAAATAATTATTTCCTGACCCACAGACCCCATTATTTTTTTTGGCTTACAATCATTTTTGCTGATTCCAGGTGACTTTGAGAAAGGTGTGGACCACCTGACCAATGCCATTGCAGTCTGCGGTCAACCTCAGCAGCTGCTTCAAGTGCTCCAACAGACGCTGCCGCCTCCAGTCTTCCAAATGCTTCTCACCAAACTGCCCACCATCAGCCAGGTGAAAATTCCCAGCATCCGACATTAAAATCCAAGTGTGTGTGTGTAAAGTTTTTGTTTTGCAGAGCATCCTTAATAAACCCCCTGGTTGTCGTTTGTGGTCTCTGGGACAAGAAAGGGTGCAAGATCAATCTTAGAATCCAAAGCTGAGAGCCTTGTGTCAGTAGCTCTGGGTTATTTCACCTCTAAGACACGAACACATGTTAAAAACGTCTAATTGTTAAATTCCTGTGTTTTTTCAGAGTAAGTGTAGCCATTCTATAATTTGTGTTTTTTTTTTAGAATAACCTGAAAAATGTGTTCTGTTTTTCAGCGAATCATCAGCTCTCAGCCTTTAACAGAAGATGACGTTGAATGAATGTTTGAAGTGGAAACCTGAAAGGTGAGGATCTCCTGCACTCCTCCCCTCTGCAGAGCATCCTTAATAAACCCCCTGGTTGCCGTTTGTGGTCTCTGGGACAAGAAAGGGTGCAAGATCAATCTTAGAATCCAAAGCCGAGAGCCTTGTGTCAGTAGCTCTGGGTTATTTCACCTCTAAGACAGAAATGTTAACATTACAAATGTGTGGTCATGCGTGAGCGAACGTTCTCTAGTTAAGCTATTCTATCATTTGTTCTTCCATACACTTTCGGGCACAACCTCTGAAATAAATATTTTTCTGTTTTTCAGAGAACCATCAGCTGTTTAACAGAAGATGACATCGAATGAATGTGTGCGATTGTCTGCGAGATGGAAAACTGCTATTACTCCGGCTGTCTTGGTTTTGTCAGACGCTGGTATTTGTGCACTTGTCTGGTGGTGACTGCTGTTGTGAGCCTGATGATGGCAGAGCTCGACCCGTGGATGTTAGGGGACAATGATTCCCCTCTTAAGGCACTGAGGGCGAAAAAACATGTTTCTGGGAGATGTTAAATGCCTTCCGTCTTTCTAATTGTATTCCCATCCGTTCTAGTAATTTCTCAAATGGAATTTTGTGCTTTAATTGGAGAACGAAGGGGGCGGGGGGAAATGTACTAAAAAACAAAGGTATGTAAATTATTTGTTGCACATTGCTGCACCGTCAAACATGAAGTGTCTGAGAGTGCCTACACTAAGCAGAACATTTGTTTGTTGATTATTGTCAAGTTATTAATGTTTTTTTCAATGTCAGTAATATATTATTTTTTATATTCTAGTCTTATCACATCTGGAAATATTTTTATGTGTAAAAGCCTACAATAAAACATGAAAACCCACTCATAGTTTCTGTGTTTCCTCTCACCAGTAGATGGCAGTAGCAATGCACAGGAAATGTAAAGCTTTTACAGAAATGCGGCTGTTTTTTATGCGCCCCAGAAAGCTGAAGATTAATTTCGATAAATGGAAATGATGTGCAATAATGAATATTCTTCTAGATTCTATACAAAAAATACCACAGAATACAAGATTGTATCAGAATGACATCAAAAGACAGAAGTTACTATGATACTCTCTCATGGGACTAAGCTGCAGGATGCATACATCTAGCTATGTTAAATATAAATGCAGAGAAAACACTTCCAACGTGTTAATGATTGATGTCATAAAATGCAGACGCTGCAGCAACACTGCTGAATGAGAGTGCAGTGTTTCAGTCTCCAACACATGAGCATGTGCGAGTACATTGAGCCGCAGTGTCTTTAATGTAAATGGCGGTATTGTGTGTGCAGGGGACCGAAAGTGGAGCAGGTCGTAGGGGAAGGGAGTCCGTCTGGTTTAAAGTGTGTGTCTCTTGGAAGACAAATAGAGCCGTAATTATTTTTATCCCTGTCTGCTGCTGCTGTTTTCTCTCTCCGGGCTCTGGCCAGAGAGCAGCCTGGAGGTTGCCAGGAAACAAGAGCAGGGGAAAATGGTTTTTTGACATTAGGAATGAAAAATTGAACGGCGGCCCAGAAATGTCGAGTTAAGACTAAATAGTAGCCGGTGTTCCATTTTCCGTGAACTCATGTGCTGCTCGCTCTGCAGTCTTTCCTTCAGCGCTCCTGCTTATTTTGCCATTTTGGTGGAAAAGGAGAAGCCTGTCGGGAGGCCGGCCCAGGCGTCTGGCACCGAGCCGTGCTGAAGAAGTGACTCGTTGTTAATCTGTCCTTTAGGGCGGCAGAGGAGAAAAATAACAGTCTGTGTTGGAGGTTGATCTGGAGACGTGGTCTGCTGCTGGGGGTAGACCTGCTTCTGCAAAACAAACACTGTGCCGCTGGACACGTACTCTGAGCTGCGGGGTCAATGGAGGACACCGGACCAGTACGGCGGACGCGTGCCAACAGAAAATATACGAGGCAAAACAGCTCTTGACATAAGTTCAGAATGACGCAGCAAATATTTTAGTTGATCGAAAACAAAGTCGATCCCGAGTAGAGATTTTATGCAATCCACGAGGTGTTCTTTTAATTGGATGTAATTCTTTTGTTGCTCCCCTGTTCTATTTGAGTCGACATGAATGGATTATGAGTCAGCGCTTCATATCTGATGAAGGCGACGGGGGAATATATATTTAAAGAAAAAAACAGAAATACAGAAACTCTCTCTTGTTGTGCAGCAGGGGGAAGTGTTGCTCCAGGCTGTCTGTGTGCGTGCAGACGTCGCCGCTTCCCCGCTGAAGGACAACTGAATGGAGGGAGCTGAGAGCAAAACACTTCCAGTTGACAGCAATAACAATGGCGGTGCCTGCAGCACAGAGACCATGTGCTCAGGAGGGCTGGTTTTTCATCTCTCTCTTTTTTTTAACAGTTTGTAATCCTTTTTCCTAATGTGCTCACGATGACAGATGCGGCCCGCTCCTTCATTACAGGCACAGGAAATAACCTGTTATTGAAGGCAACATTAAAATCCCAGGATAAGGGCATAGGGGAGCGAAGCAGTCTGACTGCCGTTGTAATTTGTTTGCATGGATTCCGATCGTATGTCAAATGTCGTATTGGGAATTTTGTAATCGCTTTGAGCTCCACAACTCATTACTGGAGATCCCGTCAACAAATTATCCACAGCGGTAATTACCTTGGCTGTGTTATTCCAGTTTGTCAGCTTGAATGTCAAAGCTTGATTACTGCTCTGAAACACAGAGAGCCATACATACACAGATTGGGTATCTGGCCGGTGGAGATGTCTGGTTATGTAGGAGCAGCTGTGTTTGGGAGTTTAAGGCCGCCAGAAATAACTCTGTTGTATGCGGTTGCTATGGCATCTTCACGTAGCTCTCTGCAAAGCCGGTGCACAATGGAGTGCGCTGCCGCCGAGCTGCAGCCTCCCAGGAAGGTATTTGCTGTCCGTCGCCTCCCGATCATTCTCGTTCAAGGCGTCCGCAGAGGCTCAGATGTCCTCCTGCATTTGTGTTTTGGAACACGTGTTTTTTTTTTCCCCCTTCCCTCCTCAGAGTCTGTGCCCTGCCGCTGATGTCATGGCTGCGGTGGCGGTCTGCAGCCTACTGTACGCTGTCATGGAGGATGGCCGGCTTTGGGGGGGAGAAACATGAGACGTGTCCGTGCTGTGCCAGCAGCTATAATAAAGGCCGGCGCTCTCCTCCGCATTGCCACTTGTGTGCACGGCAGCAACAGACGGCGTATTAATTACCCAGCACCTTCTCGGTGTCATTCACCAGTGAGGGAACGAAGGAGAAACATTTCCAAGGCACGTCCTTAAAATAAAGCAGCACTGTACGTGCTCAGAGTATTAACTTCCACACAAATGACCCATTTTTCCATCTCAAAGGACTGGTGGAAAAAAAGGAAGAGGGGGGGGGGCAACAGTGGAGCCAATCACGTGAATCTAAAGCAGGCTACAAATCCTGGCGGATTTCTCTTCCACTGTGTCTTACTGTCAACTGTTTATCCCATTTCTCAGCTGCTCTCAGTAGCTCTGTTGCCCTTCCTTCGTGCAGGTTTTTTCCCTCCATGTGTAAACCCAGTCTGTCTGTTCAGCTCTGTTGTTTACATTCCCCATGAGTGTGAGCTGCAGGGTGTGGACAGACGGCCCCCACCCACCCCCTCCCTCCACCCGCCACCACCCCAACACTCTCTAATGTCATCCCCTTCCAGCCTCCACCTATCTCCTCATCACTAGATTCCTGATAAAGCGGAAATTCAATAGCACCGCTCCGCCCGAGAAGAGTGAGTGCATCACGTGACCCGTGGATTCCTGTTTACGTTGGGTGCTTTTCATATTTACGTCTGGCAACAACGAGCCTCTCTGGGAGCTGAGTCTGTCGTGAAGGGAGACAAAGAGGATAACAGCGTCGAAGAAGAAAGAAGAAGAAGATGAGAAATATATCTCGCTCAGCATCAGTTCTCCTCCTGTCATCTGTCATCAGCATTATCTCTGCAATCTAGGCTAGCCGTGAAACTAAAAGAGGGAAGTGACACGTACACTGAACAGGAGGGTGAAGAAAGGGTTAACTAAGCAGACTGTGTGCCCCCCCCCTCCCCACCACCCTCTCCACTCCCACCCCTCCTCTCCCTCTCTCTGATCTGCCTTCCTGTCTCACAGGCTGTGCAGTGGCTTTGAAAATCTTGAGAGTCAGACAGGCTTGTTTTGCATACTGTAGGTCTCCTGCATTGACTTGTAGCAAATCCCTGCCCTCGGGAGGCATGTCAGAGGGGATTAATGGGAGGGCTGGGGCCTCACAGAGTTTCCCATTGTCGCAGCCCGGCCCTGCACTGTATTTTCATCCCGCAGAGTGAGAAAAGAGCGAGCAGGTGGGGTGGTGCTGGTGGAGGGACGGAGGGAGGTAGGGAGGGTTAAGCAGCGGTGTTATTTCCCTCTGCCCTGATTCTTTTGAGCCGAGCCGAGGGGATGGGGGAGTGTAAATAATGTATTTGGAGCTGCGGGGTACAGGGAGCCGGAGCTTGGCCGCGCTCGGTGCGAGGAAGGGAACGGTTGAGCGGCCATGCTGCTGCACAGGAAGCTGGATGCTTGCGGGGGGAGGGGTGGGCGAGCCGAGGAAGAACTGTACGAGCTATGACAACACTGCTGTGGTGCTCTGGGAAATGTGGGGCCTCCGCAAGAATGTGGCAATCCTCTACTTCCGCTTCGTGCTCTCGTGTTACCAAGACAAGTAGTTTGCTGCTGCAGACTTCTATGAAGAGTGCAATGGAATAAATGTGGCAGCGGGATTGCACAACAGGCCTCGGGCTGGGTGGGATTCAAATGGTTTCTCAGAAGGAGCTACGCTTGCGTCCTCCGGTTGCGGGACAAGACAGTATCTCCAACGAGTGTCCACGTATTTGCATGAAGATTGGAAACAGGAAGAAGCCGCTAGCCTCGCTCTGTCAGCGACTTTAAAAGTGTGCTCATACAGAAAACCAAAGCAGATCTTCCCCTTGCATCCTTTATTGCAGATTTGACTGCATTTCTTCGCCCCAAAAGGCAAATGTACAGCCGTAAAGGCGTTAGATCTCGACCTCTGCCTGGACTGGAACTCCATTCGGCGCTCTGCTTATTGATCAGATTCCAGCGTGCACGTTTTTCACTCATTTGCAGCGTTGAACGAATGTGTCAATTTGTGCCGCTTCAGATCAATTTTGCATCTAGTTGTGTCTTTCCCCTTGACTGTATGCGATCATATCGGCCTCCAGAATCTGCTTTGTGTTCGGTATGAACAGAACTTAAGCGCACAAATGACCGTCTATCTCGCTATCCGTTTCTCGTCTTTATGCTAAGCTAAGCTAACTGCTGCCGGTGGTAGATTCATATTGGGCGTACGGGTATGGATAGGTGTGGATCTTCTCACTGAACTCGTATCAGGAATGCGAGTAATTGCATTTAAACACAGCCTCACTTTTCCTTCATCCCCTCCCTCTGGGGCTCCTCGATTCGAGTGTGATGAAACCGTTCACTGGCACTATTTTACCACCAGCCCTTGATTTCTCTCTCTGCTCACTCTCCCCTGGCACTCCCTCACCTTTCCTTCTTCTGTCTCCCACACCTGCTGAGTTTTTATGGCGACGATAAAGGGGAGCTTAACCTTGAAGCATGGTAGAGCAACCCCAACTCTCACAGACTACAATCTACTGAAAAACAAAAAGGTGGCTCCCGCTCTCTTCCACACACATGTAACCTTGGTGTAACTTTAGTATTTTATCATCTTTTCTTGGGCTTGCAGAACTCTGTTGCCGTATCACCCAGCGCAGCTCGGCAGCTACAACCCACTCGTTCACCCGAGAACTACAAAGTGCGTTTGGCGCCTTGCATCTTGTGTAACCAAGGTCTTTGAAGACTTTGGCTTTGAGCTCTGTGTCTCATCAATTCCCTACGCAAAGCTAAATTTGAATCTGAGGCGAGCACATAAGGGGGTAGCTTATCTGCCCCACTCGTTTAATGTTATTCATTCATGCACACTATTTTCATGACAGCCCGTGCGTGCGGAACTATTTCCTGTTGTTTACGTAACCCTTCTCGGTCTGCATATGGATGCACATTTCGAGATGGCAGTACAGTAACTTCTTAACTTGAGGTTACAGGAAGCACTGGGTGCTCTCGTAGGGTGTGTGAAAAGGGGCGAGTCTCTGCACGCATTCAAAGGAATCGTTTGTAATAATCTGCAGTTTCGCTGCAAAAAAAGAAAGAAAAAAAAGACACAAATCTATCTGATCACGAGTCCGGCCAGTGGTTGAGCTTTCTGGGTCACGCTTTGATGTTCGCTCACGCCTCAACACGAGGGAGAGCGGAACGCAGAAAGTGGAGCAAAGCAGCAGATATCCCCACATTCCCAGTCTGTAAGCGAGGCGCTCCATGAAGTGAGTGGTACTTATCTCAGTAAATTCCTGACTTATTTGTCATCTGGGGCCTTGGATTTGTCTCATCAAATCTGCTTTTCTCAATGAACTGGCGAGGGAGATTACAGGCTCATCGTCAGTGAGATAATGACGGCGAGTCGCGGCTCGGGCTCAAATGAAAGTCCTCAAGAGGGTGACGTGGAGAATTGCGCCACATGGTGTACGCGGCATCTGATTCTCACGCCAGCTCTTCTTGGGTCCTTCTGGAAAATATGATTCTCCTCTAACCCCAATCCATTTGAAAAATACTGGTCGGCCTTGCGATTGTTCAGTGATCCTAAGCCGCGCGGCCACGCCGCTCTTTCCCCATCTTTCGGCTTTTCGCTCATCACCAAATCCTCTTTGAGGCTGAGATGATCCGCCACGCTGCTGAACTCACTATCGATATAAGACGAGAGCAGCCGCTGAAGAAACCAGTCGTTATTCTGTTCTCTCCATCCGATCACCTCACGCGGCATCGATTAGATCGCTCCCGCCATTCTCTTCCCCACTTCTCCTCTTTTATTTCAGCCCTCCGCACGCACTGTTGATTCACGGCAGCGGAGCGGCATGTGAGCTCACGGGCACGTATCCCCGCTCCGCTTTGAGATTCAGCCGAGCTACATCAATATCCCCCATCTGACCTATTTTTCACGAAAGCCTTGATCTCCCTCCGTGTTTGTTTGGAGTTCTATTTGCAGCCACTGCGATGATTTGATATTATTGCCGAAAATATGAGCGATTTATGTTTGTTTTCCAACCGCACTACTACTTTCATTAGCATATAAAAGGCTTTTTTTTTTATATCCTTATCTAGTTTGAGGTATTTCTCTCCATAAATGATTTCACAGGGTAGACGGAGTCAATCAGAGAGATGTGTTCTTTCAGTTTCTCCCAGGAAGCCTGCATTCCTGGACTTGATTTGAATTTAATGGCCTTGTAGATGATTAATGAATCAATTATTGGGTACGGCATCTGATCTCTGGGCGGCTGCAGCGGCGGCGGCGGCGGCGGCGGCGGCCACTGACAGCTTCTCAAATTGAAAGAAGCACAATCGTTGTGGAGACTCACACGCTGCCAACTCGATGTGCTCCTGTAATTATACATGCGCGAATTAACAAACAACTCTGCCTGCGAGGCCGCTACACGTCGGGTCGTGCGGGGTCAGCGGCGCCGGGACGGCGGTGGGCGGAGCTCGCAGATGATTGCACTTTGTCTGATCAGGACGGCAACGCAGATTGAGTTAATCTTGTGGAGAGAAATGCACTGTGGGCTTTTAGCGCAGATGATGCTCAGTGTGAGGCCTCACTCTGGTAGAGCTCAGTGAAAGCGCCCCTTACCCCCCCCCAACCTCCATCCACACCCTATCCTCCCCCCTGCTCTCCGTTCTTCCAGAGGGACAGCTTGTTGACATCCATTAGGAGGTTTCCCAGCATTGAGTCAGGCCAGGAAAGAGGGCTAATGATGTAATTCCCTCAGAGATGACATTAAAATGTCAAAGTGCCGCAGCTGACATCATCCATTTCGCGCACATTTTCCAATAATGTACATTTGTCTTCCTTTTTTTCCCCCTCTCCTTCCCTAGCTTCCTTTCCTCGAAACTGGAGCTCCCCACCCATCCCAGTGCCTCCAGGCTCTACTTAGGTGTGCAGCCACACGACACGATGGAGGACAGACTGGAATAAGAGGCGGTATCATCAAAGCGTGCCTTCCCCCACAGATATAAACGCCCTGCTCCACAAAGCGGTGTTTTGAACAGGCTATACGTGTCGCGTTACATTTGTCTCCCCCTTCTTCTAAGCCTCGCTGATGCTAATTCATCTTGTCTACACAACAAAGACCCCCGCGCCCTCATTCCTCCACCTCTCTCACAATCCTGGCCACGTGTGGTAAGAGGCCTGTGGATGAGTTTAAGGTTATCTCTCTGCATTCATCCTGCGATCCAATCAGATTTTGAACGTGTAGTGACGCCCGACCGAATGAAAAGAACATCTCGTACAAAGTGCATTTTCTGTTGTGCCTTTCACGCCCGCCAAAGAGCGCACTGCTTCTCAGATTCATCGCAGAATCTGAATTATGTTTGTAGGAGGGAGACTTGACAGCTCTCTATCGCTCAGCTCGGAGACCGGGCCAAAACGTACGATTGAAGGCAGAGAAAGGAGACGTGGACTGGAAGCAGAGGAGGAGGGCCGCGCCTCACTTGATAATGAATCAATTGATCCCCTCCGCAGATGACGGATCCGGTTGCCATGACGACAGATGCAGTGTTACCCAGAGCGTGGAGGACGGGTTTGTTTCCCAGATCCATACGCTGAAGGCTGGGAGTGGATCTAGGCTGTGATTGTCTGGTGACGCAAGACGCGACTAATAGAGGATGTGAAAAATATTCAGAGGTAGATTGATGCAGAATCAGCATCACATCGTTGTACAATACCAAATCTATTTTCTCCTCCTTTCTTTCTTTTTTTTTACCCCAGAACGCAGGTGTAAGCATGCTGCAGATGCATGAGATGATATTGGCAATCTTCCCCACGTAGATTATTCGGGGCGCTGCTTCTTTGATGGGTGTTACAGCACCGAGCGAGAGCTGGATACACAGGCGGGCTCTGTTGTGCACGCGGCGCCGGCTTCCAAAAACCAATATGTTTACCGCGTCTACGTGTGTGTGTGTGTGTGTGTGTGTGTGCGTTGCGTTTCCGTGGCAACACGGCTGATGCTGGGTCCAGCTGGGACCACGTTGCCAAGTAACAGCTGAGTTATGAGAGTGGAGGACAGGAGCGTGGGCGTTAGGAGGCGTGGGGGAGCGGCGAGGATACGAGGACTTTGACAAAGACAGCCAGCGAAACCGACTGGAAGAATGAGAGGGGGAGGGGCGGGGAATATAATACAAAAATAAATAAAGAAAAACACGTTTATTTAGGTTAGGGCTTCAGATTGAAAAGATGTTTTCCATCTCACCCGGCGCCTTCCTGCCAGAGAGTATTAATACTCGTGCCCATAACAAAGCAGCTCTAGTCTCTGGAAAAGACACAAACAACGCAAGTGATGTGCTCCATACTCAACAGCAGCAGCGCTGATCATCCCTTCGAGCAACAGACCATCGGAGTAATGAGTGTAGGACCCTGTGCGTGTCTGTACACAGGGCCGGCTGCACCGACCACAACGTGGCCACGCAGAGGGCAGGCGGCCTCACCAGCGGGCAGGAACACCGTCCAGCGTCCAGCTCCAAAGCCCTCGGCTGTAAATGATGGCGTGTCCTCGTGGTTCAGCCAGGGGGGCTCGGGCGTGGAGCTGTGGCCAGCGGCCCGATGTTGAGTCAGCAAAGGGTTTGGCGAAAGGCAGCGAGGAGGTTACGCCAAACTCACGTCTGAGCTCAGGCTCGTGGGTGCACTGTGGAGGCCGTCTGGGCCATTTGGACCTTTCAAAATAAGGCGACACAGACAAAACCCCACCCGCGCGCGTGTGAGATGATTCAAATGAGGCTGATGTGTTCCACCCATGTGACCTCGCTCACCTCGACCCGACCTGGAGTCCGCCTCCAACGCCTTCCTCTTCCCCACAACATGATTATGCAGTTTTTACTGTCATATCAGTGCTGTCTCTTCTGGCTCCAAATGCTTTTGTTCGCGCTCGCACATTTTCTCACATCGTCTTCCCCCGACTGAGCGGTCTGATTTGTTGCCATGGAAACTGACGGCGAAGCCTTGGCGCTTCATTTGGGACTAATTGTCATCCCCAATCAAACCCGCGTGCTCTTAGACGCACACTCGCGGCTGAAATCACAGTGTTTGTCGCCCTCTTTGTTACATTATTCTCATGCTCCAGTACTTCTCAACAATAAATCTCCGACACAAAGGCCCGCCCCGAAACCCTGCACAGGAATGAGAGAAAAAGCTGAAAACAACGAACTCCACAAAACAAAACAAGCTATTGAAGTTCCTGGAGATGTTCCCGAGCCGCTCGGTCCAAATCTGCTCGATGAATTCTCAGCCTGGGAAATGTGAAATTGGACGCTCGGGCTGACACACGCAGTCCTCGGATAAAGGTCATGTTAACTGACATCAAAGATCAGAGCACGGCGTGTCTTCCCGGGTTTGTGCGGTTCAGGAATTACAGGTGGAGACAGGGTGAACCAGAAAAACAAAAACAATAGAGCCAACGTGGCCCCATCTTTATATAACACAGCTTGCCTGTGGCGATTGTGCAATGCGGTGCAGTTGTCTGGGCTGATGTAAACAGAGCCTCAGTGCCTCTGGAGGCTCAGCCATGTGCCTTGATGCAGCAGTTATGGGCACATGCCCTACTTTCATAAATCAGAGCTGGAAAAAAAAAAAAAAAAGAAAAAGGGAAACAGCGTGAAGGGAGAGGAGGAGGAGGGGATGCCGAGTGAGTAGGAGAGGGAGGGAGAAAGAGAGTTTTAGAGGGAAGGAGGGAGGTGTGTTGGTGGTGGGGAGGAGGGTGGGGGGGTGAACAAGGCTCATATTGATGTTCCAAACACAGCTGCAGGCGTCAGCTGACTAGCTGGCTTGGAAGAAGCCCCAAGCTCTGCCTCCTGCCTTTATCAGCTTACACTGTGACCTTTCTCTCTCTGCTGGAATAGATCCCCCCCCCCCCCCTCCATATCTGGCCCTACACCACGCTGTCCGCACTGCCTCGATGTGTTCGGGCCCCGTCTGTCCTCTCTGACATCGGACTTCTGCCGGGGTTTTTTTTTTTTTGTTGGTATCTGCGTGCCTCCAGAAGCACTGGCTCACTTTTCGGCGCATCAGCACTTTCATTTGTCTCACATGGCTCGGTTTCCGAGCCTCTCCCCACGCTCTTACACAACGCACCATGAGGTCACCGTTACTCCTCACGTCCGCACCCGGGGATGAAGACAGAGGAATGATGAAGGGCTCGGTTACTTTGCAAATACATGTCGGTTCAGCTGATTGGATTGTTGGGCAATGTGCAGTCCTCTGGTGTCAGATTGCTGTTCCTAGAAACAAAGACAGGGAGCGAGAAGGATTTGGACACTATGCTCAAGCTGTCAACTTAGTTTTGGACATATTTAGTGGACCTGAAGTTAGGAACAGTTGCGGGTGAGTTTGAAACAGCAGCTGTCGTCGAGAGTCGGTCCCCGAGAGGCAATAATCAGCAGAGGTAACTGTCAATCACAGGTCTGCAGGCCTCATGGGCTTTTTCTCAGAAAGACGCCCCCTCCGTACACACACACACACACACACACACACACACACACACACACCTCCCCTTGATGACGCTCTTCAAGTGTTACTGGATAGTGTTTCTATGGGAGCTGTCCACCCACACACACACACACACACACACACACACACACACAGCAGCGCCTCCCTCCCCTTCCAAATGTTTGCAGGAAACACTCATCCTTCTCTGGAGATGTCGCTCGCGGCGGCTCATGCACTCATAAATCCTGGGCTCCTTTCCGGGAAATGAAGGGCTTGAAAGATACAAACACACACGCACTGGGAGTGAGGAAAAAGAAGGGGAGGAGGGACTGAAAACGCGGCGTGCCAAGTATATCTCCAACTCCTTTTTGACAGTGAAGAGGTTGGATTGAGTGTCTGCCCCCCTGTGGGAGGCAAATAAGGAGCATATTCTGCGCTTCCCTGGTTACTGTGTGAGAATCCGAAACACTGCGGTGTCCAGGCAGACCTCGGCGATACCAAAACCATCACAAGAATGGGAAGTGTTTGGCAGTGAAGGACCAAGATTGGCGGATGGCGCAAATAAGAGGGAAGGCGAGAGAAAGAATAGAAGCATTTAAAGGCGGCCATCGTCAGCTTCAAAATGTCAGTCAGCTCCCGGGTGGACAATGGAGCGCAGCTGCTGCTGAGCTTTGAACTGCAGCTGTCTGTCTCTCGTTGGCAGGACTTGTGTGTACATGTGGTCACGAGTTGTGTTTATACACGGGGCCGCTATAAAACATTATTGAAGGATTAGTGTGTGCGATATTCCACTGTAAGAGGGTGGATCGAGGTCACGGGGAGTTGCAGAGAGACACACGAGTAGGTGGCAAGTATGTCAGATGTTCCTGATTTAGAAACCCTCAAGCAAGAGGAAGAGACGAGGAGGGGCGGGGTGGCAAAGGGCAGCGCTCGGTCTGGAGGGGGCTGTAATGGTTTGGGGCTGAGGGTCAAAGAGGGGGAGGGAGATGAAGGACGCGGCTGCGAAGGACATTTCCACTCCGAGAAAACATTCTCGTCCAATTGAGGGGTTCAGGGACGAAAAGCCGGAGATGAGACACCAACCCGCCCGCTTCCCCGGGGGGCGGGTTGGTGACTGAACCGGCCGCAGTGTCCGTCACGCCTGAAAACCCTTTCAAGTGCCTCATTATCGTGCGCGGTGTCGTCTGTGGATCATCGGAGAACATCTCATCCTCGTCTCGGGCTGCTTTTTGATCATCACCCAGACAATGCGCCATTAGGCCTGGCTTGATTTTCTAAAGCACAGCTCAATTACTCAAGGGGAGGCGCATTAGCATATCAGAAAGCACAGGCGTGACTCTGCAAATAAAAGAACACATTAGATCACCCCCACAATATGTTTCAATTATTCATATAATGTAAGAGCGAGTAGATAGAAGCGGATCACACCTTGATTTGCATTCAGCTGAGGAAATTAACATTTCTTGAGCTCTCACTCGAACACACCAGCTCACATTTTTGAAGCTTTACTGAAGCCGGCGGTGTGTGCGCGTGCGGCGGTGTGTATGTGTCCGTCGGCTTTGTCGCACACGAGGCCACTAAGTAGCCTGACAATACGCCTTAGCGTCAATATGCCTTAAATGTCACTTTGAACGCTACACCGTTTTGTCACAGTAGTTAAGAGAGCCACCCTGAGTGCCTAGTCAGCGCCGGCTCAACTCCACAATGCAGGGCTCCTCAATTATTCATAAGAGGGAAAACACACACATGTGGTCTTATTCTGTGTGTGTGCCTGGAGACAGATGATAGCATTCCCCTCAACTGATGCTTCTTGTTGTGGCATTTTAGCGCAACAGGGGCGATGAAATAGCACACAGCTCAACAATGAAAATGTCAGTCAGCGCCATTCATCCTGTAAACGCCATCAACGGCCATCACCATCCGCCACGATGATAAATGAAGGCGCCTCGCCGCCTGCGTGGACCAGATGAGTCAGCAGTTATGTTGCAGGAATTTGGATGGAGGAGAGAGGAGCTAGAATATTATCGACTCTCCTGGTTTTGAGCTTTGCGTGCGGCGAGGTTAAAACATTGTACGCTTGAACTGGAGCAGAGAGGGAGTTCCCTGAATTATATATCGGCTCTTTGATTCAACCTCCGTCTCACTATATTATTATTTTTTTGTATGCATGAGTAAATTCCTATGCGTGCTTGTCTGCGTGCTCGACTGCCTGCTGCAGTGCAGAGCTCTGCGTCTCCGAGCTGTTGCCGTACATGAAGAATGTGTGGATATGTGTGTGCGTGCGTGTCAGCCGCTGACTTTGTGTTCATTCCACAGTAAATTGATCTGGCTGCTCACTAGACTGGATGGAAAAGGGCCCGGGGCGAGAAGTGCACACTGCATCAGCAGATGGGAGAGCCCACTGTGTTGCCATCACATGGCATTCCTCCTCACTGGGCATGCTCAGTGGGCCACGCCCCACACACACACACACACACACACACACCGCCACCCCCTTCCTCCCAGGGCCTGTTTGAACCAGTCAGTCGGAGGTGGCGGTGGCGCTCTCTCTTGTTTCTCATCTGACCTTCAAAGCCAGGCGTGGGGGACAGTAGGTTGAAGGGGGAGGGAAGGGTAGAGGGGGGAGGGGGTGTTTTTCTAAAAGCTCTTTGGGTAGCAGGGCTGATATGTCACTCATTATTTCCACTCTGTGCCCTCTGAGAGGCATGCAACAGCCCAGCGCTGTGCACGCAGGCTGCACAACAGTTAGCTATCAACATGAGATAACAGAATTCATCGTCATCAGCGGATGCTATTAACTCCTGTCGGCGACGGCTCTTAATTACGTGCATCCGCTTGACATTATCTGAAAGTACACAAATTTATGAGCCGATGTAAAAAGGGAACCTGTGTGGTGTTTACTCCAAAAAGGGTGACTTACAAGGAAGTGAAATCATTGTCGTCATTGTGTGCCTCACCTTCGTAATACAGAAGTTGTGCAATCTAAAAAAATGCATAAATAGAAAAAATGTAAACTTTTACTTCATCAAAATGCAGGAGCTTGATCTCTAAATGCACATCAGCAGTCTGACGGTGATCTCATTCACGCTGTTCTAGTTTAACAAAGTAATACAAACATGTAACAATAGGGAACCACAGAATGAACATGGTATTGCAGCTTATGAGTGGCATAACGTTGTGATCTGCTGCCCTTATTGTTACAGACACACGTCATCGCCATTATCATCGCGCACTGCCTGCTGACGATGCAGAGAGCCGAATCACAGTAGAATTCCTCCATGAGTCACACGGCACAGACAGAAAGAGCTTTTATTTTCTTTAGCTAAATCCGTCAGGCTTCTACACATGCCCTCTTTGTCTTGCCACCGCATTCTGCTCCTCTCTGCTCCTTCTGTCTTTGTCTGATTCGCACGGCCGGCTTCCTGTTTTTGTCAGGCGAGCATCAAGCCAATCAGCTGTGAAGGCTGTGATCCTCCTCGCAGCTATTTACTACCCTGTGGTCTGTTTAAAAAAAGATTGAAAGCGAGCTAAGCTTGGTGCAGGCTGCTGAGTAAGCAGACAAGGAAAGCTCCAATCAGAGTCCACAACTGACCTAACATACGTCTTTGCACTATTGCTTGTGAAAGTGTGTATATGCATGTGTGTCGTTGTTGTGTTTCTTTACTTTCTGAAATGCGCCGCGCACTTGGCGAAGCATTCATTTATTTACTTATCGCGTTTCTCAGAGCGCAGCAGGATCTGCACGCTGTCATTTTTTTTTCCGTTGCTGCTGAAGACTGGAATGTGCTGCTTTGCAAGTTTTGAAGATAACAAAGCAGCATGAGGTGGCTGCGTGTAAACTTTGGATGAGGTCACGGTCCACCAACACAGCGCGCAGTGACATGAAAGGGGATTTTGTTCTGGATTCTCCCCCGGTGGTGTCATATCTGTGCTCTGTTTTTCCTGTTCGCTCCGTACAGAACTTTCAGATCACAATTGCAGGTTATCGAAACTGCAAGCCTGAAGCTAACGTCTGTTATTATATGGTTGGAGGAAAATGCAGACTGCATTTGGAAACAAGTTCCTTGTTGCATTTTGAAACAACAAGAATAGAGTGTGCAAAGGCCTTTTTACGAGTCCTGTCAGTTCACAGCGTACTATAAAAGGACAGGGAGAAAATATAATCGGGGCTTTGCTGGGGCATTTGAGTTCGCTGCAGGCATTACATGAGTGCTAATGCCTGATTCAACACCGGCTCTGGCAAACATGCCTGACATTCAGTGTTTACACCCCTCAATGAAGGCTGCTAGTCAGACAGTCTGAAAGCTCGGCCTGGAATTAGATTCAGGAAGTCATGAGATTTCCAGGTGGCTTTCCTAGAATTGCTAAGCAAGGGTTTTTTTTAAAGCTGTGCCAACACACATTAAACTGAATACACCATTCTGTAAAGAGCCACACTGCTGCGTTTCCTGTGCTAACGTCGAAAATTGTTCATCACTAAATCACAAACACTGACCACTTTTTAAAATCCGGCCCAAACAGAGCGCATTGACACATAAACCTCCCTTCGGGTTTTGCTGCTCCGCATCCGAAGAAACAAAAATGAAATACAACTGAGTGAAAACGAGTGGAAGAACATTCAATCACCTTTTCAGAGAGGCCATCACATGGGATACAGAAACCCGTGAATAATGAATCTGTGCTGAACTCCTGCTGAACCCTCTGCACCCGCACCGAGCCAGAGATCAGCACATGACGTTCAACACACTGGTGCACCCAGTGACCTCTGCGAGGCTCCGAACATACGAGGCAAGTGGAGGCTGTGGAGTATTGCATTTGTGTGAATCATTACACTGAGGCGCACCTGGCCGCAGTTAGAGAGAGAACTTCTCCTTTGATAAGCCCGATGACTGTTGGGAGCTGGCTGAGGATGCAGCCAGCCAGAAGTGGAAAGATAAATACACAACTGCCGACCAACCGGTGCTGCAGCCGTTAAAGCTCCCGCCCCCTTGGCAGCTAAAGTCTGTGTGTGTGTGTGTGTGTATAAGCGGTTCAATGTTTAACCCTTATGTCAACAGAGTGCATGTGTCACAACAGCATTCCTGTGAGTCGCTAGTCTTGTGACAGAGTGGTTTCATAATAGGAGCACTGCTCTGACCGCCCCGCGCGCATTGTTTAGTGGCAGGAGGAAGCAGCTTTTGTCTCGGTGGAGGATGACTTGCAGACCGACAAGTTTCATGTTGCTGCATGTTGTGTGCTAATGAGCGTAGGGGCGAGGCAGTGGACGGCCGGGTTAACTCGTTCAAACAGCACACACGGCGTCCTGTTTACCCAGAATGAGCCTCTCCTCTTTCCCCTCGCTGTTAATGGTTAACTTGGCAAGGATCATGTAAGAGTGCTGCAGCTACATGGGAGGTGAACTTTGCTCGTCTTGTCGTTGGGCAACGACATTTTTTTGCGATGAGAGCGTTTTTTTTCTCCTTCTCCTTCCTATCAGGAGAGGAGAAAGTAGAAGAATGGAGGCTGGAATGAGGTCTCTGCAAAGTTGTTTGTTGATGATAGATACGTACGTGTGAAAATACAAGTCTTGAATGAGGGGGGAGGCAGGGCGGGGGGGTGTTTTGTCCTTCAGGGCAACCCTGGGTGTAGCCAGACGTGTCAGTCAGTGGGAAACCATTTCCGCATCAAGGCCGTCTGGCTCCTCCCTGCCATTCTGTGGCAACGCGCTGTAGGTGAACTTTATCCCTCTTTGTTCAGAGGGAGAGAGCTTTCAAGTGATTCGCAATAGAGCAAGGTCAAGTTACACATCTGCGAGCCAGCTGAACCGTGTGGATCACATCCACTCACCATGAGGAGGGTAGACACAATTACAGTCTCTCAAATGCGAAAAACCGTTTGGAAAACAGCCTCCGTCCAAACCTGCATGTCAACCGTGTAAAGCACCCAGTGTTACATTACCATCACCAACCGAGAGCACACAGATAGCATTCACCACACCCATGCAGCTCCACGCGACCTTTAGACTGGCGGGTTTCTCTGCGAACACATGGCGTAAGACAGCCTTATATCAGCAGCGAGCTCGTAGTCGTTACAAATTTGCACAATACAAACACGCGGGTCCATATCACCTCTTACTTATCAGGCTCCTTCAAGGACACTGAACTTTCCCACAGTGCTGCCTTCGCTATTGGGACTTGACTTGTTTCTCTGCCATTCATCCCATGTGCTTCCCACAGTGTTACTGTGGCTGAGCCGGTTGTGGTGACTATGACTGGACTATCCACTATGTGCCTGTTAGGAGTAATAAAATGCATGTAATCACATGACAACATCTTTCATATTTGCTGCAAAACTGGTTTGTCACAAATCGCTTGAGGTCATGAGATCTTAGGTTAAAAAAAAAAAATAAAGGCTGTCATCACCCTCATTTTCATAAAAAAACACATGGGATGGAATTCATTTCATGTGTCTTGAAGGATACCTTCAGGATCTTATCAACTTGAAACTGTATTTCTGTAGATTTGACCAACAGTAATAATAATATTTTATTCAATAAAAAATGCAACCTGCTCATCAACTATGTTGTAAGTGTGATGGTGTTCTCTACATTAATGGTGTCTCGTCTCACTTGAGTGACTCGCTAACGTCACTGTAATGTAGTACCAGTTTACAAAGTCAGCAAACAGCCTTCTGTCGGCAACGTATCCATCTATGGTGTTGGATCCAATCGCTTCGCATTGCTTCTCAGACGCGTTGTTGTGATTAGCCATCTGTTCAGCATGGCTCGCTAGTTTTCTTTCCATCTTGCGTTAGCAAAGACAACAATAGATTAATTTACTTATAGGGCAGCCAAAGTTGTCGCAGACCCTCTAGTTTTAAACCAATCCCCAGGTTGGTCAAACTTGATTGAAGAAAATAAAAGGCAAATGGGAATATTAATACCCTAACTGTTGCTTGTGAACATCCAACACAGTTTACAGGCCGGGTTCTTGATTAACCTTTCACAGCCATGCATACGAGTGGCTGAAGGAGATCCTTACCAACATCACTGGTTGGATTTCACCAGCAAATAAAGTCCTGCAGATAAAAACAACCGATCCGACTTCTCTTTTCTTGCCTTGTCAGACTTTGTTGTTGCTGCATCGCCATGTCCCAGATTTAAGCAATTCATTTTGTGAGGAAAATATTATCACAACAGATAAAAAAGTCACGGACGAATGCCCTATCTCACAATGTTAACAAAAGTGAAGTCTCATTTGCGTGCCCGTCCTGTATTTCAGGATCCGAGCCAACATGTAATGGGTTCGTCCTTGGCCCACGCTACACCCTTCCACCGAGTGTCAAAATAAAAAGTCGGGCCAGTCGTTTTTTTCCTGTAATTCCTGCTGACAAACAGACAAGGAAGCAAACCAAACTAAAAACACAACCTCAGCTTATTAATGGCCAAAGATACAAAAAATAAGACCCAAGTTGTCGTACACTGTGATTATCCTCCGCGAATTCACAAGCACACGGTTGCGCTCGTCATTCCTCCTCTACTTTCTATTCCAGCTCCTCGCGGCGAGCTGTTTTCGGAGACGAGGCTTTGATGTGGATGAGGGAGGTGAGGCGTCGTGTGCCCAGATGCCCAGACACTGTGGTTAAGAGGGCTTTATCACACAGACAGGAGGACAGCGCTCATCTTCTGCCCTCCCATCTCTCACCGTGGCGGGAGGCTGAATGTGACAACCGATGCTGCCCAGCTGCTCAGGGGCCAGGCCCGCAAAACCACGGGCGGATAATGAATGCCACACCATCGTGACAACTTGCACTTTTATGGATAGGGGAGGAAGGACATTTCTGGCACGGACGCTCGCAGCACATGATGAAACATCCTCCATAAACCGCCAGACAATCAAAGGGAGGGCAGGGAAGCGTCTGTGGAATCTGTAGCGGAGCCGCGGCTGATTTATGACCACGACCAAAAAAGGTCTTTTTCTAAGTAAATGTGTTTAGGATTTAATTGTAGTTCAACTAAAGAAAGATCACTTCCAAAATGCAACCACTACTTATGTAAACAATGGCTCACAGGCACATTTCCCCGTGATCTCCCCATCTCTCCCGATCTGGATAAACTATACGTGCAATCTATGAACCATTTCCCCCAACATTACGAGACTTGAGGTTTCCCAATTGGGTCAGTATTTGCTATTCTTGGTTTCCTTTGCTCTCACAGTCATGTTATTTTGTTTTTCTATACATCACAGAAATTACTCTGCATACCCTTCTGCTTTCAAGGCAAATGTTACTGGAACAGGAGCAGCTTTGATCTTCTTCCAATTGCAGCGCTGAAATATCTTCTAAATAAAGGAGTAATAAATATGCATGTTCCCACATATTTTTAGATATTATTCACCGGGGTTTTATCCAACTCTCTGGCTGAATAAATACATGCAAAGAGGTAAATAAAAATCACACTGGTGTTCAAACTATTGACAGAAAAAGGCAGCAATGTGAAAATGTGAATTATACGACACCCGGGTGCTCTGTTGGTAACTGCTGTGCCGGGGAATGTCAGAGTCCATTTTCTAGCATGTCTGCTCAAAAATAGACAGGAGCTCCGGTAATAAATAAGCCCACTTTGGGAAAGTTTTTATTTGGCTCAGAGGAAGAGGTTACATAACACACATGAAATACACCTCTTATTTTTCTTGGCTCAAAAAGAAGAAGGAGAAAAAAAAGAGAAAGAAATGTAACCTTTGTCAAGAAACGAGGCTGCAGGAAAAAAAATCTTTGTGTCCAAATATAAACGTTCCTGTAACACATATAAACACATTCAGGCACCGACGACACATACATATTCATACCGCTGTACTGTGAAGGTCCTCATAATGAAGTTGAATGTGTCCCTCGGGGGGTTTGCGTAAGAATCTATCAAGGTGTAAGAACAAACCAGCCGTGCAGTGCTACTGTACAGTCCTTTAATATATATGTGTGTGTGTGTGTGTGTGTGTTTACTTTCACGTCTATCTTTGTGAGGACCAGTTTGAACTGTAGACCTTCAGAGCGAGGACTTTTATGGAAAGTGGGACATTGGTCTGGGGTTGGTGTCAGGCATTTAGTGTGATGGTTACAGTTAGGTTAAGGGGCGAGGGAATGCATTATGCCCATGCCTGTCCTCACAAAGATAGCTTGGGGATGCTGCATGTGCAGCAGAATGACATTTTGTCTGAGTCGGTCACAAAGCTGGAATGATTGCGCAGCTCAGCTCACGAAGCTGAACATAACAACCATGAGTCAGGGGTGAAACTGCCTTTTAAGGGCAATAAGTGAGAGGCCATTTAAATATTCAGACATTACTTACTTCAGCAGCAGCTTGTGAATGGGCCGACATAAGCTCATATACGGGTTCAACCAGTTTTAACGATCTGCTGATTTTGCAACAGGAGGCCGGGGGAAGTTTGTTTACATCAATGTCTGGTTGTGTCTGAAAATATTTCGGGGGTTTCCACTGGACAGGAAGCTATGTCGTCAGCTCACAAAGCAAGCAAGCTTACTTAGGCATTTCAGAAGCAAAGTTC
This sequence comes from Clinocottus analis, assembly GCF_023055335.1. Classification (NCBI taxonomy): domain Eukaryota; kingdom Metazoa; phylum Chordata; class Actinopteri; order Perciformes; family Cottidae; genus Clinocottus; species Clinocottus analis. The sequence continues at coordinate 15,219,359 of NW_027176240.1, read as the reverse complement.
AGGTCTTTCTGTTCTTGGTTGCCAAAGCAGACTGAAACTACCTTCAGTTTAAAAATGGATGTGAAAACAATGTTCATTTACATTTTTTCTGCGGGGACCATTTCCTCCTCTTTCCCCTCTGCTATTTACTGGGTTGTCTGTCCCCCGACGAGCTTGCCAGATTAAGGGGATATGTTACCATCTTGTTTTTTTTCTAAATGGATACACATGTGGCACATCTGGGTCCAAGCCTGACTCATTACTCACTTTTTTATGTTCCTTTCTCTGCAGCCATGGCAACTGCTGCATGTTTGGCAGAAAGCTTTTGAAGCCAGTGGAAAAAGAGAGAGAGAGACCGAGCGAGAGAAAGAGAGAGAGAGGGAGAGAGAGTGCCTAGGGAGGGAGCATAAAGGGAGAGTGAGAAAGGGAGGGAGGGAGAGCGAGCAAGCTCTCAGTAGTTGGCCTACATCCAGTGTAATCATGCCATGGAGCCGAAATGAGGCCTTTGGCAGCACACCAGGTTTCTGAGAACAAAGATGTGAGCTTCTAATGTTGGCGGTGGGGCCTGCTTGGCATCCTTTGCCATTTCCCAGCAGCCCTTGCCTTGGCCGACTGCCAGGCCCCCACCCCCACCGGGACTGCAAAGAGGATCAGAATAAAGAGAGAGACTTGTTTTTCACTCGCCTCTTGCTCTGGCCCAATGACATCACCTCTGCAGCTTCCAGCCCCCGGATTCCAGCCGCCCAGCACATTTTTCCCTTTTCGCCGTCGACCCTCCATTTTATTTGAATTCCACCATTTTATACCTAAATTCAAGCAGACTGCTTAAAAAAATGTCCAAACTGTGTTTCTGTGCTTACGCTGCACATTGTTTCTGTGCACCGTGCATCCAGGATCTGGCGTTAATCCATTCAGACAAATCCATAAAACATCTTCCGACCAACATCAAAATACAGGAAGCGGCTAATTTGACAGATGGATGTTGTGGCGTTATCTTTCAACGCTCCCCAATTTGTATCTGCACTCTAATCCTTGCCGAGCAAATCTGTGGCTATAAATAGCACAGTGAACAGGATATATATATATATATATGGTAGTTGGGGTACTGTGATAATCTCCATGGTTACCTCTCTGTGACACATACAGGAGCGCTGTAATTCATGCGCATTAGTCCTTACATTCACCCTCCTGACATCCTCCACCAGCTGCCACTGTGCAGCTATATTAATCTGCAAGCTGGGTAACTACAACAAGTGCTAAACTCGAGCGATACGTCCTCACACGTCCCGCATTAACCTCCCTTTGTTATGTCTGTGCAACATGTTACAGTGAGTTTGGTGCTCACTTCAGCAATGGTGCTGAAAGAGGGTTATATAAAACAAATGTTGTTCTCGTGGAGGGGAAACACAGCGGAAAAAAGGACTATGAAAACATCCAGTGCTGTGTTTGGATTAGGCGGAAAACTTCAGAGAGAATTTGTAATGATTCGCTCGCATGAATAAAAGATGGCCAATATAAAATTTAACAGGCTCAGAAAGCGATAGAAGAAAAATAACGTCATCGCATCAGGTCTGCAATGCTGTCACATGTTGGGTATTCCCCGGCCGTCACCTGCCTTTTGCTCTTTATTTAGCTAGTTCATGTCTCAATTTACACGCTCACAAAAGAAATAGTTTAAAACAGCATTACAGATCTACTCTACCTGGCTTAGTGGCTGCAATGCTATCAGCCACACTGTGGTGATTTTATTATATTCATGCTGTCAGAGCCGTCTGTGCATGTCTGGCTTCCTCTCAGACCTTTGTCGCCTCCGCTCAGCACAACGGTGCCTCTGCTTTGCAGCCGCTGCAGCTTTTATTTTAAATCAATGGATCTTCCCATTATAGAAGCGGGTCATTTAGGATTTAATTGAATCCCAGCATGCCTCCGTCTTGCATAATAGTGTGTAGCTATTTGCTTGCACAACAATCGGCTGAGTGGAAAGCGAAAGATCAAAGCATTAGGCAACGGTTTCCCACCAATCTCATGGAAAGAGTGTGTTTATTTTGCCCCTCACAAACAGTCATTTGCCTTCTGTGTCATAAAGCGTTGCAACACTTCCTCGTGTTGTTCACCCAACAAGGACGGAGCTTGGAGAGAAAGCGGAGATGAGAGGCAGTGTGTTTAAACAGTAGTTTACAGTCACAGCGACCATGTCATGTTCTGAAGGGGATATTACTGTGTTGCGTTGTTAGGTGTGCTTTACAGAAAACAATGCCATTAAATCATATGGCAACTGCACCGCCATTGTATTTGTTTGGCGGCAACTTGTGCTACTCTGCACACGAAACAGCCAAACGGCTTGAAGTCCCGTCGATGGGTGAGGCGGATGAGGGTACGTGACTAAACATCTTGCTTCCTCTTTCCAACGTCACATGGACTTGCACAAACATATCCTGCTTTGTGTCTGCAGGTTACAGACGCATTGCCTCACCCAAAGCCCGAGGCTAAGCTGCAATGAGTTGGAATGAGCCCAGATGAGAGGCAGGAATCTGAACTACTGGGACACTCCTCCAGTTCAAACATACACTTTTACCTCAGGGGGTTTTTGGCAGTTTTTTTTTTTTTTTGTTGGCACATGACCCGTTTCTAGAAACTTTTTTTTTCCATCATGTAAAACACAATAGTCTTATTATTAACCTTTCTACACCTAATACTTCTGATTTTTGAGTTAGATTATGAGCTTAGTTCAAAAACAAAACAAAGGGAGACTGACTGGCTGATTCATTCCTGTGTAATTTAATTTGGTGGTGGCAGATTTGGATGACTGACTGCTCAGTGCATGTGGGCAGAGCTATATTCATGCTGTAACCCCGATCCATTCAAGCTTACAACACACTGGCTGGAAATCCCCACCTCATGACAGAGCTTCCTGGTTACTGGCTTTCATATTAACAAGGCAGGAAATTATTGTATAACCGGTGCTAAAAACTCCAGCCAGTACGTAATTCATGTTGGTAAACTGACACAAAAACGTGGGCAGTAAAATCCCTCTAATAATAAAATATTCCCAATAAATTGTATTTGCTGCACAATATTCTTAAGGTTCAATGTATATTATATACATTTCTATTGGATTGCAGTTATTTTTGAGGGTCGACCCACCTCATCCATTGCACAGAAGCAGCAGCAGCAGCTCATGGCGTCGAGGCTGTGAATTGAGAAAAACAAGCTGCAGCGAGCGTTTTTCAGCCTGAACCGGATAATGCTCTGAATTTAGGACAAAGCAGCAGTCAACTGGAGGAGCTGGCGACTGTTTTTTTTTTTTTTTTTTTTCTTCATCCCCTGGCGGTCTACTGCTAACCTACAGCCACGTTTGTTCATAATAAAAAAAAAAAATCTTCTTCGCTGCAGGCAGGCTGATATCGACGGTGCCATATTTGTGCAGGTTTGATCATAATAACAGGAGCTGTGGGTTATTCCCTCCAGTCGAAGGCGGCGGTGAGGCTGAACTGGGTGCAGTTCTGGCCGAGGTTCAAGTGATTAAATTAAAATATATAAAAAAAGAAGAAGTGAGTGACAGAGGCTGCAGTAAACTGTGGGGGGAGGGAGGGTGTGTGCGCGCGTGCGTGCGTGCGTGTGTGTCTGTGTGTCTGTGTGTATGTGTGTGGTGGGGGGGTCTGTCGAAGAAATCAAGTCAATAGAAACTGAAGTGGAAGCAGGCGTTTAGAGCTCCGCGGTGACGTCACTGCTCCACATTGAGCCAGTAGTAGCGAGTCAGTGGAGATAGATAGAGGAGCGCCGTAGTAAAGTACACACCGACATGAACTTCTCCCTCTAAAACTTCAACGTTGTTGCTCTAAAAGTCGGGAGAAGACGCGTTTGTATTTTTTTTTTTTCCACACCCGGAACTTGCTCTTTTGTTGGCTTTTAAAAAGGGGAGCTCGGGAGGAAAAGCAGGGAAAAGGAAAACACATTTTGGGTTTCTTTTCGGGGGGTCGACGACGAGCGCTATGTCGTCCGCGGCGGTCGCTGCTTCTTCCAGGAGGCAGTCGTGTTATTTATGCGACTTGCCCCGCATGCCGTGGGCCATGATCTGGGATTTTACCGAGCCCGTCTGCAGGGGATGTGTCAACTACGAGGGAGCGGACCGCATTGAGTTTGTCATCGAGACGGCCCGGCAGCTCAAGCGGGCTCACGGCTTTCAGGAGGGCAGGTCTCCCGGGCCGGGCAAGTCGCAGCTCTCCGGGAAAGAGATGCAGGCGATCAACCACGCCGCGGCGGGAGACCCGGGCTCCAGGCCGCCGCAGCCACTGGACCGCTACCCGCTCTCCTCCGACCGCCCGCCCCGGCTGGGTCCCGAGTACCTGTCGAGCCGGCAGGCCAACGGCATCCCCGTGCCCAATGGATTTCCTAAGCCCGACGAGCCGCCGGAGCTCAACCGCCAGAGTCCCAACCCGCGCAGGAATAGCACGGTGCCCCCAAATCTAGTGCCTTTGGTTAACGGGAACATGCCCCCCGTGCACGCGGTCAACGGCCGACCGGGTCAGATGGGACTTCCCTCCGCGCTGGCGGGCGGTAGTCCCGCCGACATGGGCAAGAGACCCGCCTCGGTGTCCAGCACCGAGCACGACAGAGACGGGAAGGAGAAGCACAGACCGGACAGTCTCACGCCGGAGCTCTCCGAGAGCCACAAAAACAGGGCAGACCCGGACTGGATGGCCAAGGGCAAGACGGTGAGGGACCTGATGGCTCTGCACACGTTCGACAACAGGTTCAAGAAGGACCATGCGGCCATGCAACAAAGGGTTATGGGCTACGAGAGCAGCGCCACGGCGTCCAAGTCAGGTAGGCGTGCCGCGGTGTGGAGATGCCTGAATATGTTTTTTGTCATTTTGTGCGATTTTCCATTTTCTATTGTGTTCAGTGACTCATTCGTGCACCTGGAATGGGTTAATAGCGTGCACGAGTAGAAATGCAGCAGTAGGTCTGCAAAAAAAATGCAAGGTGCATACATGATATATTTGAAAGATTTTTGTTGTTTTTTGTTGTTTTTATTGTTTTGTAGCCTGTAGTGCAGCAGGAAAAACTGCAAAAATGCCCCGTCTTCTCTCCACCAGTGTAATTGTTGAGCCATCTGAGCTGTGCAACTCAACTATTTTTGTTTAACCCTTTCCCACCTCCAGACAGAGGAAAGCACCCCCGGAGCATGAAGAGAAAAGCCTCTCCTGAACCAGACGGAGACGGAACAGTTGCCAAGCTCAATGGAGAAGGACAGCAGTGGTTACCACCACCTACTGACGGACTGAAAATGCCTCCAGTTCCCCCGCCGAGCTTCGCCTCTCCCCCTTCCACGATATCCCCCCACTCCCGCACCACCCCACCTGAGGCGGCTCAGAACGGCCAGTCCCCCATGGCGGCTCTCATCATGGCGGCGGACAATGCGGGTGGGAACAGCTCCCCCAAGGACACCAACCAAGTCCACTCCACCACTCGGAGGAACAGCAACAGCCCCCTGTCACCGTCCTCCATGAACCAGAGGAGGCTGGCGCAGAGAGATGCATCTGGTGCAGGTACGCCCCACGCGCCAGGCATGGACCAAGTGCACCCCCAAAGCATTCCAGACTCCTCGGTACCCGGCAGCATACCCCTGTGCTGCACGCTGTGCCACGAGCGATTGGAGGACACGCACTTTGTTCAGTGCCCGTCTGTGCCCTCTCACAAGTTCTGCTTCCCGTGCTCGAGGGAAAGCATAAAGCAGCAAGGTGCCACGGGTGAAGTGTACTGTCCAAGCGGAGAGAAATGTCCCCTGGTTGGCTCGAACGTACCGTGGGCTTTCATGCAAGGAGAAATCGCCACCATCCTTGCAGGAGACGTCAAAGTAAAAAAGGAGAGGGACCCTTGATTTTGTTTGAACACTTCTTTGGGGAGGGGATGCAAAATATGAGTATAAATATATAAATATCACATACATACCATTCAAACAAACTAACGGACTTGTACATATTGGACCCAAGGGAAGAGTATACTTCGTAAACATGGTTGTATAATTTTTGATTTTTGAATACATTGTGTTTCTATATTTTTGAAGATAAAGGTATGTACTCATTATAATGGACTACGTTCCTCTTTGTTGATGTTTAACAAAATTCTTGATGTACTTCTAGGTCTGGTGGCAGTTCCTGTTTAACGTAGAATGTGACTAATGCTATTCTACGAGCACTTGGCAAAACTGAAATGCTTTTAGCTGTACTTGTATGCACTTGTTTAAAAATTGCCAAATACAATTTCTGATCTTGTATGAACTTATTGTCTGAGCTTGCTTCATTTGAGTGAATAAGTAACACGGGATCTGTGGACAGATGGTGAGGTAGCTACGCAGGCTTGTTGTGACGGCTCAGGAGACGTGATTTACGCTGCACAACATTAAGTAGGCTACTGTTTCAAGCTGCAGGGACGGCAGCTCTTTCTGCACACATGCCTTTTCATTATTCATGGGAAAAAGCATGTGCGGAACCCCTCCCTCCGCCTCCTTCCCCAAAAACAAGACACACTCTGTCCCAAGTTTGGTCCAGTGTGTGCATCACTGTAATTGATGGCAGCGTACCGAAATAGGTGCCAAGTCATGTTCAGTCGACTGGAATCTGTTGAGTCAGTGGATGATTTTCAACATGATAGTGTAACCCCGTCGTGCAACCACACAGACAAAATGTGCCACCCTGAACAACATTCCTAGCTTCCATACCGGTGCCACATATTTTCAAGCTTGTGTGCAAAAATTGTGTTTGACGTTCTGAGGGTGTTCAGGATTTTAGACAAACTGGTTATTCATGACGCACTTCCAACTTTTTGGTTCACTGAGCCAACCACGACGAATAAAATCAGCATTCCAAACTACCTCCCAAGCATGAATCGGATACACTAGCACTGCAGCAACACCCCTCCAACGTCACTGGCGCTACACCGTGCCTCCACAATGCTCAGAGCATATTTCTGCCTCGGTATGCAATGTGTGCTGTTTCAGAGTAAACAATTACGCCGCTGCTGCCCTACATACCAACCCCGGCCTGCATCTCTTCAGATGCAAATTTAATTGTTGCAGATTCATGACAGCACGGCCATAAAAAACAGCAATTCTGTCTCCGTAATGGCAAGTCGGCAGCCAGACTCCCCTCTACGAGCCGTGAGCGCCTCATGGGGTCGTTATGTGCCAAACTGCAGTTACTGTGTCTGCAAAGGAGACGCAATCTCAAGATTGTTTTTCGCTCCCTCAGACAAAGAAATCTCACTCCCTCGCTGCTGACACTGCAGCAAGTGGACACTGACATGGAGATTAATATCTAGCAGAGGGAGGGGGGGGGATTTGGTGTAGTAGGCAGGTGCGTAATTATTTGAGACATCCTGCGTTTTTAATCAAGGCGTCAGTGCAGCTCCCAAAATACAGCCATGGCCCGCAGATTTTTCTTTATCCAATGCCCATAGAAGGCTCTTACGTTGATGCTTTTTTTTTTTTTTTTTTTTTGGTGCTTCAGTTCCATTGGTTCCATGAATCTGCTCCTGGATTCAGGATTCATTGACCTCACTGTGTTTAAAGTGTATTTTGGTCGGCACCTCAGAGTCTTAACAGGGATTACCCGCTCTGTAATAAGCTGCATGGTGTCCTGATTAACTGATTGATTCATAATGTTGAATGAAAACATAGCCTTTGCACCCCACTGTTTAGTCAACGAAGAGGGGCGCGGATAATTCGTGTCTGAACTGTCAGACATTTCGAGCAAATAACAGCTTCCCCGATGTCATTTGAGGCTGAGAAGCTTTTGACCGCCAGAAACCTGTTTTTCACAAGTATGCTTTTCGAAGACAGCTATTTGTTTATGGAACTTTTTTTCCCCGTTCTTTGGAGAGTTATCTTATCAGTTGGACTTTAAACGCAGCCCAGTTTGCTAAAGGTTAATGCTTCAATGTGCTCACCAACAACACACCCACTCCATATTCCATCGCACATACTGTTCTCAGAGATTTTCTGTCGGCACTTTGACCTACTTGTTCCTTATGACAGTGTTGCTCGGAGCCAAGTTGGAATTGCCACATCCAAGGAAGGCAGGCTTTAGTTGCCGGGCATGAAGTATGATGCAACGACGCACAAGAGATCCTTTCTCTCTCTCTCTCTCTCTCTCTCTCTCTCTCTCTCTCTCTCTCTCTCTCTCTCTATCTCTCGTCCCGTAAAGATTTATCTCGGCGTAGCCAATACCTGTTTGTTCAGTGCTGACTAAAATAGTCTACGCCGTATCTAATCCAGTGATAATGTGTCCCTGGAAGTGGCTCTGTCATAACACAATGCTGTGGTGTTGCATAGTTACCAGAGAAACCGGTGCACAGCAAGCAGATGCTCCGGTGCAGCGCGTCCATTTATATGCAGGAGGGAACATCATGGAGTGATTTCAGTAAACAACCGCCATGCAAAGACAAGGTCACGTAGAGTTGATGGCATGAAGTTCAGCTTGAATATTTATGATCATACATATATATATATATTTTGTTTATACGACTACTCTCCTCTGTTTTCAGTCTAATCATGCAGGAGCGTTGTCTGTTTAATGACTCACAGGCTTTTCTTTTGGTTTTCAAGAGGAACCTTCATGGATTTTTTTTATGTTTAAGCCCCTGCTTAGGAGACAAACATTGTTTGACTTTGATGTGCTCTTACCTTGGAACCATTTTAAGGTAAACCGTGTCAGACATAGCGTCTGAGAGGGAGCCAGGTGAAGTCCAGGTGAAACTGATATCACCTGAGGCATAGATTCATTTAGATTCCTCCTCCTTCGGCTGCTTTATTGTAGTCGCTTTTGTCTGAAGCTGCGCTACGGTTTAGCTTACAGTCATTTAGTTCGCATGGATCCGAACAAGAAACACGTCCCCCAACCCAAACGTTCTTCCTCAAGCTGCCGCAACACACAGCATAATCAATGGCCATAAAACTCCACATTGACCGTTTGATTGATTCACGAGACACATGTTAATTAAACTAAGTGTTACAGGCCATAACAGATAAGTGACGCAGAGAGTCCTTCGCCTCCCCGCCTCTCCTTTCAATGGTTAACTAAGCTGTTGGTTGGTCTGCAGTGTTACACAAGGATGTGGATGTGATAGTAAAGCCATAACTGGGTTGGACAGAGTTCATATTTGTTGTCTAGCCTGCTCAGATAAGCATGTGTTTGATGTTTCTGGTTCAATTATGCTGGCTTAATTATTGATGTTATGAAGAAATATAAAAAAATGACACATCATAAAGTCATTAAATCACATTTATAGACAGCCATTTAGTTAGAAAGAGCACGGCACTAACGCTGACAGCATTCACATCGGAGTGCATTCAAAATTTCAAATCCTTCGGCATTTATTTTACATTAAAACGTTGAATGCGGCCCAGTCGGTGAGTGGAGGGAGGGGATGTGTGGGAGACAGTGAAGCACTCGGCGTAGCCAGCTGTTTCACTAATGAATCTATGTTTAGCACAATAAATCAAGAGGCATGCTCGTGCTGCTGTAATCCCCTGAAAGCGAGCGGAGACATGGACGCGCCAAAAGCAGAATCTGGTCCACATTTCTCCCCTCCCAGTATAACTGATCCTCGTGGTTAATTTTAGACCTGTCAGGGAAAACAAGGTCACAGCAAATGTTGTATCGAGGACACGCTCCTATCTGCCTCTTTTTTTCTTCTACTCATCAATCAAAGTTCCCCTTTGGAGTTAGGCTCGGGCTCCTGCGAGACTAGTAATGACGGTTTCTCTTCCCAGCACCGGGGGAGAAGCTAAAGCTCCAACCAGCAATTAGGAGGAGTACGGTTGAATCCGCAAGATGTGTAAAATTCCCCTTCTGATTCTTGGCTTGCCCCCCCCAGAGGTTTTGATTTTTTATATTTTTACATCTGACTGGTCAGGCCTGGCTACCATGAAGGCCTGATTACAGTGCTAAGTGCCAACTTTGCTTGCTCTCAGACTGGTATGAGACCCAATTACTGCAAACAGCCTTTACGAATTGTTCTGTGCTGGAGTTCAATGAGCTTGAATCTTTTTGGTTTAGCGGCTTTTTTTTCTGTTGAGTATCAGCGAGAAACTGTGTCTTTTAGAGGTCACTCAAATAAAATGCATGTTTTAAGATATACTTTTAAGATGTTCTAGTGTCTTTCTTTCCCCCACACACACTTGTTTGCCTCTACACATGTTTGTACACACCGTCGTCATACTTTGTGAACAACATTCTCCATATTTTTCTCGCATTTCTAGATCTGTCTTTTCCCCCCTTTTGTCCTCCCTTTTCTCTCTGACTGGCGGTTACGCTCACACTCTCAATATTCCTGTATTCCTCCTCTCTGCTGTGGTGTTGCTGTGAATCAAGTCTGTGAAATGGAAATGAGGACTCTCTCGCTCGCTCTTTCTCAGCCTCCCTCTCTTTCCAGACATCAAAACGATGCTATGCCTCCAATGTTTTTCTCAGATCTTGGAGTGCTGCCAAATCTTATAAGTGGAGCAGAGAGAGAGAGAGAGAGAGAGAGAGAGGTGCGGGAAGAGAGTGAGCAGAATGCAGAGGAATGAGAGGGGGCGCAGCACAAAAAGATGAAAGGAAAGAGGATGAAATATGAACAAGGGAAAGAGGCAACGTGGAGATGAGGACAAAGCATGGGACTGATCCAAGAGCATTTGGGCTTTTTCTCATATTATAGCCGAGCCCAGCACAATCCCGCCTTTTTCTGCTGAGCAACTACTCCTAAGCTTCTGGCTCAGGATCAGCTGATAAGATGGCGCGCTGCTACTATGCCAAATGAAAAATGGGAGGCGAGAGAGGGGAGTGTTATCTTGTGCAATCGAGAATGTTTGGTACATAACAGTATGGCAGTAGAATGAAGCCGCGGCTCTAAATTTATGAAATTTGTAATCTAAAAAATACCCCTGCAGATATCCAATTGTGTAAAACAAAAGTCCTTTCTTATTTTTCACTGAACATACCTTCCAGACAGAGGGGAGGGGCATGCCCGTCACAGTAGTAAGATGCTTGTTGCCACTTCTGACACGGCGAGCTAAAGTTAGATTCAGCCATCAATCTGAGCTGCACTAGGACTAAACAGCAGCTAAAGCACAGCTTTGCTCTGGAAGGATCCTCCGCCTGCTGCACTTTCACTGCTTCGGCATATTGCAAACGAACCACGGTTTGCCACGTGCATTGAAAGAAGGAAAGTGGACCAGACCCTTTCTCCTTGTGTGTGTGTGTGTGTGTGTGTGTGTGCGAGTGCAAAGGCATAGGCGGATAGCAAGTGAGGGCTTTCCCTCTGCAGTCCCGAGGTGCTTGTTTAGTCATCTGAGAGCCTGGGCTCAAATGGATGTGATAGCACGTGAGGGGCCATATGTGCAACGCCTTGTACGCTGAATAACGACACAAAGTCCATGTAAGGTAACGCAGAATATGCCTGAAGTCAACACACGAAGGATAAGCAGATCATCATAATGTGCCGCTACAAAGATCCATGTGAAGACAACAGCCACAGTGATACAGTAAAACGTTTCATCCAAACGCAAAACTATCTTTGCCTTGCCGGCCTGTGAAGAGCCTGACGAGGCGACGGGCCGATGAAGGCCTCAGCCTCCAGGGTGTGTCAGCGGGTCCACGACGGTGGGATGCTCATTTCCTCGAGTGCCCGTCTTATTTCACTCGCTCCCCTGTAGGGCCGGAGCCACGGCCAGTTATCGGCAGGTCAAGCCGGGACACAGCGCTCAGTGTGTGCACGCAACGAGATCAGCTGCCTGCACCACAACCGCACAATTAAACTTCCAGCGACGCGTTGCCAAACAACAAAAAAAAAAACTTTTACGTGTTGCATAAAACCAGGATTCCTGAGAGATCCTCAATGTGTTCTACATCATCTTTCATCTCCTTGAAGGCATACAGTTGTCAGAAGATGAGAACAACACTCAGATATTCTGTCTTCATCTGCGAATACGACGGGTGTGCATGCCCACACACACACATGGAAGCACACGCACAATAATACCCATCCACAAGCTTGCTGTATTTTTTTTTATGTTACATAACTGTGAGTGGGAGCAATTTCTCCTCTGAGTGCTAATGTTGTTGTCAATCAGGGCTTTATAGTGGCAGCCAGTGCACAATCTCTGCAGAGGCAGAATAAAGCTTTTATCGCCTTTGTTCACCCTCCCTTGCCTGTCAAAATGTTCTATTCTCTTGCTTTTACCTGCGCCTCTTGTTCCTCCCTCTCTTTGTGTCTGCGTGTATCGAAAATTATTTTCCCGAGAAGTGTTTACGCTGTCTCGCAGCCGTGGAACATTTGAGTTGGAGTTAAAGAGCGAGAGGGGGTTAGGTCAACACAGAGAAGAAGCGAGGCCTGTGTTTGACAGGTGTGCGCTATTATTGGAGCCGGTGACTTCGAGTGTATTACACAACTGTGTCGCTCGGACGGGCTTATTTAGACCGCTAGCAGAGCCTTCGGAGTATCTGATAACTGGGCCGAGCATGTCACAACAGGTGTCGGGGGGGATAATGGTACAGTAAATAAGAGAAGGGTTTTTATAGCTCAAGGTTGATCTCAAATTTGGAGCGCTTGGAGAAAGCATTCCCAAATGTAATTCTGCGGGCACTGGCACAAAGGCCATCCAGCTGGCGGGATTTAACAAAAGCACACTTGTATTTAGCCATCATCAGATGAAGTATGCTAATGACAGGTTGTGCTGGATATACTGTATACATGTCTGCTGCTCTGTAATGATATAATCACAGAGCAGAAACCGCACTCCTCCCTTGTCCTCCTCGTCGGCTGGAATGTGCAGGGCGAGAAAAATGATCCAATGTCATCTGGAGTGATGGAAGCTTCTCTGTTGAGCCAGAGGGATATGTTCAGGGAATAGGAGGAGGGTGGGGGAAGCGGGAGCGGGGGAGGGGGGGGGAGGGGGATATTTCTGGTCGAGTGTGAGTTTGAGTAAGTCCGGGCAACAAGCCAAGCATGCCGATAGAGGGGAAGGGAGGGGTGGCAGGGTTTTGGAGCGAGAAAGGAGAGAGATAGAAACCCTTTTGGGCTGGTGCACTGTCAGCTTCACTAGCACACAGCTGCTTCTGGAAAATTCTGCACCCTGCCCTACTAAACCACCAGGCATGACATGAATAACAAGAGTGGCCGAGCCGTCAACAGCGGATACTTTTTCTTTTGACGTGGGCCTAACAGACTGGTACAAATGCCCTGGCCTTGCACATCGTGGAAAAATCAACAATGAGGGGGACACCGGGGCACAATGTGGAAATGAAATCACGGGTTTAGAAGGCTTTGTCTGGACAAGGACGCGGTTGACACAGACCCCGAGGGCTTTGGAAAAGGCTGTGCAACAAAATGCCAACTGATGTGTTTTGATGGGGTTACTTGTTCACCGGCCAGTCACTAATTGTAGAGTAAGAAGAAACCCCTGAATTGCTCTCAAAGCAGAGGCACACACGAGCTGGCGTGCGTCGCTACGTTTCCAGCATGACAAGTCAACACTCCCGAGTCTAAGTACAGCCTTTCCAGCAGTGTGTGAGTGCCGCTCCGCAGATGAGATAATGCTAGCCCTTATGCGTCCATGAGGTTGTTAGCCGTGCTCAAACCTCTCCGGTGTTGACATTTCCCTGCCCGACCTGTCTGAGCACATAAGGCCATGGAGGCTGCTCTCAGGTTGACTGTATCCATAGCTGATAAAGAGGTGAGTCACCCGCTCATCCATCCTGCTCTGCCTGGCAGCGGTCTTACCCTTATCCCCCATCATCCTCATTCACAAGGCCTTATGTGTACACCCAGCACATGGTGGATTGTATGAATAGCAGCGACCGCGTGGCTCGCCGCTGACACCTGACATTTTCATGCCCCAACAAGCCGCTGATACATTTGGCGCTTGGCACGCATTCCTCTCCCGGGTTTATCCATCTGTTGATGCGGAGCCCAACCCCCCCCCCCCCCCCGGCCACTACTATGTTCTCGTAACATAACACGAGGCTCGCCTTTCCCTCTATTCATCTTAACATGCGAGAGCACTTCACGGCACAGCCGTCGCCCCTCCCTCCTCCATGTTTTTCTCTGGCTCTCGCTCGCTCCCCCTTCACGCCGTGCCGTCTCTCTTCCTTTCCCTCACACGCACAGCACAGTCCACCCAAGTCCTCAGTCTCCAGGTTGGAGAGTCGGCGCCCGGCGAGTCTCAGAAACCCACGATGGACGCCGAACCAAAAAGTGAGATGGGCATTGCGTAAAGCCGGAGTGATAGTGCTGGCAACAGAGCCAGTGTACGCTCGTGTGTGGAGGCAGGGTGCTTCCTGGCCGGGTGCCAACTTCCAGCAGCAGCAGCAGCAGCAGCACTGCAGCATGTCAATGTGTCCGTTGCCAGGGAAACAGGGAGAGCACACACAGCAACACGGCCCACAGAGCACCGCGTCGGTACGTTTCTCCCTCTTCGCTTTTGATTTTGAAATGCTCAATGAAACGATGCTGCTTTCCTGTCCAGCGGGGAGCAACACGCATAGTTCATACCCCCCCCCCCCCCCCTCCCCGCCCTCCTCCCCCTCTGCTTATGGGCCTCAGCCAACCAGAAGGACACGACCCCTCACCGGCTTCCCAACAAAGAAACAAAGCCCGATGTGCTAACAGGTGATGAAACCCAGTAATGCTTATGATTTGGGTGAATCCACACTTACAGGTATTGTGGCACACTTGGCGGCCATGGAGACTTACTGTATGTACTTTGAAAAGAAACTGTAATCATGTATTCCAGAGAATAAATAAAAGTAATTTGCCATGTCTTTTTAAAATGCGTCCTTCGTGGGCTCCGCAGGGTGTGAATTTTGTCGCCCTCGCTGCACATGTTATCAGGTCGATGATTGCACCCTGCAGCAAACAGCTTGGCTGTGAGTTATTACTGGCGGGGGTATACTCCTCCATCAGGCATTGTGAAAGAATGACCTCAGATACATCAAGCAGAGCGGTGGCTCTGTTGCAAAGTCACAACTTGCAACATAAGTCATGCGTTTTAGTCTGTTGAGCCACAAAGTGCCACAGCAACCTAATCAGTCTGTCTCAAGCTGTGACCTTGATCAGAGTAGCTTCTCTATATCACTTTGCGGACACGACTCTGCTTTCCCCTCCATTTAATAGTGAAAGTGAAAAATATTCATCTTAACGCTGTAATCCAATCCATCACTCTGGAACAGCCTGTATTGTGCTCTGTTTAAGGCATACACCTTGTAACAGAAGCTGTTTACAGAGTCCTCAGCGAGAAATCGCGCTATCTTTATCTCTCTGCTTGTCTCCAGGTCTGTCTATATTCAGGCTTTTTATGCATCGGCCATGATTGAAATGAATGACTACACAATGTGTCTTGTGACCACATGTAAAATGTTAATAGGTTTGAACATAACATCTTAAATGCCAGTGATTAGCTTTCATTTGGGTGACTGTTTCTGCGTAGCTGAAGGACAGCTAAAGGACACCTCAGTCAGCCACACCTAACCTGGCACTCTTATCCAAGTCTGGCTCCGTCTGTGCTTGTATCACTGGAGGGGGAAGGGGGTGTGCCAACTATAGTGCCTTAGTACTTTTCAGAAGTCTATCGGTGCCTGTGAGTGGCCTAACAGCTGCTGCAGTGTCTGAGCTTGCTCGGGGACGCAGATGAAAGTGCTGATGTGACCTGTTATTTTGGGTTGTGTGGTGCCCTGGAGGCCAAGGCATTTCTGGAAGAGACCGGGCAAGATTGTTGGGGTTGTGTGGGGGGCGGGGCCGTGCCCAGAGGGGATCTTAGCAGAGAGTTTCTCCCAGAATGCAATGTGACCCTCGTTGCCACATGGCGCTGTGGGAATCCTGAGGGGTGTGGAATCGCTGACAGTACCGGGCTGAGCGATGCACACAGACACGAGCACCGAGATTGATGTCTCTGATGATTGTCGGTATTTCTGGCTGTCTTTTGTACTTGAAGGCAGGGACTGCTGACGGCCTGTCATGCTCTGAGTTTTACACATTGTTTGATCTTTTCTACACTTTGTGTTGAGTTTCAAAGCCCATTCTTGACATTGAGAACACAACTAACTCACCTCAAAGTCCACAGTCCAATGTCACAAATCACACATTTGCCTCAAGGTCGTACATTTAACACATCATAGCATCTTCTACAACCGATATTTTACTTTTAAGCCAATATGGAGGAAAAACCCTTGAAGTGCTCTGAATAAGTGGAAAATTTGAAGATCTATGATCTAATGACAACCATTATTTCGAAATAAAATCCTGCAATATGATCCAGCTAGTGGATTCACTTTAAGGGGATTGTTTCATCAGTTTCAAATCCGTAAAATAGTTTCACATTAGTCTTTCGTTCTTGTATGATGATATTAATAATTGTATGCTCATTATCAAGGTATATTATTTATATATTTTATGTCATAGTAGTGAGGAGCTGTAGTACTGATGTCTGTATTCAAACACAAAACTCCCAAATGTACTTCAACGGTACTGGCATCATTGATAGAGAAGGTGAAACTTAATTATGGAAGTTAAAAACCTTTTCCATTGTGCAGAACCCAGGGTTTAGTCCTATGGGGGGGCTTGGTAAACAAACTAAAGTCATGTTTACATTCAGTGTTATTCTCCAAAATGCATTGCAAACCCCACAGGGATCCTTTCACAATATTAAAGATCGTAGTATCAGCATTCCTAGTATTACAGTATGTACCTCTTATCATTTTTCGCTCAGCAGCTTTCCTTTTTAAATTGCCTGCTGTTACCCTGACCTGTTTCTTGCCTCAAGCGAGCACTACCTCTGCCCTTCGTCTGCTGCCTCCACAACTTGTTTCGGTCAATAAATATAATCTTCAAGAAATGTCCGAATGTTCTTTTTCTCTCCCTTAATTTCTTGACCAACACGGACGGTGATGTTTTCAAAATCTATTACTGCAACGTCGTTCTTCCAGTGTGTATTATTGACTTGTTATTCTGGTGATACATGCATTTTAACTCCCTCTAATTAATCTAACTTACTCGGCATCTGCTGGAAGCCCCGTTCCATAACAGCAGCTGCTACATGCCTGAAATGTTAATGTCAGACATCATACCAGCATTAACTCTCTCCGCTGGCTGTAAATGTTATCATAGATCTTTGCTCAGACATAATGCTCCCATTTCCATTCAGCTCACACGTGGTTGTAATATAACAGCCCGTTTGGCTCGGCGCATGAGAGAAAGATGCCATGTCATTTACTTAATTACACGTCCCCTATGGCTCGCACCTTGAAAACGACTTGATTTATTTGGTTGCCACTTGCAGAAAATCATCCAGGATTCCCAGTGTCCCTTTGTTCTGAACTTCATCAGAGAAGCCTCGTCCGTGTACAATATGACACTATATTAATTAAGAGGGATACTTGCAGGTTGCTCCATAAATCATTTTCATCACATTTCCATGCTTGGTCTAACATTGCCATTTGCATCTTGTTCCCCTCAAAACAGAGTACGCCTCTCTGAAGAAGCAGGAGGCCAGAATCTCGAGAAGGAAACGGCTTCATTGTTGTGTTATTCTCAGAGAAGGATGGATAACAATGCTGACTCACTGATGTTATCATACTCAACATCTGGGGCATTAAAGAGGCAGTTCTGCCGGGTTGAAAATGAAAGTTATGATGCGAAATCCCAAAGTCACTTGACATTATTTCCACAGCCGGCCTGTAAACAATGTTTTTCTTTTTTCAATACAATTTGTGAACCAATGAAACTCATACTTATATTTTGTTTTTGAGTAGAATGTGTGTGTACGTGTGTGTGAGTGCATGTGTGTGCCTGTGTGTGTGTATGTGTGTGTGTGTGTGTGTGTGTTTATGCATTAAGCGCATTACACGCTGTGATTTCAGCAGACCTCACTGAGAGAAGCAGCCTCATTTTATCCTTCAATCAGATGACAAAGCATGCGATGCCAGTTCTCTGGTTACAATATTGCTTATTATATTATAAAGTCAACATTGGTTCAGTTCTTTGGAGATCTGAATCACGTGATTGTATGCAGACAAAGGCCCGAATCAGACTGCTTTGCTACTTTAGCCGCTCATGTGATCTGCACTCAACACCAAAGGGCCCGTCTCAGCCTCGCGCTCCCCCCGACCGGCACAGAGGCAGTCTGTTACCAGAGAAACAAAGGTCAGTGTACAGTGTCGTCACATTTTCAACTCACAAGACGAATCTTGAAAGAGACTAAAGGGCCACAAACAAACACACATTGTTTTCACTCAAACAAGACACCGTTTGTTGTTGCTCTGGGCTGTGATGTCATTGTTATGGTTCATCCTCTCTGTGAGCTCTGATCCTCAAATAGCATCAAGCTGAAAAATGTTAGTGTTTGCTATTAAGCGAATGCTCGCTAACAACAGCTAATAAAATCTTAACGGTTGTCGTCATTTCAACCACCAAAATTGACAGTCATCTGCAGTGTTGCTTGTGTTTCAGTGTCACACCCACGCAACCTCCCCCTTGCACAAATACAAACATGCAAGTATTCATCTAACATCACAAATATAGATCAGTGAATTTTTCTGAAATCCCAGTGGGAAACTGTGCTACATATACTGTGCTTTCTGGAGCTGCACAAAACACTCTGATCTGTGCAATACTCTGTGAATACCATCATTATATGAGGCTGAAGAGAGGCTGAGAGACATAAATCTGATTATATTTCAAAAAGCTTTTTACAGTTAACTTAAAAATCACAGCAACTCTTTCACTCAGGAAGCAGTGAACTCCTAATGCAGCCGACCTTTGATGATGTAAGTGATGTAATCCTTGTGATAAATGCGTCAGGCTTTGGCCTTGGGCTGCTCTGAATGTTCTACTCCCTGAAGGGCTAGCAGGCTAAACGGTCCGAAGCACCCCCCATCAATACACCACCAAGCACCAATCTGGATCACCTCAACTGGTGCAATTAATCTTGGCCTTGTAACAAGTTGACAGGTCTTCATCCAAACAACAAACAAATCAGGCACGTTGCGGTCTGATGACGGTGGCGGGGGCCAGATGTTAATTTGGAAGCAGTTCTGCAGTTACCATCCTAATAAGTGAGGTTGCACACCGTCTTTACGTGAGATTAAAAATTCAAGCGCAGCGTGATCAAAGTGGGATTACTCGGCTAAGCTTTCTGTAACAAAAGAAGCAGAGGTGGAACAGCAACGTTAAAAAAATCATGTATTTTCCCACCCTCCTGTAATGCTTTTTAATGGGATTTACACTGCAAAATGTGTTGCTTTTTAGATGACCTTATTACCATGCTGTTCAGTTGTAGTTTACATCAAACGCAAGGCTAAGACATCCTGAAAGATGGATATGACATTCATAGAATAAAACTGACATATATATTCTAAAAGGATTAGTTGAACTTTGTTGGAAATATTTTTATTTTCAAATGTGCTTCTCGCTGAGAGTTAGATAAGAACATTGATGCCCTCTCCTACAAGTAAAGCTACAGTCAGGAGACACTTAGCTTAGATTAGCATGAACACTAAATTCAGGGTTTAACCGCTAGCTGTGCTTTCTGCCAAAAGGTAAAAAGTGTAATTGTGGAGTGTAAAATTTACACATTGCAGTTTTAAATGGGGTTATGAGTATTTATTGGCTGTGAGCAGGAAGTCTCTGAGTTTGTTTTTTTTAACTTCTAGGCATAGCTAGCTGTTTCCTATCGTATCAGTCTTTACGCTGAGCTAAGCTAACCGTCTACTGGAATCATAATGAGTATACAGATACGAGAGCAATAATAATCTCCTCATCTGTGTGTGTGAAAGTGTTTGGGAAAGAACACAATATATATATAAAGCATGCTTCACCAGGAGCTAAAGAGCGAGTCCTCCATGGATGAGAGGCAGTTGTTTCTGACATGTCTTCAAATTTATCTTTATTTCAGCAGGTGTCTAGTGAAGCGAGCCATGTTGGGCGAAGTCACGTCTATTGAAGTAGGCTGCACAATGTTAAGTAACATGACAGTTTTCTGTCAATCTGAGTTGAAATGAGCTCGAGCAATGAGTCTGACTGGAGGACTGTCGATGACCTGCTTTAAATTGAACACAATACAATGCAAAGAGGTCCAGAATTACATCATTATTGCATTGTTTCTTAGATTCACACTATGTTTGGATCCCATTGAAATGTGCTTTGCAGTAATGGGTGCCACGGCTAGTGCATAATCAGCTAAGTACACCATTAGTCAAGAGATTGCATAACTTCTATATTTCATGAGATTCTTTGACGTTGCCTCATTCTCACAGGAGCGTATGAGGAATGCTTATGCAGCTGCAAGTCAGCATGGAGCCACGGCAGTACAGCCAGTGTATTTGTACAAGGTAATGTTTGAATGAAATAGTTAACGTCATCAGTTCAGTATGTTCTAATAAATTCCTAAAGAGTTACTCAAGTCAGTTTGCATCTTGGCTCCAATTATGGAGCTTTGCTTTCCTGTCATGAAGGTGAAAAACAAAAACACAACAAACAAATCAAAACCTGTAAACATAAACGAGCAGCAGTGGACAAACAGCTCTGTTACTAAACGGTTCATACCAAGAGCTGACTTGGTCACCTGCCTTCCTGCGTGACTATTTCTTTCAAACACAAAGAACTGTGTTGTCCAATTGTGAATGATGTTATATTTTATTTGTCCACTTGATATCTTTTTTGCAGAGCTTTCGCCCATACTTTTTGGTCTTTGCATCAGTTTACACAGTTTGCAGTGAGGTGGAACTGTTCACCTGTTATATACAATCAGAACAGATTTATCCACATTACAACTGAGCAAACATATACAGATGAAGACCAAATCATATGGTTAAAAGCTCTGGGAAGAGCGTAGTTGATGTTCAGTTGGGATTGTTTGTGAAATTGCTCTTTCCAACGTCAAAAAAACACATTTGCACGTAACAGTGGTGTACGAAAAAAAGTTAGACCTCTTTCTTTTCTTATTAATTAGCACAACATATAAATGTTCCCCTTATAATTCATTTTGACCTCAATACTTATAACCATAGCAGTGTACTGTTCTGCAAGAACTACCACACCTATCCCTTTGTCCTTTTCTTGTTAATACTGTTTGGTTGAAATGGGATGAATGATTAAATGAAAGCATGGTGATAAATAATATAGTAGTCTCTCTCACCTTGTACCTCAACTTGAACCCTATTTGGTCATTCCATAGCACCTGGGCAGCAAAGGGTTAAAATGTCTAAATCTGAATCAAACTGATTTGTGTTCGTAAACAAATAAAAAAAATAGCTTGTCCTTTGAGGCTGAGGTAACCACCTGGCTAGTGGAGCACACACACAGAGAGTATACCATCAACTTGCTGCCCTTAACACAAGAAAATAGTGTTATGTCAGCGTACAGAGAAATAGCAGTAAAGTGGGAAGCAGAGAGGTACAAAGAGGTGTGGAGGGAGGGGGGGTGCTCTGAGATTCAGGCTGTACCTGAGGCGTGGAGGGGTACATCATTATTCAGAGCGGCTTTGATGTCGAGGCTGGGTGGATCTCACGGAGCAGGCGAGAAGCAGTTCTAATTAAAACAGTAACAATGCAGCCCAAGTTGCCCTGAAGAAACGGGGGCTTTGAAGAGTCACTGAATGCCCCATTTAGAGCTGGCTGCCCACAGATAACAGCAGATATTACACTGGCGGACTCCGAGGCCTCTGTCGCAAAATGTGTATTTTTTTTTTTTTACTACATTGCACAAAGCATGCCTCTCAGTGTGTGTGTGTGTGTGTGTGTGTGTGTGTGTGTGTGTGTGTGTGTGTGTGTGTGTGTGTGTGTGTGTGTGTGTGTGACAAGCTTTCCGTGTCCTACTTTCCGGGTTCTTTGGTGGTGTTGTTGGCCTGACAGGAGCGACAGATTGAGATGGGCTGCTGGTACTCAGAGGCCAGGCGAAGACAGGAAAGCCTGTGGGATCTAGGCATGACAGGTAGACAGAGGGGAGACAGAACTTCATTATAGCCATCGCAGAGAGGAGCTTTGCGTGTGAAATTAGCGTCCCCGCTCAACACAAGAAAATCATTTTGTGCTCTCATATTTCTAATCTGATCCATTTTTACAAAAAAGAAATTCAGACACAACAAAGCATAAACCCATAAAATCCAAAATTGCCCTCATCCCGTCAATGGTATAGCGCTGTTCACTGGCTTGTATAACGCAGATTTTCCCCTTGTCCGCCAAGCATTATTTACGTCGCTCCTCATATCTAGTGAGGCATATTGCTCTGAAAGGCCCAAGTGGGCTGTAGAGAGATCTGAGTGATGCTCTGAGACAGTAGCAGTTCAGAGAGAACGTCTGCACAGAGAGAAGGGTCTAATTTTAACTTGGAGACAGAGGAGCTCATGAAACAGCTCTCCGCCTGGCTACAGCTCAATTATTCATCAACACAAGAAGTCTCTCAACTAAAAAGCCTGACACGTTATTCATGCCCCCCTTCTTCTTCCATGCTGTTTCATTCACACACAAAACCAGCCACACACACACACACCAAAGCTACCCACCCTAGCCTCTTCTTGAACCATACAGTGCCCTCCAGAAATGCAGACAGGCTTTGGTGGAGATGAGTCAAAAGCACACATAATGAGGTGTATACTGTTTTACAAAATCTTTTTTTTTTTTTAAAGCAGTGGTTCAGAAAAGTGAACTTTTATTTTGAAAATCACAATCAAATGCAACCAGATTTATTCTGATTTCAACATATTATTGGTTAGTTTATTTCTGCTGTGGTTAATTGTGGGTTATTCTATTGACATGTTTTCTAGGTGTTGATAGTGGCTGTAGAAAAGCCCTCAGAATACGCAACCAAACTCAGGGTGAGGGATTTGTTTTCGGCGTGAACACTTTGTCTGATGACTCAATTTCTGTTTGGAAC
Organism: Clinocottus analis; assembly: GCF_023055335.1. Taxonomy (NCBI): domain Eukaryota; kingdom Metazoa; phylum Chordata; class Actinopteri; order Perciformes; family Cottidae; genus Clinocottus; species Clinocottus analis. The sequence goes on along the minus strand of NW_027176240.1, from coordinate 15,196,472 downwards.
AAAACAGCAGGCGTCATCTCTGCCGGATGACCAGTCATGTGACACGAGGCTGACTCCACCACCGCTGGTCGTGTAGTAGGAGAAATTACAGAATGAATCACAGTTAGTTTAGTTTCTAATAACTCAGTGGTCTTGAGCTTGGACTTCCCTACGTACGAGGAAACAGCTGAGTGGTATTTACTACTTAATCTCAGTGACAGCAAATCAAATGGGAGACAAAAAAACAACCTTTAACTATTATAATAATCGTTTTCTTCAGTGATAAGTCACAGGCCACTTGGATTCACACCAGCTTCCTTCCAGTTGCTTGTTGGAGTTTCTCATGGAAAAAACACTGCGGGTCTTATTCAGATTATTCAATATGTAGGTTAAAAGCATCGAGCATCCGGATCATATGCCTGCAGCTGCACATACGCTATGTGAGACTGGGCTGTGACCGATTGGGAAGTTAGTCAGACAAACAGCTACAGATTCCTGGTCAGCACAAGCGTCTGACTGATGTGCGGATGCAGCAGTCTGAACCTGTTGAATGTCTGGAAGTTGCCGAGAGGCCTAAAAGCAACTTCAGGCAATCTGGGAGGGGACTTGCCCCTGCTGTGATAATGACACACTAGACCCATCCAGACAAGCTGACAAATTGATGCTGAGTCCGTGTTTTCATACTTGTGGCAAACATGGCTCTCTTTGCTCTCTCTGATGGACAGTGACAGTATGATGATGTCTATGAATTTATGTTTCGTTTTAAGATCTAAGATCAAGCGTGGAACTAAAGAGGCTTTGTGTAAATATCTCTCTCTGATTTTATTTGTTTTCAGCAACAGACAACAAATCCAAATGTGGCTGCATTAATCTGCAGGATCAATAGAGAAAATACAATAACGCATCCTCTGTATTATTGCTCTGCAGTAAGTACTTTCCTGAACATTTTTCATTACCCAAACAGAGATTTATGATCGATTTGCCTGCCACAGCATATAATGCTGCTGAACTTTGTGGTGTGTTTGTGTTAATGTGGATTTAGTCCCGGCTAAGTCTATCTGTGACAGGCAGCAGGTGCTGTAGATCATGTAGAGAGGGAGATTGGGCGAGCTAAAGACAGTCAGGTGTGGTGCTGTTTGCAGATAAGGCCACCGAGGCTAACTTTAACGTCTGACGAGAGAAAGAAAAATTTGCTCTTGCTCTTGCTCTGGAACATTGGCTGCAGAGATGGAGGTGATTTACGAAACATATCCTCCCTAAGTATATGTCGGCTTTAGACAAGAGGTCAAAAATAACCCATTTGACCATTTGTTAAAGTCCCCCCTCAAGACGTGATTGTCAAATCACAGCTTAGCAACCAGTTGCAGCAAGTCTGTCAAGCTCTGGATTTCACTACATGTTGAAGCAATGGTTAGGTGCTGTTATTAGAGACTCTTTTTTTCTGGAGTTTAGAGTGTCTTTCCAAAGCAGAAGTCAGAAGACCAAAAGTGTAAAAAAACTGATTAGCTAGTTGTCTGTCTGCTTTATCACAGGCCATCCTTTGCATATCTTGAGAATTGTCCATCAAATATACTTAAGACTGTATTGCTGGGGACCCAAGGACATGCATTATATACTTTAGTGCATTTAAGACCTGACAGTTTCAAATAGTTAACTAGTAAAAGTACCATTAACATGTCTGAGGATTAAATAAAGACGGCCAATCATTTTTTAAAGAAATGCTTTCAAAACAATAATTTGAGAAGATATCTTGCCAGCTAAATCAAGTTATACTCTGGATATGTATCTTTCTTTTCACTAAAATGCATTTAAAACTTGACTTCTTATTTACAGAGCTTAAATATAGGAAATAATGTTGTCCATTAATATTAAACCAAAATTACACTCCCTCCTGGAGGTTGGCTGATTTAAGCACTGTTCGTGCTGTTAGCGATGTTAGCTGCTAACCATGCAGAGGCAAGCCCAGCAGGTGTCGCTTGGAAGTCTGTTCCACCAGCGGGCAAAGTGTTAAAATGATTGAGCTCGCCCTCAGATAAGTGTTGGTTTCAGGTTCAGGAAGGGCGAAACACATTTTGACGAGGAACAGTATTCCACAATTCAAGGTGGAGCTTTGAAGTATAATATAAAGCTGGATTGTTTAAAGGATAATAATGTATCATTGTATTGTTTTAGAGTAAAATCTGAATCTCGACGTAACCCTCAATATGTCTGTCGCGTAAAAAGTGCTTTCATATCTAAACTTCATCATAGCATCGTAGCTGTTTGGGGCTCTTGTAGTGGGGCCACAGGCAGTTGCCTGCATGGACGTATAGTAAAGTCTGCCCTTGGTGTTTTTTCTTGTGAACAAGAGTGTGTTTCACTGGTGTATCTGAGTGGCCGCGACTCTGTGTATGACGCAACTATGTCATGGCAGGTGTATTGCTGAGGACCTGGGGAGGTCGGCGCCGAGTGTGAAACTGTTTGTATGAATGGTTCTCGAGAATTGCTTGATGGATGTGAGAATCCTGCTTTTGTACACCTATTGGTAAATCTGCCACGTTGTCAATGTAAAGTGCATTTCTGCCGTGTGCGAACCGAAAGCTTCACATAGCAACAGTGACTAATGGCAGCAGGGCTCAGCAAAGTGTCAATTGGTACATTTCCATCATCATGGAGGATGACATCATGGATACTCTCCTTTCCTATCATGCCCCTTTTAGACGTTGTACGTGAATCGCGTATTTTTTCCAACGTGGAAGTAGATAAACTGCAGGACACTGACAGGGACGGAGCACAGGACACTCCACAGTTTCCTGGCAGCATGGAAACAACAGGTCACCCCTGCTCTTCGCAGCACTGAGACGATATCTGCTGTCTAGTGGCCTTGATAAACGTATCGCGGCATGGAAGGCTGCCAACAACACCCTTCAGCCCTACAGCCACCTCTACCTACTAAACTGTATGTTCCCCCGACAACAAATTATCAGCTCTCGCGCTAATGACATGTTTTACCTTCGCAGTTATTAGTGTTTCTGCCCGTCGTAAAGACTGCTTTGATGTCTCCCTCTCGTTTGCAGCCAATAGTAGTTCATCCGGAGTTTTAGTTCTGCACAAGTTTGTTTTTCCTGTGTCGAATCTTATGATATGGGTTGGCAATAAAAAAGCTCTGAGCAAGGCATCATCCTTTTAGAAGCTGAACACAGTGCCAGGCAAGTATTCTGCCTCAGGCTCTGAGGGCAAGAAACTTCTTTTTTGCTTAGTGAAATAAGCAAACCCAAAAAACACATCATTAATTATTCACCCTCCCTGCACCAGTCTGACATTCTGATTATGACTGGAGGTGGTTACAGGGTATCAGTAAGGTTGCAGAGTCGGCATGACAGAGGTTCAAATGATTACTGCCAAGAAATATGGGCCTCTATGAGTCGAAAGCTGCCTGCAGGGAGTCAGAATGAATGGTAATAATTCACCAGGACAGCATGCAACCTATGGCATGAGCCCCGTACCTGGATGGAAAGACAAGGACATTACAAGTCCCATTGTTTTGTCAACGGCCCTGATGATCATTTTGTTTCCCTTTAAAAAAAATACAGCACAGGGCCGATGATGGTCTCAAGCTGGAAATTGTTTGCGCTAATAGTTCCCTTATGTAACTAAGAGACAGAGAGATAGAGACAGATACTCTGATACATGAAAGAAGGGTGTGAGCCTGTCTGGTTTGATTATAGGTGAGCAGGTTTGTCAGTGTCTGCCAAAATACTGTCTCTCTGCCAACACAAGCAGCCTTGAACTCCAGAGGGCCGGGCTTGGAAAGCTACCAGCGACCGAGCACACTTCGTGGAAATGCGCTAGGCGGGTGGTTTTGGGCGAACCCAACACAGTCATCTTTGTTTGGTTGGTGCACAGCATAAAAATGCCATTGTATGCTCGTCACATTATTGCTGCGGTCGTTGCATAACATTGGAATATGATCTAGTGCAACAGCTGCTACGACACAGTTTGTGGAGGGCAGAGAGTTGACTCACTGTGCAGCCAAGGTGGAGTTAATTAAATTATAAAAGCCATTTACAGCCCTCAGTGAAAACAACAACCTCAGGCAACTTAATGAGCTTATCTGCCATCCCACTGCTCACAGAAGCATATTCTGCGAACAAAAGACTGGGCAGAAGGAATCCTCATCCCGATGGTAAAATGTTGCAGTGACACTTCCAGTGGCATCAGCGCAAGTTTCTCCTGTGGTGTGGAAGTTGAACCGAAGTGTCGTTAGTCTTGGCAGGCCGGCACAGAGAGGGTGCACTGTGAATACTGGCATGTTGAGGCTTTCATGCCACTGTCACGCTGTTCAAAAGGTGCCCTGGAGGAGTGTCACAACGCATTCTTCTCACCTAGTAGAGCATGTCCCTGTCACACTCCGGGTTGCCGTAGTCAGACGGCATTCCCCTCCTGCCATCTGTCCCCGCTATTACAGTCGCATGCGATATATAGTTATTCAAGTCACCTCGGTTCAAGCTTTTCTGTAAGCTCGCTTTTACTGTGTTATGCTGATGCCACAAAAACAACAGCCCTCTCTTTTTAATATTGAATGAGTTAGGGTGGAGGTTGTGGGAGTTGTAACTGTCCAAATATTGTTTTGTTTTTAGCTCAATCCACTGAAATTCCTGAATAAAGTTATGTTGAACAAAGTCAGGTGAAAGATAATACGACACACGACCTTCAGCACTAGATAGTCTTCAACCATCGGCTTCATAACAATCTTCATGAGCACAGTCACAGTCTAAAGGTCAATATGTCCTGTTATTAGCAGTGGGACAGGAGTTGAGCTCACAGAAGCACAGGCCAGTGTTTCCCAGACAATTAGATTATATTAGTGGTGGTAGATGCGCCGGGGCCATAAATGTAGGAGTCGATAATTGATGACAGTGGAATAACATAACTCTCGATACCGATTCAATAACATTGAAACAGAAAAAAAGTTAAACAATAAATAGCTCGTACTTCAGCAGGTCACAACTCTCTCTCTAATGTTAGATTGATGTTAAACATCTTCACGCAACTGTTTATACAGTTTCTCGCCAAAACCAACATTTGACAAGAGTACATTTGAACATATCATGATAACGTCAGAATTGACCTTTTGCCAAATATGAACCTTCTGTTAAAGTTAGCTATCAGCTCCGTACAGGACCGTGATTATCAGCTGCTGACAGCTAAATATTAATTAGCACTCGTCCTTCCGAACACAGATTTCTTCTTTCCAATGTAGCATTATCAGGGAGGAAATAGACTTCATCCCCTCGACACACCTTCAGTGAGTTTACTGCAACACATTTTCTCTAGGACGACCGGATGCTCTTACCTACTGTATGTGACCTATTGTACTGTAGTACAGAAGGATCTGTTCTTGGGACATCACTAACTGCACTACACCTTTGCTGAACACACAAAGATCGAAGGGCACTGTACTCGTAGTAAAAAAAAAATAAAACAATCAATCTGTGCCTTCAGTGTTGATATTGTGGCAGACCGGCACCAATAAGTAAATGTATCTGTCTCACAGTTCCCAGTTAAAGCACAAAAAGGAAGTCCGCACAACGTGTCAAACAACTACCCCACATTAACCGAGTCTTCCCCGCCTGGCAATGGTTAGTGATACAACATTTGTCATGTCGCGGTTTCCTAACTTCCCCCCGCTTTCCAACAGTCTCAGAAGCAGGCGAGAAGGCACCACATGGTACGCTGCGTACAGCACATGGTGTCGTTTACAGCCAGGATGTAGTTTTTGGACAGCCTGTGCATGCAGCTTGTTTATGGGCCAAATCATAAGCATAAGCAGGCTGGAAGGTCTTACAGCCCAGCTGATTTTATACCAATCTTGCATGTCGTCACGTGGATGCCGTCAATGCCCGGTTGTTTTTGAAGATGTGTCTGCACATGTGACCACGGTTATGTGAGTCAGAGGAAGTGGGTAGAAAAGGTGAGATGCAGTGCTAAGAGCTTTAATTACTATCATTTTCCAAATACTGAATGTCATGATGGTAATGTCTATATGAAAGTGAAACTATTCTAAATATGTGATCATTCATTTCATTTGATGCTAGGTACTGAAAACCTTTATCATTGCATTTCAAATTTCCATAATAAACATTATGTCTCTTGAGAGCAATTTAGGCTTAATTTCCGTTCTAAAAATAACAAGACAAGAAACCATCTTTATTTATGTTGCGATCCCTTACTGTTCATATAAGCTTCCTGTTTTTGTTGGTCAGTCACAGCAGCAGAACGCCGTGTGCAACGCAGATGAAAGTGAAGCACAGACAGAAACTAATTGCAATCAGGACTTAAAAGCCTGCAGCTCAGTGGAGATGGAGGAATATACAGTATGATGTGACGAGTGCATAAATCTGAGAAAATGCATTATGTACAGCTCAAATAAGATGGACATCATTTGTCTACTTCCATTTGGAGTCCAGGCACTCAAAGCAATTTGACTGCAGTGATTCTCTTCATAGAGGATCCATTAGTTATTGGCAGAATAGCTCAGGGCCAATAAAACACACTGACTTTAACCTCTACTTCCTATTTCCCTTCCTGTTCGAGCCCTTTCACGGTTCATGCTCTCACATTACATTTCAGGGAGCACGTCTTTTTTTTTTTTTTTTTTTTCCGTATTCGCCATGAACACATGAGGGAGAGCGTCTGCTGTGGAGTTTTTAAAGTCGTCTTCATGAGCTAACAGGAAACACATCTGGGACTGAAGTCTTTGTGAGTGGCTCTCGGTTTGTAAAAAGCAGTAATTTGATGTGTCACCTTGGAGATGGCAGTTGACAGCTGCTCCGTGCACAAGCTGAGCTTAATTGGCGGAGAAATTAGCCTGACCTTGACTGCGGCGGCACGGCCGACGAGCGCCGTTGCCTGCCACTTGAAATGACATTGTTGTAATTTCCGACAGCAGCGAGCAAACACTCTGAGCATTAATTATATGGCGGGATGCGCCTTGGTGCAGCCGACGCACACGGTGAATACTTATGTAAGCTGTCGCTCCAGTCTCCATGGCAACCCGCGGCATTCTAACACACGCCTCCTCCGATCTGCCTCCCCTGAAGTGGGCTGTTTCCATGGAAACCAGGCAGCAGTCTTTGATGACGGCGCTCATGAAATGACACCCGCTGATAACTCCGGCTCCTCCGAGTCCCCGGGAGGGAGGGAGGGAGGGAGGATGGATGGATGAGCGGGTGGGTGGCGGTGGAGAGGGGTTTTGCAGAGGGAAATTGTGGAGAAAGAGACGGCGAACGACAATTATTTCTCCCAGACACTAAGTCAGGTAGCCACAGCACACCTCCACTCGTTTCCCCGGCTGAGGCGGTTCACCTGGCACCAAAGCAGGCCGCGACAGGAACGCCACGGACTGTGGCAGAGACGGCTGTCAGCCACTTCAGGCCAGTGTGATTCACATGCCTCGTATTGCCTCGTGTGTCATGAACATTTTTTTTTAGGGTGAGGAGAGATGCTCGTGCACCACCATCTGTATCCTTAAACACACAGATCCATGTCAAAGTGTCACGATACTTTCCTCCGCTTACTTTGCATTCATGCCACTCATTTGCCATCGCGACCCACATTTCCCCCGCTGCGTCTCTCCGTGTCAGCTTTTTGACCTTCTTTTTATATCAGCGCTCTTAACATGTGTGGGAGATCCTGTTGCATCAGAAGCAAACTGTTTGTGGTTAGAATCGACTGTTATTCATCAGCGTTGTGCAACATCCTCAAATAACCAGATAAGTTTTTTTGGGGCCCTTCTAACTGAAAACGTCTCAGAATCGACTCCGCCTCGCGGTAGCTGTGAGCTGCGTAGCACGGGTTCAGCACAGCGCAGTCCGGGTGTCAGTGGGCAGATGAAATTCAAACCTGAATGTATGTCTCCTGCTTGTGGGCTAAAGCCGCCTGCGCAATGCTCGCCGGGGGGGGAGAAAATAGCTTTGGCTCCAGCGAGCAGATCAAAGTGATCAGACAAGTAATCCCCCATGAGTCAGAAGGGAACCAGCTGGGGGAGGAGAGGCATGTTTGTGTGCGTCTGCGGGGAAGGCCAGAGCAGCTTCATGCGTCTTATTTCATCACTCTCCCTTATTCACACAGACACATTAGATTTCAATTGTGTGTGTGTGTGTGTGTGTGTATTTGGGTTTGTAAGTGTTCAGACACAGTCCTCCTCCAGTGTTTCAATTTGATCTTCCTGTAAGGCAACTTTGAAGTCAAAGGGCATTTTCGCTTTGACTGAATCTAGAAATCACCGTACTTTCCCCTTTGCGAGGGAGCGCCAGCTGTGTTGCTACATGTCTCGCCTGATGCGGACCATATTTAGCAGCTGACGCGCTCGTTTCAGACACAACTGAAATGGTCCAATGATCTTATGTTTGTGAAACTGAGAGGCATCACTCTCACCAGCCAAACGATCTCACCGCAGTCACAGAGACGCTACCAGTTTGTGGCAAGGCGTCATGGTGGAGCTTGAATGTTACAGCCCCGGGAAAGAAAGAACATGAAGACAAGGACATTAAGAGCATTAATCACCGAGACAAAGATGTGGCCACACACTCGATGTTCAATCCCACTTTCATTAACACTGTAGAGTGGAAGACAGGACTCAGCTCTGCCCTCTTGACTGATATGTCACCGATATTTAGGATGTCGGGTTTCTCGGCGCTCGGAGATGATTTGTAAACTTGTGAAGTTTTAATTGTGAGGCCGGGACACTTTCTAATAATTAAAAAACAAAAAAAAAGGATTCCGAGAGCCCTCTGTCGTGCCTTTGTGTCAGGATTAGCTGCTAACGGACAAATGTCATTAGCCAGTTGACTCACTGTGAATTTTGCAGTGCGTGTGTGTGTGTGTGTGTGTGTGCATGTGTGTCTGTGTGTGTGTGTGTGCGAGGAATGTGTGAATTCAGGTCTCAGCATTTTGATGGAAGTGTTTTGATGTTCGTTATGACTCACACTTCCCTCAATAGATTGCACTCAGTGGGTGTACTTGTCTTCCCTCAGCAGCAACGTGTCAGACGTTGCAGGCGTTTTAAAGCACAGGTGCAAGTGAAAGTATTATCCAGGCAGAGTCAGTCGGCTGATGCTCGTTTGGGGCTTTGTGCCAAGGAGGAAGTTATTCTGCTCTCGAAGGCTTGCTTGTGGAAATACAGTACACTTGCACAGATGGCTGCAATGAGTCACGTCACGAGGCTTCCTCCTTTTCTGCTGGATAATCCTCATCAATTAGCTCTATTGTCAGATAGCTTTTCACGCGAGTGAAATTGGTGCCTGAATGCTTGACGGCGGAGAATCTGGGCCTTTTTTTTGCTTTTGAATGGTGACTCACCCGTCGTGGAAGAAAAATCTTTTCTCGTTGGACCTTTTCTCTTCAGTGAGTTTAGATGATTTATTTACAAAACTGTAAGGCATTTGCGGCTATTCGGAGTTAAGCCCCGCCCACTATGTGCTGACATGAATTAAGACGCAGTTGCATCACAGTGGTTTTTCATCAGTTTAACCCCAGAGGTACACTCAAAGGGGTTTAAAAACTGAGCTTGTGGTAAAGATGGCGAGCAGGGTCTTACCTGTTCTCGTCCTGCTTTTTGTGTTTGAATGAGGTTTTGTTATCGCTGCGATTGCTTTCAGAGTATCAGTGACGGGAACTGGATACAAGCACAAGAGCTTTTCTGGGACAGACATGCTACTGGAAACGTTATCCCTGCCTCCGACACATACAAAGACATAACACCCGTCACAAAAGGAATTTAAAGAGCTCAATGAAAAGAGACTCAACAGCGGGACAGTGTATCGCTTCCTGTGCTAAACTTGACCTTTGAACCCAGTGTACTGATACTTCTGACAGGTGTGTTAGGAGAAGGGCAGAACATGGACACAATTAGACAGTGTCATGACTGAGGGACAAATTCGTTTTCACAAGATTCTTCGCACATAACATTTCCATGCACGAGCGAAATGAGAGACTATTGCAGAATCTGTTAGCCACTTACTTTACGTCGAGCTGAGTAACTGCTTTTAAAGCTGCACGAATCAATATTTTTTGAAAAACAATGTATCAAATGGTTTTGTGAGATGTGAAAGTTGTTGTTTTTAGTGAAGAACTCACAAACTATTATCACTTGACTCTACAGTTCCCCTCAGCTCGGAGAATTTTAGCTAATTGGGCCTTTATTTTTTAATTTTTTATGGCTTGTAACTTCACTGTATTGGTTAACTTTTAATATCTTTGTTTTTTGGGCGTGAAAGGCAGCTGTTTTAGGGGAAAAGGCTTTAGTAAATCCACTTTACACTACTTGACCAGTATCAGGAGACCAAAATGGAGCTAAAACAAACATTTAAACATTTAAATCTGTGGCTAATGTCTGCTGGATGGGACATCAAAAAGTAGGAGGTATACAAAAAGAGGAGTTTGAAAGAGCTGAGTATTAATGAGCAGAAATTCATAAAATGAGGTTTGGGAGGGTGAGGCCAAATTTGAAAAAGAAAAGCACCTCCTTCCTCTTTGTTCATAATTGGAGTGTACAGTATTAATAAGTCTTCTTGCAGGCAGAGGTGTGTAATCCAGTGTGACTTATTGTCTGTCTCTGAGGCGCTGTAATGGGATCCGTGAATGATACAAACGCATGTGTTGTTGTGGTGTGAACAACACTTACATCATGTGTAGGTGTGCGTCAGAGGGCTTTGCTACACAAGAAATAAGGACACTGCATCTGTTCACAGCTGAAAGTGGGACAGCTTCAATAACTTACTGCACACATGATATCAGTCCGTTTCTTTTCCTCAGGCAGCGCACAAATTTAGTCTGGAGCACAGACCTTTCGTTCACCGCTCTCCGCACAGGAGCCTTGGAAATAATTTGCAGGGCTGCGGCATGATGTTGAATTTCTGAGGTTTGTTTCTGTTGATTCAAAGGGGGGAAAAAGAAAAATCAATTTTATAGCATGTGCAGCCAGCCAAGTGTCCAATTAGGGCTGTAAAAAAAAAAAGATTTCCTCATTGAGGCAGATTTGGAATTACGTTCGATGAATTCTGGAGCCGTCCTTGCCAAGGTCTTCCACTCGGGGATCAATGACTTCACTGAAACATCAAACTGTCATAAATTATAGTTTCACTGCCTACAACCTTGATCCACTGGAGTGAGGCACTTTTGGTGTCTTTGCTGTTGAGGATGAGCCGCTCACTCTGGCTGCATTCCTGCGGATATTCAAATAATTGCCCTCTGCTCCGCGAGAGAGAGAGAGAGAGAAAATGAATTTGAATAATGTATTGCAATGGGAGTGAGGCCACAGGGCCTCCGAGGTCGTAAATTTTGCTGCTACATCAGCTCAGCCCACGGGAATGGGAGGCACACAGGGTTGTTTATGAAATGCCCTTGGAAAAATGAGTCTAATCCCCAGCCAAACCGTAAGCCATGGGGAGAGCATTAGATAACCCACAAGCTGCAGAGTAATGAGAGTAATGAGGGAGATGGAGAATCAGAGCCAGGACAGAGAGAATGCATCCATTTATTGGCTGTATGCTCTGATTGCCCAGACCATTTGAGACAAACTGGAGCCTGACACAGTGCTGGAGTCCATTTCGTCTGATCAGCAGCAATAAGTGCCTTCCACAGCCAGCGAGTGCTCCAGGCTAGCCGCGGCCATATATCATGGATATTGTGTAACCACTCATATTATGTCTGTTGATCTAGTGACAACATCATTCAGCCAGTGTGACATGCGAGCACGCACACATGGAATAAACGTGACAATCCCGATCCAGGAATATCCCATTCTCACAGGAAATCTAACACGTAAGGTAGTGAAGTTTTCAACAGCCTTGAAAGACAACATGCCCGCTTCCTGAAATGTGTTTTGTATCGCTATCCCACCTTTGTTTTCACACCACTAACAACTCTGCCACTCTGCCACCTTGCTCGGTGTGCGCTAGCTGCAATGCAAATGATGCTGCTGTGATGGCTTGAAGACACGAGTTCAGCTGCAGCCAACTTCTTAATTCAAACACCACATTTGTTTAGATCCGTTTCATCACTAGAAAGTCGAGTAAAGCAAACAAATGCTCTTTACTTACACACACACACACACACACACACACACACACACACACACACACACAGCGTGACAGACCGGCCTACCAGACCAACTTGTACAAAGCCATCCCACATTCCCCAGCTCCCCTTGATGTCTCATTAGCAGCAGAGCTTCCTCCTGTTCAGCTCACAATGAGAGTGGTGGGGGATGTGCATGTGTTTTTTTTTTTAAATTTAAAAGAAGGTTATGTCCTAAAGAGTACTTTTGTAGATTGCAGGTGAGCCTCGGGGCTGCCTGGCTGACTGCAGTGTTATTGCGTCCAAAAGGGTTTCTGTAAATGAGGGCTGCCTGCCGCTGCATCCCCCAGCCTTCCTCTGGCAGCCCACCCTATAAAGCCTGGGTGACGGAGCAGGTAATAAAGGGCCTGAACGCAATGAGTCAGCACTTTAGCCTTCATTTAATTTCATCTGAATGCAGCGCAGACCTCCCCCACACACATACTCTTTTCCCACCCCCACCACTACCCCTCTGTCTCCTCATACCACTCCTCTCTCTTTCCTCTCTCCGCAGTAGACTTAACCCTTTCCTGCATCTAGTGTCAGACTTAAATGACTGCAGAGCAGTGCTTCCAAACCTGCAGAGCAAACACTGTCTCATGGCCGTGTATGTATTTTCATATACTGCCTCCCTGTCATCCCACTCCCCCGAAAGATGCCAGTAAATCAGGACCATGTGCTTCAAATGTTTCCGTCCTTTGTTGTTTTTGGTATGCAGCCTCTTAAACTTTGCTGTGTTGACAGTGAGTTTTGGGGAAGCGGAGGCGGGGGCTCGAGAGGGAATGTAGGCCACGCATTCCTTTCCTAGGAGCTGTCTGAAAACAAGCAAAAGCTGCCGCACAATCAGACCAGGATTTCCGCCATTCCACCGCGTGGGCCAGACTCTTCCAGTTTTCCTCTCCCTTTCCACGAACCCGAGGCTCAGATCCCTGCGGTTGCTCGCAGCTCGCAGCTCGCCGCTCTTCGATGACGTGCGACTTTCCGTCCCTAAACAGATCCTCCTCCTCCTCCCATTAAAACGATTACTGTTGTTCTTTGTTCTGCATCTGAATGATAAATCTTTCCAAAGCGGATGTTTTTCAAAATGTGTGTCACACCTAAATATGCACGCTCCGTCAGCCCTGCAGTATTTGTTTTTATCTCCAACGTTCTGCACGTAGAGTTCGCAGATACTTTTACAATGTGGGTTTGTTCCAGTTCCAGTTTTAAACTCGATACAACATGAGATCGTTTGTCATCCAATGCCTAATTATGGCTTGTCCCTTAGCTGTCCCCTCTTCTGCGCCACTGGGTTCTTTCATTTATTGTTTGTGCCGTTTCCTGGGAAGGAGGGATGACATTGTCCAGACCTCCTCTCCCCCTTCTCTCTTTCCTCTTCTCCCCCTCCCATGATAACTCTCTCCTTCCTTTTTGGACTCCCTCTCTCCTTTTTCTCCCTATTTCCAACTCTCTGCCTTTATGTCTTATGCAGCTGCAGTACAATAACAGTGTTTGAGAGCAATAGTCAAGACAAGACTTTGGTTTAAATAAGCACCCCCAGGGCCACGTAATAACCCAGCAACCCCCTGTCCCAGTCTCCCAGCCGGTCCCCTCAGTGCTGGCCCCGCTCCACAACACATTCCTCCTCCTGCACCTTGCCAGCCGCTCAGCCAGCCAGCCGGGCAGCCAAACCACCATAGGAAAAACACAGAGCATGGAACTGTGATTCACAGCCCTGATATAGAATATCACCTCCCCCTTTCTCTCCAGTCCAACAGCTGGTTTCCTGGAAGCAGACGAGTGTGGCGGGAGTCCGGGCCTGGGAGGGAAGGTGGTGGACTCGAGGGGGCCTGGACTCCTTTTAAAGGGCTTGCTGTTTACATCTGCAATGTGGCAACGTCTTCACGAGCAGCCTGTGCTTACGTGTAGGAGGAACATGCTTCGTAAAAGAAAACAGGGTTTGGCGTGATGCAGGTTATCTCATAATGACATCAGCCGAGGTCCTGGTTTTCACATGCTAGAGGTCCCTGTGTGTTTGAAAGGTGAAAAGGTGAAGTGGAGATGGGAGGGTTTCTTTCTCCAGCTGTCAAAGATAAATGAGTATGCACACTTTAGGTTGCCTGCATTGTTGATGATCTGGGAATTATTAGCTTAGCATTGAAAAGAACCATCAACTAAATGTCTCAACTGTCAGTGTAATTGTTCGCGTCTGACTGTGACAATATATCTTTCTGTAACAATGAACCCCGATATATCCAAACACCTCCATGTCATCACAATAAAAGGAATCATTTAGCTTAAACATGCCACAGAGTCATTGATGCACAGAGTTCCTTTTTTTTTTTTTACATTTGCAATTAGAGCACCCTCAACCTACTTTACTGAGCATGTCAAGTCATACGTTTGCGTAGCCTTTCCTGTCTACACAATGACCTTGGAGTAGAGGAGAAGAATAGAAACAGGGCTCACTTCCCTCCTGTGCATGAACCGTCTAATTTAAGAAAGCGTGTCAGCGTGAACCTTTGTCACATTGCCGGGCTCAGAATACCCATTGTTCCCTTGATAGAGTCATTCGACTTCGAAAAAGCTTTTAAGAGAACGGCGAATAGCCTGCATCCAGCGCCAGTGTACATCTGCATTTGTATGTATGCAGCCGGAGAATTAGTAATCACATACTGGCGAGACCACTCGCTCACACGCGCACACACATGATATAGGGAGATTAGGAATGGAAGTAGGCTAGCATGAGATCATGCATGCTCTGGCTCATTAGGTACATTTCATATAGTCTGCCTGGTAAGCCATCTGTTCCAGACGGATGGTGCCAGATATGATATGATACTGGCACTCATGGTTGTTCCTGTTTACCATTTTGAAAGACGGTTGTTATGTGGTAAGGCAGCTAGACTACTCTCTGTGAAATTCTTTCATTATAAGTTAAAAAAAAGAGGTTCAATCCTCCAAAACCAGGATCCTTTTCATATTACAATTGTACATAAAAATAGCTCAGCGTTGCACAAAGACAGAAAACTTAAGGAAAACACTAAATCCACGTACCAGCACCTTCACAGCTCACTCCTTAAAAGGAAGCGAGGTAGATAGCTTGCCAACGATATGCAGATGTGCTGTGGGTGAAGTGCCTGCAAGCCGCCCACGTGCAAAGTGTACTGGGAGCTTTTATGAATTGGGGGTATGAAGTTAGCAGTAATATTATAGCCGTGAATGTAGCAGGGTAATGTGTACAGTTTATTTATCGGTAAATAAATGCTACAAGTCTTCAAAGCCCTCGCTAAGTCCCCGTGTCTTGCCAGCCACCTGCCGATGATAGTGAAGGGAGTTAGCCCCGAAATTAGCAACAACTTGGGCCCAAGCTCATTTAAGGTGGGCTGACCTTTAAGGTGGAATAACTATTTTCATTTTAGTTACACGGTGAAATTCGGCTGATTCTTATTGTCGATTGACAATTAAACATTCATTTATCAATCTCTCTAGTAATGATAACGTCATTGACTACAGACTATACATGTTATGTGTCAACCTGTGCCAGCTACAGTTGATTTTAGGGCATCATCGGAGTCTGGCTTCTGAGATATATTCTATATTTTCTGAAAAATACTAAATGAGATTTAAATGTCAAATTAAGTTTGGTTGGCGTATCGGGAGGTGTTTCGTAAGTCTGTCATCTTAAAGGCTGTCTGTATTTTCGTGGCTGTATGGGTGTACGTGTCACTGCAGCAGGATGTGTGTGTGTGTGCATGCGAATCCGCAGAGACACAAAGCCCCCATGCCTTCTCGCATTCGCCAGCAGCCCCCCTCCTTTCGTCTCTGGCTGGGAAGGTCTTGGGGATTAACTTTCCACTTCTCTGATCCACTTTTCCACAGAGCCAATAGCTATGCAGGTCTGGAAATGTGTAATGTGACTGGGTGAGACAAAAATCAAGGCCAATTCCAAAATAATGTATGACCGCCGCCTCAAGGTTATTTCTGTCCTTTACCTTTGCTGCCTATTCATTTCGATGACCTCATCTCCGTTATGAATCTTGTCATAAACAAGGACGTCATTCACATTCAGAGGACGTTTAATATACAGAAAACGTGACACAAATACAGCTGTCCAATGTTTTTCTCACTGTTGCTCGCATTAAAATGCATCTCCTATTCATTACGTAAGCTTGTTATGCATATTTCCATTAGGGTTTTGTATTTGCGCTCCATTCCAAATCACAGTAATTGCTTCGTCCCCATGCCTCTTTGAGTCTGAAGAGATTGCGCTCTGCAGCTGCAAATGAATTGTTTTACAATTGGACGGGGAATCCAAAATTAGGATGTGTGAATACATAGTGACACATTTGAAGTTTCATACTATAATTTTACCTCCAGCTATACCACAGCTCCTAAAGCGCTGCGGTTTATTAGCGCAATATATTGCTGATTTCAGGGAGACTGTAAGATTTCAGCAGAGCGTCATTCAAACCGCAGGGTAGAGATATAAAATGGGTGAGTCCTTTAGGAGACGCGAATGAAAGCCTCCCATCAAGGCAGCCAGGGAGGAGGGAGCTGAGGTATTCCTTTGAAGTGGGTGGCTCAGATATTAAATAATTGAGTTGCAGGAGATTAAAGTTTCAGAAGCTAATTTGGCCCCCTCCGCGGCCTGTCACTCTGGGGCTGTAAGAGTCTGCAGTGTGCAGACGACTGGTGAATAAGTATGACTAACTTCCTGTGTGTGGCCTAGCTGTAGAAACCGTATATCTGTGGCAGACTGAAACAGGAAGTTCATCCAGGGCACGCTCGGTGTTTCTGACTCAGAGCGAGAGTGACGCCATTTTTGCTCTGTGAGTTTTCAGGAATCCAAATCCTCCATGTGCTCGACCGACAAAGAGGCGCAGAGAGGTTTCACTTCCCCTCCTTTATTTCCTCATAAACACTCAACATAGTTGCTGACAGCTGAACTGTTATGTGGAAAGAAGTTCATTTGCTGATGCAAGAGGAATACGTTGCTTGTGTAAGCCTGGATTTCAGTGTTATTTAGATGGGAGGGTTTCGGTTTCAGTCACTGCGTGCTGACGGGGTGGCTGAACAGCCTGGAGGAAAGAAAGCTCTGTAATTTTTGTCTCTCAGCTGACATTGAAACCTCATTTTCAGGCACCTTGAGGACGACACTGCCCAAGTCGTAAAGTAATTGATATGTATGAGGGCGTATAAGCACAAGCGCATCGTCTCTGAGGACAGACAACAGACGTTGTGGAAGGAGATGTAAGGACATGCCGGTGAATTACCCATCCTGCCTTCTTTTCGGTCTCTGTGTGACTTATGCTGGTGCAGCGGCGCCACAGTGGGTGGACCAGAAGACTTCCACGATGACTCAAACCCCTGCGCCGATAATGAAACAAGAACAACTCCATCTTCCTGCTGCTATGGATTGGCTGGATAATGCTTCGGTGTGAGGAAGGGCTGTAGATTTGTTTTCCTGAGTCTTTAACCTTGCAAAGACGTCGAGATAAATCAGACTTACAGTAGATGTGGCACAGCTGAGTCCTGCGCCGTCTCCGTGGCTTTGAAATATGAGATTCAAACGCCGAGTTCTGCTGCTCTGCTCCCCATGGCCGTGAGCTCACACTCTGAGCTCTTTTGTTTACAATTCCTCTTTGGAAAACTATTATTCAACCGAGCAAATATGTGCTATCTCCTCGACTTGTATATTTAAATCTCCCCCTATGACATTACGTTAGCTTAACAGCCAGCCTGAGCACTTACAGCATCCTACCCCTGGAGTATTTGTATTGCTTAGTGAAAAGCTTCTGTCACCTGGGCCGGTTATATGTTTTGACTGTCAAGGGTCAGAGTTAGCTCAGGGCGGTGTTGCTGTGTTGCAGGCAAAAACAAGCCTCCCGTTGTCATGTGGGCCAGAGGGCTGCTGGGATGGAAAGCCAAAGCCCTGCGGTGAGATCAGTATATGGAGGAGGACTATGTTTAAGAATGAGCCCCTGTGGGCTGTTTATGCCGTGCTGAAGCAGCATTACTCTCATCTAGCTGGAGGAAAAACAAATAAAGCTTATAAACTGAAACTAAAAACACATCATTACTGCATACTGCTGTATTATTACTAGTTGCTGTCAGTTGCATCATCATACACTACACAAACTATGTGTCATCTTGTGTTCACTGTGTTTGCAACTGACAGAAAATAATATGCTGCAAAATGTTGATATTTTATTGAAGGTGCACATTTATTTAGCATTTTTTGGCATTTAATTATCGTAATATGTTTTTGACCTCCATGTGAAGAGCTGTTCATGTCTCAGTTTGTTGTTTTGTGCTACATTCTGTCACAATTTTAATACAATCCTTTGGGAAAAACTTATTTTCAAGACTTTATTTTTCTGTGAAACTACTTACGCTTGTTTGCTTCAGTAATTTTCTAGACGTTAGTTCGTCCATTGGCACTTCATGAGTTCATTGACACATTTTCTGAATGAAATCTTATTGGACTAAATAACTTTTCCTTATGTTGGGTTCACTGTTAGCGCGGTTATAACTGTTAGCTCAGCCGTAACAATGAGAGATAATAGAGATACAATCTCTCTCCCAATGTATAGCCCCTTCACCAGGTTCTGCTATTATTTAAGGTTAAAGGACCGTGATCAGTGCGATGAGTATAGATGGTTTAACTTTTAAATGCTTTAATGAAAAGTATTCAGGATGAAAAAATACATAGGCAATATTGACAGATTGACCGAGACATTTATTCGTTTTTTGTACAGCACATTACAAACAGTTGCTAATGAAACAGCAGCGCTGTATCAGTCACCATGGGAACTCCAGCATCATCTCCAGATAAACACACAGTATTATGACTAAAACAACAACCCCAACAACAAAAACAGGGGTAGCCTTCAGCGGAAAGCCTCGACCCCTATGCACCTGCATCCCCCGTCTGCTCATCATTGTCCACCTGCAAACTTGACTGTCTCACAAAAACACAGCCAACGGGCTTCGTTGGTGTTTTCAGTGAGGCACTTACAACTACCGCTGTCACTTTACCTCTCGCTTTTACGCCACTGAGTTAATGTCTTCACTGCCTCGAGGGATGATCTCGAGGATGAACCCTACAGATGAAAGAGAGCAATGTGACGACAGGTGGAGAGAAGAAACAAAAAGGAGAGCAGACACGACCTGGCGGGGAGTTTCTTAGTGGTGGCAGCTAAACAAAGACCCACAGCAAGGTAAATCCCTCCCTTCTCTGGTGCGGTCGGCAGGCATGCTGGAGCGCTATCTGCGTCTGTGCTCCTGTGCAGACTAGCTTCGCTTCAGCTACAGGCTAGGAGGGAGGAACAGTGGGCAGGGTGTGTCTGCCTAGCATGGAAGCAGGTGGGCAAATTGCTCTCAGAGGTGGAGAGTGGGTGGGAGGCAGAGCAGGTGGTGTGGCGCTCTTGGCTCGTCCCCATCAGCCACAGAGCACCAGGTTGATATGACAACGCGGCTGACGAAATCACGCAGACATCTAGTTTAGCCTGCAACCTTTTCAACTGGAGAGACAAAGACATACCACATAAATGTAGATGGTTGACATTGTCCAAACACGTCCTTTCAGAGCGTTTCTGAATATAACCATCTGCCCTTCTGTGCTACGGGCCAGAGCATTTTCCTTGCGGGACTTTCTCAGAAAGATGTCATGTAATATTTGTGTTGCTGTGTACTCTCAGCTGAAGACATCAGTGGTGGAAGACATGTTCAGATGCTTTGCTACTATAAAGCATCAAAAGTGAGAGAACATATCAGCCCCAATGATTGACATCATTAGGACACATTTTAAATGTTTCTCGGGAAATATTGAATCATTTTAATGGGACTCCATCAAAAAGATCCAATATTGTTTGAATTGTTTGGAGGAAAAATGTCTCTATATTGGA
This sequence comes from Clinocottus analis, assembly GCF_023055335.1. Lineage (NCBI taxonomy): Eukaryota > Metazoa > Chordata > Actinopteri > Perciformes > Cottidae > Clinocottus > Clinocottus analis. The sequence continues at coordinate 15,176,505 of NW_027176240.1, read as the reverse complement.
GCTACTAAAACTGAGATAAAATAAATCATATGTCATACATTTAAAAGGAGCCCTAACTAGACGCACGCCAGAAGTTTGTGTGTGTATTTTATGAACGTCTCCAATGTTTTATATGTGCTATTTTGAAGTAAGTCAAGTGCAAGATGTTTTTCTCTGACATGCTACAGATTGAAGAACATATACTGTGTATTTTTGGTCACTGTATGAGACGTTCTTATTTTTTCTCTCCGAACGTTGTCCCAGATATCTGGCTATGTTTGATCTAGGCCAGCTTCACAGCGGGATGGCCAGGGGGAAACCAAGGAGCCAAGTTAACTGGTTCATGTCACTCATCAACTTATTATAAGAGATATAGATTGCATTTACTGTGACAAAATAAGGCAACTACTTCCAGGAAAAGTTTCGAGTTAAAACACTTCTTGACCTTTTTTCAGCAATACATTGACGCTCGATGATATATGCATGCTTGTATATATATATATATATATATATATATATATATATATATATATATATATATATATATATATATATATATATATATAGCAGAAATAGAACAGACTGGGGCTGGGGCTAAACAAAGTGGCCGCTGTCATAAGCCATCAAGTTCTAATAAGGCATAACCTAGTCCTGGGTGGGCGAGGGAAGCCGCTGTTTTTCTGCTATTTCCATTTATAGACCGCAGCAACGAGCCCCCTGGGAGACTGCTCGCCATGACTCATGTCTCCAGTGCTTCTGGTCCAGACTGCTCTCTCTCCCTCCTTCATCACCCGCGAGCAACGCTGCCTTTTTCTACCCCGTTCACTGGCGTTGTTTATCTCACCCTCCTTATTTTTCATTATTTACTCTGCATTTCTCAGTCTGAGCTTTTCATTCATGCAAAGATAAAGCCTCGTAAGCCTCGTCGGAGAGCGTGGAAAAAAAAGGAAAGAGAGAAAAAGAGGGAAGGGAATCAATGGAAGGAGTGGAGCACGAGGGCTCGGCCAGCCACCGTAGCTGATGATGAAAGCGATAAGCGGGGTGAATCAGTCCCATGTAAATAGTGGCTACAGTACAGACGGCGGCCATTTCCCGGAATTGTTGTGGTGAAACGGCCGCGTCAATATGGGGGGGATGTCTCTGTCTGCCTTTCCCAGCACACAGCCTGCAGGCTTTTCAGTGTCACGTGGTCTGCCTGTCCTCCCCCCTCTCTCTTTGGTTATATTCCAGTCACGGCAACCCCTCTCTGCCTCCCTCCTCCTCTCCTCCTCCACCCCGCCCCTCTGTGCTCTGTCAGGTCACCCGCCTCGTTTGTTCAGATGGAACAGAAGAGGAAATGAAAGCTCTGGATCTCTGTTAACCCATTCCTGGGACTGTGCTGCACCATTGTGCGCATTCTTGCTGTATGCACGCTCGAATGATGATTTGTTTCTATATCAGGAGGCAGTAACCACGTTAGTTTTTCTCTGGTATGGTATGGGGAAGCAGTGGGGACAATATAGCAGAGGAGAAGAAGCTAAAAATACATGCAAATCTCAGCTGCTCCAAATGCGTTACAGTGATAAAGCTGCGCCCCAGTTGAGGATAATAAATGTGGTCTACTTAATTTTCAGCACAGGATATTTATGCATGTATGACTACACTGGGAAAATGCTGTGTCAGATGAAGCGAGAAGTATCTCCCCCTTTCATTATTTCTACAAATTCCTACTCTCCTAAATGCATGCGACTTGCTTTGTTTGCACACTGCACTAGTGTGTGTGGGTGCATACGTGAGCTTGGTGCTCATGCTCAGGTTTTATCCTCCAGTCTGCCACGTTCTTGCTTGGTTACTATGCAACGAGGTCAGAACAACATGGACACCACAGTAGCTGAATGGCCATTTTGGGTAAAAGCACTCTGCAATAATAAACAGCTTCTGGCAACTGAGAAGTTGTTTTCCAGCTGCAGATCGGTGCCAAAATACAGAATTAACTGCAATACCATTTACTGCTGTGGAAAAACATCAGCCGTCCAAACCCACATACCTACCGAGGCTTTGAACAGCTTGTAATCCCTCAGCAGCTCGATGGCTCTCAGAAACACGCCAGCTCCGGCTGCTGCCAAAGAAATTACTGCGCAGTTATGGTGTTATGTTCATATAAACTAAAGTCTTCTCTCCTCACTCTGTCTGAGAGAGTTTTGCAGCGGACAGAAAAGTAATTATGTGAGCTTTAGTTGTCGCTTCTTTTTTCATCTCAACTTGGCCACAGCTGGCTATTGTGTTTTGTAGGGAGATGTATTTACATGGCTAAGATAAGCCTTAGAAGCACAAAACAGCTGCCTTGGATTTTTACATTGTTGGAGCAGGAATTCTTCATGCTTATTTTGAAGTGGCGCCAAAGATATTTGGAGCGATTTGAAGGGAGATCAACTGAACTTTACCCTCTTTCAGAGGAAGGGAAGAGAAACAGAGAGACATTGCTGCAGCCAACATCTGAGAGGCTCAGATTAATTTTGAACTAGACAAAGTGAGGCTCGACGGTCAAACATTATGGTCCCATTTCTTCTTGTGTTTCATCCTATTCCAGTTATGTTCTCCCAATTATCTCTTATTTACTTGAGTCAGTGAGCGCATGCGCGGGTCCGGCTTGTGCAAACTGTCAAGGCTACACTTTGTGCAGAGTTGTGGCTATAAGGGCGTGCTGTGTTAGCCTTACGCTGACATGTCATCATCATGGCCTCCGCGACCGATATGCCAGGTTTCTTGGAATCGCTGGGAACATGACTATTTTCCCTGGCAACGAGCCACGTTAAACAGATCACACAGAGTGTGTTTTGTAATTGAATCAAATAAACAGGAAAAGCTGGCCAGTAAACAGGGGAAGGAGAGCAGGGCGTCACAGGTGCTGCTCCACCCACACCGCCAGGGCGGGAGTGTGTGCAGGTCAACTACCGAGCTGTCAGTGGCCCCCATGTACTGTAATGTACACAAGCTGAACAAGAAGAGTGGTGTTATACACTTTCATGATACACACACACACACATGCACATACTGAGAAGTGAAAATATCCCGTGTTAATGCAAAAACATGTCACTATATTTCAATATAGCTAATTCTGTCGACTGAGTCTGAGAAGGCTTTTCAAACCGTGGCAATGGTGCTACAACCTCAAAGAATAGTTTGACATTTTGAGAAAGGGTATTCATTTACAGTTTGGAAATGAAATACAGAGTTAAAGTCAGAGGGGCAGTTAGCTTAGCTTAGCATTAACAACTGGCGCATGGTGAAAGATAATCCATGAATCTAAATTCAACGGATGAGATGCAACATCTTAATGAGTGAACTTTAGAGTCGGGCTCGCTCTTGCTTACCCTTTTCGAGTCCTTATGCTAAGCTAGGCTAATTGCCTCCCTGCTCCAGCTCCATGCTCAACACACAGACATGAGAGCGGTATCATGATTGCTTTCTAACGCTTGACAAGAATGCAAATAAGTGTATTGTGCCACAATTAATGCCAAATTATCCTTTTTCATAAAATGTTGAACAGAAGAAATTTGCTACATAGTTTTTGACCGAAAGCATGTTCATGGTGCACTGGATCTATTATTGGGTAGCTGCTAGTAACCACAATTGTGGGTAATTCAGTCAGACTCACTTTAGTTATCTTAAAATAGTATCTTGTGATAATTAGATGTTTTTTTCCAGATCTTTCAGGGGGACTCACTGGAAGGACGTGAGCTCCAGTTAAGCTAATTACAGTTTATTTTGCTCTGAGCTTGAGACAGATCTTAGAAATAGTTGGTATTTTCAATTCAACCTGTGGTTGTTACAGTCAAGTCCCTGTTAGTACCTAATTTAGAGTTCCTATTGTTAGGGATATTTGTTTGACTGTGGCGCCAATTACTGATTTCTAAGTTAGTCGAGAGCATTAAAAAAGAGGTTGGCCGTGAAAAGAAGTACAATCCTGTAATCCTACTGGACAGAATAGACAGGGTCAGAAGTCAAGATCCAGCCTAAGGATCCAGAGATGGTCATCTTTGTGATTTGTGGATGAATACATGACGGCATTGTGCCCTGGGTTGTATCCAAGCAGGACTTCAATCTGCAGCCGTCCCTCCCCCCTCTGTGATCAGTGGGCTGTTGTGACTAGGCCAGTCTGACAGATAGACCACGATGAGAGTCAAGGCTGAAAGCCAGGCTCTGTGACTGCAAGGCCAGGCCAGGCCAGGGATGACGCAGGTCCAGAGGAACAGAGAGCACTGTGGAGCGCGCTGGCCTCGCCCCCACAACCCACCTCCCTCCAACCAGTGCCTCCTTTGCCTCGGAGCACTTCCTGCCTCTGTCATCCTACCAGCGAATTCAATCCCTGATCAAAGGCCATGGAGAAAAAAAAGGGGAAGAGAAGCGAGAGGAGACAGAGAAGTGAAAAGGGCGAGGGAGATTGACGTGCGTGTTGGGGGGAAAAGGGAGAAAACAACAAACCGCTCTTTATCTGACAGGGGAGGCAGCTGCTGGGGCCGGGGCACCTGTGTGCCTGCTGCCTCCCGGGCCGACGCCAAGCTCCGCCCCCGGTGCCCGGCGGTGCCAGACCCATGAAAGGTTGCCGTGGCAACACCCCAGGCCCACAGTCTGAAATAAACAACCTTTCAACCTCATCTGAGCAGGGTAACCTTCAGATGATCTGTGGCCAGGCTGAGGCGGCGCTGGCACCGCTGACGAGACTAATTGCGCCTCTGCCAGGTCCACGTTCTACCTGTTTCATCTGTAAATTTCTGTTTAAGAAATATTAGAAGGGCTCGGTTTCCGAAGGCAAAAGAGCGCACCCACCTGTTCCTGCGGCTGCCCAGGGCAGCACAGAAGTCCTGCAGGACCCAGGCCGCACCGTTGTTTCAGGGCAATTACCCGGCCAGATTAAAAATCAGCCATCATTGAGCAGATGCCCCGGCTCTTCTCCCCGGTACAGGGGGAGGGATCTTATTACATCTCACCAGGCGGGCTACGGACAGTGGAACCCTTTCCTTCGGATTGGATATGTCCTCTCTGTTTAGAGTCTCCACACACACACAAACACACACACGCACACATGTGCACACACACGTGCTCACCGGTGTGGAGGACAAGGCTTGTGGTTCTAAGCAGAAGTGACATCCCATTCATTTGAGCTGGTCAGGGTCTGATGTCCCCCATCTTATCTCACAAGGCATAGCGCTGCAAAATGACATTGGCCCGACTCCAGCAAAGACCAGTGCAGTGGCTAGCATCCCTGAAGCTAGCTCGCTCTGTTGTTGCACCACCCAAACACACACACACACACACACACACACATGCTCAACTCCCTGTCTGCAGCTGAGTACTGTGTTATGGTTAAATTCTGCCATTCAGTATCATTTCACAGCTGTTAATGTCCCAAAGCAGTCACTGTCTGTCATTGCTTAAAATACCCCTGACAAGAGCACACTAATTGATGTCAAATGTGAAGCTGAACTTGTCAAGTAATATGAGTTGATTGCTTCATAGATTGGTGCCATGAAATTGGACAAGAACACTTCAAACAGTAACTTAATATAGTTTGTATTGTGAATATAAAACAGGCAGAAATTGCTGGTATATTTGACCGAAAATCCGCAATCCAATTGGGATGAATATATCCTCTGGATTGTTTTCTCAGCTCTTGTTGTTAGTGGTCACTTGACGGCAGTGAGGCGGCAGGATAAGGAGACGGTTGCCATGGTGAACACATTCACGGAGGAAGAATCTTTTGTGTGCAGGACTTGTGACATAATTGACGTCATTCTTGTGCTTGTTCGGAGAAATAAAATGTGTGCGAACATCTACAAGCAGGCACACAAATCATTTTGTGAATGCATTGCAGGAGTGAAAAGATGTTGACTCCCTGCATGTAGCTAGTCTATACATCCACAACCTGTCTGTGATTAGCTTATCGAGCAGATTGTGAAGCAGCACATGAAACAAAACTATTAGAAACAGACGACGTGCTCACAATGTGTGGTGTACTCCATCGTCACCAGTGTCGCACCACGTTGTTTGACTTTGAGGAAACGAATGAAATTCTGTCAGCGCCGCCGTCCTGTAGCCTGCTATCCATGTCAGGAGTTTCATTTGCCCGACTTGTCCGCGCCTGTTCTTTTGAAGGTTTGACTCTTTCATCCCCCTCCATTTAATCTCGCCCGCACATGACAGCAGCGCTCCTGTCCCTGTGTTTCCATGCAGAGTGGGTTCACAGGGACGAGTGTGGGAGGCTGAGTGATTGATACCGGCAGGCCGGCGGCTCTGGTACGGCGCGGAGCAGTGAGAATGCGACGCCACCAGATGATAGAGGTGGCATATGATAAACGAATAGGTGATGAAACGAGGCCTTTGAAGGGAATCTATTTCTGTTCCTAGCTCAAGGGTTCATTATTGACTTTTTTTCTGCTTTTGTGTTTCCACTAAGGCCAAAAACAGTCTTCACATAGAAAGAGCCCTGAGGAATATGTGGGATATCTCATCTGGTCCTTTACCTCTCAACTTGAAGCAAAAAGCTCTGGAAAAAAATAGGCTCAAATACAAACGCCAAACCTGGCGTTACTAGTTTGAACGCCACTGACAACGCTGTTTGACTTTACTCACATTCCCTCTTTGCTCCATCACATCCTCTTGATTGCTGAATAAATCTGCCTGGGCATTGCTCGGGCTCTGCTCTGCGTGGTCCATTAATATTCCAATCATCTCCTATATCAGATAAAGGGGGAGAGACAGACTCCTCTTCATCTCTGAAAACACCAGCTGTGCAGAGCCGTGAGACATCCACACATGCACATGGAGCTGTAAACAGAGCACTGCAGACACATAAATACATTCATACATGCAGGCAAACTTATATAATTGAGGAGTTTGCAGGCAGCGGCATCAATTTTGCATGGCGTTCATCGTGCATGATTCACGACGCGCAGACTCTTCTTCTTTCCTTCAAAGGATACAACAATTTCAAATCGTGGCCCCGGCGCACTACTGGAAAGGAAAAAGAGTGAAGAGGCACTGAGCTGCCTACATGTGCAGATACCACCTCCTGCAGTCAGGTGGGTGTTGATATGCTGCTGGCACTCCCAACAGTCCCTCCTTTCATATCCCACTCATCTCCCCCGTCCTCCTGCCAGCCCTTCATTTCTCAGAGCCTCGCTGTCACTCACGCTACACACTAGCCTTGTGTTTCCCTCACCTCCAGCTTCGAGAATTGCACTGAAGCAGTAGTTTTGCCCGCGTGCCCCTGGGCTCTGCTGCTCCTCGCTTCTCTAAAGCGATTAGTCACTCAGGCATCGAGTGGACCAAGAGTCTGGAAGCTTCTGATAGAGGACCGCTCGCAGCCCGAGTGACAAACTCAAGGACGTTTTAGTGTTGTTGTTGTTGCATTTGTTTATATGTGTGCGTGTGCGTGTGTGCGGGGGGGTTGCATGAGAGTGTCCAGCTCCTGGGGGCCGAGTCGAGGCAGCGAGCCATGGTAATTACATGCCACTCGTCACAGCGCTTTCCCTCTCTGCCCCTCACCATCGCCAGCAAAAAAGCTTACAGCTTGTGTGCTATCTTAGTAATGATTCACCCATCGGTTCACATGAACACGGCACTCTCCTGTCTCCCTGCACACAAACACTCACCCCCATGCTCATGCACGAATTCACCTGCTGCACACGGCCACATTAAAATGCGCAGACGCGGCCTTGTACATGCAGCTCCGTGTCACACATGCTGGGCTCCATTTCCCTTCCGAATTTTGATTTTCTGCTCTCCGGTGGCTCCTTTGGTTTTTTTTTTTTTTTAGAAGCCGCGAGAAGAATCTGAAACGCAAACCCATCAGCGTGCATCTTAACACACACAGGGAAAATTGGTAAGGTTGCTGAGCAATGCAGTGGGTTACCTTGTTTCCCAGGAAACAACAAAATCCAATTAAAGGATCCCATGAACCATAGCAACATGTGGTAAACACAGCATAGCACCGCCGCCAGGTTGTTATTCAATCATCAGAAGTAAAACAAACAATTACTGCAGAATGACCCTAATGCGGAAACAAATGAGAATTTATGCATGAGGAAGCGTGGGCCGGGAATGGAAGTGATCCATCCTTCAGACGTCGGCGAGGGACTGCTCGAGTTCCTTATTCACGAGAATAATGATAATACTGATTAGACGGGCATTGTGGAGAATTTATCATTTCGCTGTCTAAATGTCTTTCATGTTCAGGACAAAGCATTTTGCGGTTTTGCATTTCAAAGGGAAATCCGCCGTATTGTTATTGGGATTGATGGAGGTATGTTACCGATGCTAATTAACCAATGCTAATTGTGCGGTTTAATAAATTCTAATCAGAAGGGCGGCTTCTTAGAGTTGATTAATTTTTCATAATGCCTCATTTGTTTCTGTTCGATGATTTATTTTTGAAATGTTAAGGAGATCATAACATCTGCGGGAGGGCTGCTGGCTGATGCAAGAGGCTCCGGCTATGACGAAAGAAAATCCCAACACCTGGATAATTAGCTGATAGGAATTCATGCGCGCACACCTCTTATGTTACACCCTCAATGTAGATCACCTACACACACCGATGTGCATTCAAGTCACACGCTGCGGCGGCGGCGGCGAGGGAACCATATCAATGGGATTCGTTGTAATTTTATGGAGGAATCACATTTCAAAGCGCGCTCGCTCTCCCAGTTGCTATGGCAACAGTCTAACAGAGTTTGGGGATGGATGAATGGACGGGCAGATTAATCCAGGGCCCATCGATCCACGCTGCAGATGTTATTCAACCCTCCTCACTGAAATAAAATAAGTTGTTTTAACATTTAGAAGCAGCATGTAAGCGTTTCATTCATACTTCATGTTGTTTTGTATGGGTGTACTAATTCAAACTGCAATGCTTTGTGTATTGATTGCAGTATGTATTTAGTCAAGAGTACATGATGAAATGAAAACACACGACATGATTGGCGGAGCGGCTCTCTTGCGAAGCCGCTGGACACTCGTGATGTCGTAGCGCCCTGTTGGTATTTTGTTTATTCTCGACTGACAGCATTGCGAGCGTGTTAGCAGCGAGATGGCCTCGTGTGCATCTCCAGCTGACTCACAGTAACTGGGAGGCTCTGCGCTTCACTCGGGGCCGTTTCTTCATGCTATTCTGAGCTGCGGCCAGTCGCTTCTCCCTCTAAGCTGAAACGCGGCGTTTAGCAGATCGGCAGCGGGGTGATTAAATCTTGTGTTGCAGACATGTTGCGCCGGGAAAGAGATTGCCTGTGTGCAGCCGAGCCCATGCTGGATGTGATTGAGTCGTCCTTGTGATTGGGACCCGGCCTCCCCCCTCCTCTCCTCCGACCCCCGCCTTGAGACTGGATGTGGCTTGTAACCATGGCGACAGCATGGTCGTGTTACCTGCTTATGGGGGATCGAGGAGCGCTCGTGACTGCGAGGCTTGGGTTACTAGCCGCGGCGGATGGAGGGAGGGAGGTCGAGGGTGGTATGAGGGTGGAGGGATTTTACACAAAGACCAGACTGTTTTCTGCGCGTCCATTCACGGCTCCAGCAGCCAGCGAGGCAAACGAGATCAATAGCATGAAGGAGTTGATGAGAGTAACTCAATATTACGACTTCAGTTTCCAAAGATGCTTTTAGAGCAGTCATATCAGGCCCGCTCTGTCTGTCCCTCGTGCAAGCAGACAGAAACACTGCCAAGCTCCACACACCATGAATAAACTCCTAAACATAGGATTGACTTCATTGCTCCCAACGGGAATCCCTGAGACACATATTTACCTTAGCCTCATGCTGGACTCACAGAGCTCACAGTGAAAGGTAGCAACAGCGTTCAGCGTGCTCTCTCCGCAGATCTGAAGCAGGTTTTTATTAATTGCACGCACAGAAATTGCTACGTGTCACGGACGTCTCACGACCCAATTTTGAGTTGCTTTGGCCCAAGTTTCCTCTCATTAGGCTTACTAATTTGTCCCTCTTCCTTTTGTGAACCCACATTGGGTATCTCTTTGTGACTTCCCCTTCGGTCTTTATTTTCCCACTGACTTATTATTAAGTGGCTGCTTTAAAGAGAAGTAATTAATTTTTGACCAATGGCGTGCCAGTTGCTTGACAACAGCAATTACATCTTAATGATTGAGAAGCTTAATGTCAAATGATTGAGATGCAGCTGGATTGGCACTTAATAGCCTTTAAGTCCTTAGAAAAACCAATAGTTACAACATGCGCAGCTTAAATACACATTTTCATCTTCAAACGGTATCTCGCAGGGTGTGATTTATGTGGAGGCAGTGAAGTCTGTGCTGAGTGAGTTATGTGTTTCATAAATGATTGAAGAGTAATATTTAAAACCTGGAGACGGAAGGGGAGCAGACGGGGGGGGGGGGGGGGATCTTTGAAGAGACGCTGTCTGTCTGAACTTTTCAAACATGCCAGTAACATGTCAGAGGCTGGCCTTTGTTTCTTCTGTGTGGTTCGCTGAAGTCAACACTGAAACTGTACATTCACTCAGCGCGGAGCAGCTGCACAAATGGCCTCAGGTTTCCCCCCAGAAGCCGGCCAACGCATTCCTGAGACGCATCAATGGGATTGTTGTTACGACGGAGCGAGACTGGCAGTGGCCAGATTAGGAAGGACTGTTGCCACGGAGACCACTCCAAGGGCCAAAAGCAGCTGGAGACAGTCAGCTGATGCCCTCCGGGTAAATCCTTTCAAACATGATTAGCTTCCTTCTTTCATTTATTTATTTCTCTTTCAGCTAAGAGAGAAGCCCCTCACTGTGCACGAATCACCTCCACCATTTTGTATGCTGTGAGGGGATGTAGGCGGAAAAGCTACCCATAGTACACATGGAAAAACATTTATTATGGCGAAATGTAAAATTCCAACCCTGAGAAACATAATGTAACACTATAGGCAGAAAGATAATCCAACTATTTGGATCAGAAATGTATCGTTTTAGCCACTTTTCAAGCAAAATATCAAACATCTGCTGGTCCCAGCCTCTTAAATATGAGTTTTTCTCTTCATCATATCAATGTATATTCAATTTTTAACTGTTGGTCCTGCAAAAATAACACATTTAAAGGACTATTTTCACCATTTTATCATGTGTTAGAGACAACGTTTAATTGAAAATGAAACCAGAAGAAGAAAAGAACCCCTCTGTATCTGAGTCCAAGCCGTTGTGTTCCCATGTGAAACGTATTCAGCGTGCCATGTCATGTGTTATACACGTCGTCTCTGTCGAACAGGCCGCCGTCTGTGTGTGAGCGGCATTGAATTGGACCTGTTTGAACAGATAATGTGGCCCAGCACGTCAGAGAGGACAATGGGATCTTTTCTGGTCCGGAAGAGAGTGTGTAACACAATCTGCGGCCTAAATGGAGCGAGACAAAGAGTCAGGGGATCGTCATGTATCACAGCTGCCACGAACCTGCAGGAGACAACCGTGGGTGTGTGTCAGCGCTCCCTCTCCAGTTGCTGTTTTGTGCAAGTCATGAATAATATTCTGACGCCGTGTGGTTGGACCGTGCCTTATTATGAGTGAGTATCACACTACGAGCGAGATCAGACTGAAGTTGTGCAGCACGATGTTTTGCGTCAGCTGATTAAACCAAACAAAGTCGCAAAATCTTGCTGAGCTTGTTTGAACGTTGGGGAGTTACTCCTGTAATACTCAAAAGCAAACAGCTGTTGGAATTCAGGTTAGTAAGGGTGAGACACAGTATCTGGCATCGTCACTGTTGGCACTTCCAACAGCCTGAGGAACAGGTGTGTTGGCGTTATTACTGTTTGACTTTATTCAAGTTTCATGGACATTTCTAACAAGTTGTTAAATATATTGACATTCAAACATCACCACAAAACCTATGATCCTTCATAGAGTGACATTTGAAATGTATGACGTGTTAACCTGCAGGGAAAGATTGAGGTGTGTGTGTGTGGGGGGGGTTTGTGTGTGCATGTGATCTGGCATTTGTTGACACTGCAACTAATCCGGCTCGCCTTACCTTGTCTACCAGTAATCGTGGGAAAGAATGCGGCTCCTCTACTGTACTTGTTTCCCTTTGTGCCGGAGGTGTGGCCGGGTCATAATGAGAAGCGCTGCCACCGTTTCTCATGACAGTCATGCCTCCCAGGTGTCACCTTTCAAGATCACCGTGTTGATACTGTGTACTGGGGAAAGACTCCAAACAAACTGGAGCTGGAGTGACCTCATTTGCCTCGGGAGGTTCACAGCGTACAGCCGTGGTTTCACTTTACATTCATCATTGTGCTGTGAAACCATAATTAGTGTGAAAGATGATTCAGATGGAGCTGCTCCAGCTTGCCTTTTGTTAATAGAAATGATTAGGATCATATTGCCTAAACGATATTAGATGAAACCATTTAGTGATGTGCTCAACACGGAAATCTAATCAAAAATCAAACTTTGTGCATGAAGTTGGTGGTATTGGTCTTGTTTGAAAGTGTGCCATCAGCACTTTTGCACTACATTTCCCGCATTTCCCGTTGCTGCGATCATAAAAATAACACATCGGTGAAGCCCATGCAAGCTCAAGCTCAAAATTTAAATATTCACAAGCGCTTTCGCAACTTCTGTTCTTCTCTGCACACATCGGCAAAAGGCCCCAGAGGGGTAAATGCTGACCACTTGGCCGAGGTTTGGTGGGCCTCCACCACATTTGGGCCCATTTAAAGCAATGTTTCCCCAGCCGTCAGCAGCTGCTTTCCATCAAGTGGCATTTTCCTTGTCTAGCCCCCCCCCTTTCCCCTCCCCCGTTTCCCCTTCACCACCATCCCCTCTTTCTTCATGTCAAACTTGGCAGGCAAGTTTACACTCAAAGCCGCCCTGTTCTCTGTCAAATGTTGCGTGGCAACATCAAACGCTCTGCCGGACAGAGCCTTCCTGGGATTCCAGCGTGGTGGGCGGATAATTGGAGGCAGGCCTCAGCGGATCTGGCAGATGTGTGATGAGTTTTTACTGGAGCGTTGTTTTTTCTTCTTCTTTTTGAGTGGTGTGTGTATGTGTGCGCGTGGGGCGAGGGACAGGTTTGAGAGGGAAAACATAAGGGCTCCCTTTGTTGTTGTCCCCTTCACCCTCCCTAATGCCGGCCACAGGGGCGTCTTGTTGGCCCAGTGGCCAAGTCAGGGCCGAGTGTGGCAGTCAACATTGCATGCAGACACGATATCTGAAGCCGGCATGTGGAATTTGATGTCTTAGGTCTGACTCACAAAGCCTTTAATCCTCCAAACATTTCCACATGTCCGGTCCTTCATTTTCTCTGTTTAACTTTTTCTGGAAGCTGGCATTTTTTCTTTTACTTTTGCAAGAAACACCCAGATGATTACTGGGCACTCCTGTCTGGGGGTTGACCGCAAGTTTAGATGAAGGTCACTGCAGTTGCTGTCAAACATATAGTGATTACAAAGAGGCTTAGGAATTCCCCCCACTTTTCCCTCCACCCGCTTACCCCACTGTAAAAGCAGGAATGCTGGACCTGGATTCTTAGTTTTCCTGTCCATCCATCATCGAGCAAGCATAACAGGGACCCAGACTAGCTCCTCCCAAGCCAAGGGTGGGCTTCCACTCAAAGAGCAAGAGGCCAGGGCTCAGTGGAGGGCCACAGGAGAGGGAAGCGAGGCTCGGGGGTGGAGGGTTGTTGGGAAATTGTTAGACAGAGAGGGAAATGGACAAAGGGAAAAAAAAGGCATGCAGACAGAGTTCCAAGAAAAAAAAAGGAATGAAACACAGTCCTCCCATGTTTTTGTTAAGTCCCCTGGGCTCATGCAGACAGTATTAGGTTTAATTTTTTTTCCTTTTACACAGGAAGTCGGTGCAGATGTTTCTGAGAGCGGGCCCGCGGTTTCCCTGTTTTCCTTTCGCTAGTGTGTTCCCGGCTCTGCAGCGTTGCCAAGACGCTCCCTTACTCGGTGCTGGCGTTTTTGTTTTTCCTGAGAGTGGGGCTCCAACAGGAGGGTCATCTCCAGGCCAGCTCCAAATGAGAAATGGTTGGCCGGCTGCCCTGGCGGCCACTCAAATTCGCCCTTTTGAAAAGATTACTGTGCTGCTGCTGCCGCCGCCTCCTGTGGGGCATGCCAGATCTGCTGAGGGGAGAGGAATGTGCAGGAGGGCTGAGAGAGGGAGGGAGGGGGGCACCGGGGGGCCACATTTCACTCGACCTCTTTCAGAAAGTTTTTCTCATTACTTTTCTTCTCTCTCTCCTCCTCGAATGTTTCAATTTGTGCTGCACAGAACAGGACGTGGACTGTTCCCAAATAAAACCTGACAGGGTTTTTCCACCCAGCCAAGAGCTGTGTGACACAGTCCAGCTCAGCCGCTCGCCTCCCCTGGTCGTCTTTTGGCTGCTTGTTTTTGTTTCTTGGGGACAAGTGATGAATGATCGATTGATAGCGTTAAGGCCCAATGTGGGACTGCCGCAGGCTATCTCTGCTAAGCTGCTTTGCCTGATAGGCTGCTGACTGTTGAGACTCCAAAGCCAGAGCAATAAAAGTTGATTTGTGGGGGCATTGTGAGAAGCCCCAGACACTTAAGAGAGGTGTGCATGTCTCCCCTGGCCTGTCACAATCAATACTACCCCACCACCGCTGGGCCTCTCTGTCTCCACCATGTTTACTCTTAAATAATGCATCACACTCTCGCACAAATACCTTCCATTCACACAAGGGATGGAGACCATTAGCCGTGGCCGTGTGGAACAATGAAATACAGCCTCTGCGTCCTCTTTCTTTTAACACAACCAGCGGATAGAGCATTTTCTTTCTCTTGAGTGCTTCTGCGAGGCATTCATTTTAGTGCTGCCTGACCTAATTTAACAACCTCAACATCCACTCTTTTCAAGCTCTGATTACAAACCCACCTAGTTTCAGCCCGGATTAACCTCTGAAAGAACTCTATAACAATTAGTGGGACAATGAAGATGAAGGCCTTGCCTGATCTAGGTTGTCTAAACCTGACATATTTTGCGCCTCTTAACTTTGTGCCCCGAGGGGAGGTGTACTTACATGTTGTATTCATGAAAACGGTTGCCGCAGTATATAAAATAGTATGTTAACAAGGTGTCCAGCAAAAAGAAACACTTCTCTGCTATTACTGTTTATGATTCTCATGGCGATCATGTTACTGGAGACTTTGATAAATGCTGAGTAATTACATCACTGCTCCACTATAAGAATCTCGGAGCCTCTCCAGGGATCATTAACTGCTGACGGATTTGGAGTGATGAGGCCTTGGTGGGTGGTCCTTATCTGAAACATTCAGGAAACAGGGCCAGACCCATAAACACCCCACTCACCGCAGAGGAAGCACCCGTGTATGCTGGAGACCACACCCTAAGTTGCTGTAAACCCTGAATGTGCCCAAAATATAAGGAAAAAAGGGGCTTAAAGCTACAGTCCAAAATATCAGTTTCTCACAGCCCTTTTGGGAGCAGCGGTGGCAGAGAAAACAACGACCCAGCTTGGTTTAATTTGCAAGACTGGTCCGTTCCAGTAAACATCACGGAGCGTGCAGGCGGAGTCAGAGCACTGCTATCAGTGTGTCTGCTCCACGCTGACACTATAAGAATAGCAGTGTGTGTTCCTGAGTCACATCATCTGCTTAGCAACACGCAAGCTGGGGACAGCAGGACGGAGCGATGTGATTGGGGGAGACCAGCACCCTCAGGACATAGCGCGCTAATTGCAAAGCTGTTTTTTTCCTCCATTTTTAACAGATGCAATACGCCAGCCACAGCGAAGGGGTTGCATAACAGGATTTTGCAGTAGATCCCCCTCCTCCTCTGTGTCTCTCCCTCTATTTCCATCCTATTATGCACCCCCACTCCAACTTCTTCCCAGCAACTCCATCTTCCCCTCTCTATCTACTCATAAGAGTTGGAGCCGAGCCAAATGGTTTTGACGCTATTTTAAAGATTACAACTGACAGACAAAACATTAAAACATTTAGATGTATTGTGACCTTTTTGTTGCAACCAGTCGTATTCAGTGCATGCTTATATATTTCTAAATAAGAAAATATCTTTGTTAATTGATTCGGAGACAGTATTGTTGTCATGTCCTTGGCAGTCGAGACAAAGAGCTCAGTGTGGCCAGCCTTTGTGCTGCAGAGCTGGAAGAGCGGCTTCCATATTGGGACAATATGCACCGTGACCTCTGACCCTGCTCAGAGGCGGCGGCTAGAGAGCACTTGGAGATTTGCTCTCCAGAAAAACAAAGCATTCCAGGCTCACACACATCCCACAAATAAAAGAAACAGAAAACATGTTGGCACAAGTAGACGACGCACACATGCACACCAACTGTTACTTTTGGTTCGTCAACCCGGAGGGCCAAAAATTACACATGCAAGCGTTTTGCCGTCTGACAGGGGCAGGGCAGACTTGGCTGGGGGAGCTGAGAATATGTGCAACACATACACACACAGACTGGTGATCTCACTATGTAAGGCGAACATGAAGTATTTGTTGCCACAGGGCCAAGAGGGAGAGAGAGTGTGCATCAGCATGAGGGGGTGGGATTTGTTGTGCTTTGTGGGAGATGGGAGTGGGAATTAGACATAGCTATTGTATGACTATTTGTTCAGTACAGTTTCCACAGCGGTCCCGGAGAAAACAAAGAACACTTACGCAATGCAACTGTTACTCAACCCTGATTACAGTCTTCCAAAACACCAGGGAAAAGATTGCGCTGTGTTCTAGGGCGTGTACATGTGCTACGAACACAGAAAATGTGGAGGACATCTGCTTTTGCGGAAAGAAATCTGCTTTTCTCAATTTCACAGATTCAGAAAGTGTTTTGTGCATGCATGCATGCAGAGGAGCACAGTCTTGTGCAATCTTTTTCATGTTGGGCTGACTACATCTGCCATCCACAATAACCCTCGGCGTGACGTCCAATGTGCTGAGTATGTTCTGATGTTTGTGTGCCTGGTTAGCGAGGGTGAGGGGAGGATAGTCCATAAATAGAAATATTTCATGAAAACATTAGAATGGAGAATCATTTCACTGTAAAGGCTGGTTTCATAATCGCCCTGGAGGGACCGAGGCTTGTCTGTTCCATTTGAGCTTTCTTTGTGCCCTAAATTCACTTATGCAACTCAAATGTATTTAACCCCATGTCAGCTCTGACTCTCCTCGCTCTCTTCTCTCAGCCTTTACTTATGTCAGGTCACGTTTGTTTCTAAAGACCTGAGTGATTTAAAAAGAATTGCTGTGAACATCAGAGCTGTGATGATGAATGAGGTGCTGTATGTGAGGCAGCAATCTTTTTCCCTCTGAATGCCGGTCATGAGAGGGAAACACAGCCGTGAGTAAACAAGGTGTGGCTCCGTTGAGATGATTTCCCGAGGAAATTCATTTCCCTGACCAATCAGTCTCTGAGTCATTCTATTTTTGAGAAATCTTCCACAATGTGTGCGTGCGGCACTGACAGCAGCCCTGTCACAGAGCCTTTTCTGGCAGGAGGCTTTTTGAAATAGACTTGTCAGGGCTCAGGGCACAGCAGAGAATGTTTATGTAAGTGGTCCAAAATAGGAAGCACATTTTGTCATGTTTAATGTGAGTCATGAGTTCTCCAACTCTCCAAGCACAGCATCAAAGGACCATGTGCCATTACGCCTCTATTTCATTTTTTTCCCCGAGTAATATGTATAAGAGCCAATGCTAGTGGGTCAGCATGCTAATATACTGTGAGATGTATTTCATGCTCAACACTGAGGCAATGCTAACATGCTGCACTACCTGTGTGTAAGTTCAAATGTTGCCTAGTTTGAATGTAATTTCTAACTTCTGCAAGAGTGTCCACACTAACTAACATTTACGGGGTTTCACCAGCTGAAATACTTCCAATGCAGTCACTAGTTACAACTTAAATCTTACACCTCACACTTATGTGTAACGCTCTCCGTGAATTATCTGTCGACACTAGCGTAATTTGAAGGAAGGAGGAGGAGCACACTATACTGGTTGTTTTGACTATGCAACACGTTCTCTCGGATAGATTACACCGCATGGACATTTATGATGCCTTTGATTTAGACTTGCGCTTTAGTTTTGCAGAGAAACAGGGGATTGCCAACCTGCGGGCAGCAGATGATTTGTTTATATGTAAAGTCATTTTTTTCTTGGTCTACAATCAGACACGACCAAATCTCGGAAACGGTATACAAAATAACGTCACCTTAGCATGAGACTATTTTGTGGCAAAGCTGGTTCTAAACCTGAACTTGACAAAAACTAACGTCATGGGATTGTCAGGACGTCAAAATAAACCCAATTAGAAACCAAGCCGTCGCTAGAGCCACCGTGCTAGCTTAGCTGGAAACACAACCAAAGTAAGGCATGAAACCAGGAAAATGTTCACGCTGCACAAGCCAACCAATGCATACGTGTTGTCCCACATGACTTACATTTTATTGCATACTGTGGCAAGTGAAGCGCAACATTGAATAACATATTTCATAACACAAATGAACATCAACTTCTGACGAACGCAGCATTTCACACGGTGCTTAATTATTGCAGAGCCAACCAGTAAACTCCACAGCGGTGTCTCTGCTGACCTAACATAAGGCCCCTTTCATCATATGCATATACTGAATATGTAAACTGTCCCAAGCCTTCCAAGCTCAGCATCTTCATTAATGTGAAAGCATACACAGTTTATGACTGGGATGTCCTTACTTGCATATAGAGAACCAGGTACAATGACATGGATACAAAGCCTAATATATTCAGGTATTGTGTGTGCTGCGAAACATTAAAACAACCCATTGAGCCCATGTTTTGCTGTTAGAAGCTCGGGCTAAGACTAAAGTTAAGCTAATCCTCAGAGAAGACTCTTTGTTCATTAAAAATGACAGAAATACTAACTTGCAGAAAAAGGAAAGGCCTGATTGTTAAATGGTCGATTAAAACCCATCTCCCCTCACCATTTACACACACACACAACCTGCTAACGCAGCCCGGCTCCAGCCTGAACACTGGATCAATGCGTATCCAGATCAATAGGCTTATTAGAGCTGCAGTTGAGTGGTGAACAAAGCCGATTAGCTGAGTCTCCACTGCATGTCCCCTCAGTTTGAAGAGAAACACAGAAAAGGTCACCAGTCACAAGGTCATTTTGCCCAGTGGAGCTGCTGGTTGTACATACTGAGGGTATCTCTTTCCCTTGCAGCACATATGATTCATAAAATTTGACTCTGGGAAACATTGATCAGCAATGTGCTCGCTCGGATCCATACAGAAATCCCATTTGTTTCTAATCATGTTTAGCTCCCTTTTGGAACAATGTTAACCTTCAAAGGATCCGCTTGAACTCTTATATTTGTAGTTCTAAAGTTGTGCACCTAAGAAAAGGTCTACAACAATATAATTCTAACATTTGCTACTAATAAAAAGGTCAATGAGTGCAATATCGTTCGTGAGGCTATTTCTGTGGGCGCCTGAGGCTGAGCAGTGAGGTGCGAGTTGATGGCAAGTCTATGACAGTCAAAGAAGGCAATGTTCCCCAGTCAAAGGACATGACATGAATGGAGTCACAACCAGACCCATTTTTTTGTTACCTTATTTTACCCAAGAACATGTCTGAAAACCCACCAAAGGACACTCAGGACTTTGTGAGCTCAGGTGGCATAACTGCTTCCATGGAGGGAATGAAAGAGACATATTCATGCCTTTGGATTACTTTGAGGTGATTTGATATAATCATGGGTACCTTGGGCCTTATAAATCTTTTCATTTAGCAACGTATACGCTTTTAATCACTAAAATGACCTCTCAGTGGTATGTATATTGTAGTAGCTTATTTGCCTCCATTTGAGTGTACTTATTGATACGATTGAGTCAATGGAACATATGTAAAATAGTTTGCAAGGCGGTGGATACACTGGGTGTGTAATAACAGAAACCTTCCCATGTAACGACCATCCTTAGACCGAAGATGAATGGACTGCTCTTTCTCCTTTTCCATAGAGGATATAGGCCTTGTGTTTTGATCCCCGCCCAGTGAATGGAAGGCTCTCTACACGAGCTGCTGCATCCTGAAACTCAGCACTAATGGGGGCAGTAGGACTGTCTTGGTTGGCTTTGCCCCCCTCAAGCACAAAGACCACCTTTGACTGATAATGAGTTGTAGGTGGGAGCTGAGCGGAGGCCAAGGGAATATCTTATGACTAAGAAGCTGCGAGGGCCACTGTACACAACTGTGTGATTAATGAATACAGCATCATCACAAACTGGCCTTTAATCCAAAGCTCCAAGTCTTAGGTCATCAGCTCCACTCCTGTTCTATGTTACTCTGTGGAGAAGCCCAGATTAATCTAAAAAAAAAAAAGGAAATGTATACTTTGAAATATGGATTTTTCGCTTCCATTGAAGTACTTTGAACTTGCATGTCATTTGGGTAGTTTTTTATAAAGTCAGCGAGGTGTGCTGTAGTCTGCAGATATTGATCTGGAGCCTTATGTCTCGTGTGCTGGCTCAGGGTATATTTGCAGCTGCTGTTACTGGAAATGGATCCCTGGAGCGATCTGGATTCAGCTGATCCAATTAAACGCTGTGAATAATTGATCTGACAGTGAAACTGAGCCCTGTCACATGGGAGCGGTGACATCATCATTTAAGGGTTGAAACCGTACTCCTGTGCAGCTGGACTGCCCCGGGTCGTTTGTTCCACAATCAGTTCACTGTATCTGATTACCGCCTGTGAAGGACACAGAGCAGACCATGAGGACAGAAGGGGAGGTTACGCTGCCATTTTCACATTTACACGCTTGGCAAGACTGTACGAAGACAACAGACTCATTGATAGCCAGGATCGGAAACTCATGAGATTGTCACATGTCGTTGCAGTCTGCAAATCTAAACCCACTGAGCTGAGATGAATGAAGTACTGACTTCATCTGGTTACAACGCTAGAGTTAAAGTTACGTTCTCCTTTGTTTCCTTTCCCGCAGTTCCTTTCTGCCTCTTGTTTAGCGTCTGTGCTGCATTGCGTGCTTCAAAGACCATTTCTAAACAAGACTTCCATGTGAACCAGATGGACTCTGCATGGGTAAATTATCTTCCTGGCCATGAAATAAGGTGCAAATAGGAGCCATCTTTGACCCTGGCCTTGGAGGAAGCTTAGATTGTAATATCGAATGAAACCCCTGCAGAGAGGTATGCTCTTGCCACTCGCCATGTTTTTATCTAGATCCGCACCACAACCGAGAAAAAGGGGGCTATTGAACATCCAACATCTTGCCTGAATTAGACTCAAACCCTTCGGCAGGAACAGGGGGCGAACGGGGAGGGGGGTGGGGGGGGTCTACTCACGGAGGGAGGAAAGGGTGTGGGGTCCCGCTTACAGCTGACTCTCAATGCGCAAACATTTTGCTGGGTTGGCACTTCTGATCTGGTCATAATGAACTCATGGGCCTCATGAAATCCCTCAGAAGTTTATCCTCACATGGCCATACAGTCATCATGCGTCACTGTGTAATGTCCACAATTGTGATCTGGCGTTCTCGCTGTCTGTCGGTGCCTGACAAAGACATGACTAGTTTGTCCACAGCAGATGTTTTGCTGATGCGTCCAATCTTGTTAATTTGCTTTCTCATTCTGGCCAAAAAGGGAAATCCTTTACCAGTTTGATCCCTGTCATGTCTGTGAGTTAAGTACAGAATTAGCTAGCCTGATAATAATCAGACTGCTATTTGGTTTCCCTTCACCCATGTCAGTTCACAACTAAAACTACTGAATAAATAATATCCTATAGTAGAGGTTTGTTGTTGAAATGCGTCTGGGTTGTCACCTTCAGCAGTCTCTCTCAAGAGGAGATAAACTTCATTCAAGTATTCTTTTTTTTTTCTCCCGTTGAGGAGGTTGGCAAAAGCAAACATGGCTGTGCCCACACATGAATTGAGTCATTGGCACTTCATGCGGGCCATGAGAGGACCCTGTCAGTTAATTAGACAAGGGTGGTGACGGCTCCATCCATCACCTTACGTTTTCTTTCACTCCGAGACAAGTCCAGTTGGAACATTTCCCTCATCCGTCAAACTGGAGAACATTTCCAACTTCAAAGACCACCATTGGGTGGAGGAGAGCTGGAATGAAATCTTCCGAGCAACACATTGACATGAACTCGACCTCGCAGGAAAGGTCATACAGTGTTACCATGGCAACAGAGAACACCACCGATATGTTAAAAAAGGTAGCCCAGAGAAGTGCGGGGAGGGGGGGTGGGCGGTGGGGGGGGGCGCCGAAACTGAATCCATGGCTGCGGAATTTCAGTGGGCGGACGCGTATGCATGTTGAATATTAAAATATTCTTTCTAAATGAAGCCAGAGTCGCCGTGCCCCCATTCATTACAGCACTGCGATGTTCCATAACCATTAACATCTGTTAAAGCCATACACGCACCACAACACATCCAGCTCTCTGGACAAGAAGGGTATTTTTAGACATGTACTCATTAGTGCTGAGAGATCATTTGTAAAGAAGGACGGGAGGCGAGTAGAGGCCAATAACGCAGTGAAAGATGGTTTCCATATTCAAATACCTGAGGAGCCGGTGGGTTTAACTGGTAGTAAAGAGAGTGGAGGTGAAATGTGAGGGGCAGGCCAATCAAAGCTGTTGAGGAAAGCCATGCAATAAATTAGTCAGAGCGAGGTCAAAGAAATTATGCTGCACATTATGCATTATCTGAATGGTTGTAAAAAAAAAAAAGACAACATGTGTGGCCTCAAACTAATTATGCTTATGAACCTGCTCTGTTCCTTGGATCGGGATCAGACCTATTGTTCTCGCTGGGTTCAACATTCCTCCAGTAATTCAGCCGTGATTCAAATGAGCTTGTCCGCTCTAAGAGCAGAGTGGCTATCATTCAGATTCACGCATGATATCGATTTATGGACTCTCCTCTTGGTGAACCTTTACATTATTCCACTGTGAAATGATATATATGTATATATATATATATATATATATATATATATATATATATATATATATATATATATATATATATATATATATATATACAGCAGTCAACATGTGCCACATTTCCTGTTATGGTCACACAATGGTGGTATTGAATTGTGGGAGTGTTATCTGTTTTTCTATAATGGGATTCAGTTTTAATTTGCAGCAGTAGGGAAAGAGTGGTGCAATCCGTCTCTTTCTCCAGGTTGAGGTTAGATTGGATAAGAATATAGTGCCATTGTCTTACAAAGTGAGAACACAAACATAGATAGGGTGGTAGACAGCCCTGCCACTTCCCTCCTTCAGCTTTTTCAGTGGGACGTAGTCTGGTACCACAGTGCCCCCTAGAGGTCACATGGTTGTCGGCCAAAGTCTGTGTGTGTGTTTCAGTGTGTGCGCGTGTGTCTGTGTGCGTTAACGTGGAGCCACTAGGGGCAAATCCAGGTGTTTTTACAGACTGAAAATTATTCAGAATATACTGTTAATGCAATGTAATTACCATAGTGCACTTAATTGAACATTTGTCTAATTACTAGATGCTACACTGAATACTAAATGTGTCAAAGTGAAAGAGTAGCAAAAGCCATGCAGTCCAAATATGCTTTTGTGCGCCCCGGCCTTGGCCTATACTAGGCTGGCCGCTGTCACTGGCAACACAGGGAAACACAATGGAGTGATGGAGGGACTCATTTGCCAGAGTGGCCTTTGCTGCCACACAATTAGCGGCAGAACAGTGGGCACACCAAATATCCGAGTGCCACTCCACAGGGAGACCAACTTGGTCTGTGGCTCTAAATGGAGTCGGCCAATTTGGCCGGTGACTTCAGTGGCGTGTGAGGCCAGTCATTGTCCACCAAGGCAGGCGCCAGATGGGAGAGAAATGTGCCCGCAGGTGCTGGGAAGAGCAGTCGCTGATGGAGTGATGATATCATAATAACAGTATTAATTAATATTCATGATTGTAAATTAAAACATCTGACGAAGTCCAGCTTCATCAACAGAGCTGTGATTTAGTCTGTGTGCCAGTCTAAATATTATATATATATATATATATATATATAATATTATATTGGGTCAAAGAATTTTTTGGGACCAATTAACAATGAATATAGATATATTCATAAGAATATGAAAGGTTAGGTGTAGTTTGGAGTTACATACATGCTATAAGCTATAAATTTGTTAATTAGTGAGTATAGAGGTGCTGGTATAGGTTGAGATTGTTACCTTTGAATAGATCCAAACTATTTCCCACTTTTCTGTCTTTATGCTAAGCTAAGCTAACCAGCTGCTGGCTTTTTTGTTGTTGCATTAGCACACATTATTATTATTATCAATATTATTAATACACACGTATTAATTTGGGCTTATGAGGTGTTTCCATTAGATCCTACTAAACAAAATAAAATGATTAAAACAATGCAAATAAGTGCAAAGCCTTCACAGTTCTTTAATGGAGAGAAGCATCAGCTTTCCATCACATTAGCCACCTACTGTACGTCTGCCACCCACACCTCATGTGCCTTGTGATGTTATCATGCACAGAGCTGTCATAGCATAAGGAGGATGCTGAGCTGACGCACAAATATAAGGTCCAGAGGCCCTGGTCCTTGCCATATTATAAATGGATGTGATGTCAGTAATCAATAGGTCACCACTGATTTCAGCTTCCCCCAACTCTAAAAAAAAAAAATGCATGCAATTCCAACTCATGTTGCTATATGTCCACCACTTGAGATAATGCACAGTACAGGAAAAGCTCTCAGCTTATCTGTAATGTCCTCTGCAGAATGACATGCCTGTAATGACATGTGGGTGTGGGAGGTGGTTGGGGGGGTGACACAGACAACAGGATGGAAAAGGTGACTGAGACCACAGTTGATTTCTAGCAAAGTGGCTCAGGAGGCTGGAAGTAGGGAGACAGATGGCCACATGGCGCATCGATTCCCCTATGAGGCTTCACACGACAAGAAATCCATTTATGAGATGGTTCTCTGAGTGTAATGCCACTAATTTGGGTCTGATGAGTAACAGAGAAGTCATGTGCCAGCGATAGGGACTTTCAACCATCCCTAAAAGGATTTTTGAGAGCCCAGATGTGCCGTGCGATGAATTTGATTCAACTGTGCTTATCCCTACAGGGCATCTTATCAGGTTATATACCATATACAGAGAGTTTAATATACAAAAGAAATCGTTGCAGTGATTGTACTGTGCCAGTGCACCAGCGGCACGAATACAAACTTTGAAAACACCTAAATATTAAATCGCACACTGAGAATATATAAACAACAGAGGTGGAAAGTAACTCAGGACATGTATTCAAGGGCTGTCCATGAATCCAAATTTGAAGTATTCTTGGAAAGGGCGGGCCTTTCCGATCAGGATCAATACAGGTGTCTCGGACAGTGTTGTCTATTGATGGAGCCACGCCAACTCCCCAATTCTTTTAATGAAGTCATTATATTGTGTTTCATGCCAAACAAGCAAATATTAGCATGCTGATGTTAGCATTTAGCGCAGCATTTGGTGCAGCCAAACAAAGCTGCTCGTGTGGCTTTAGACTCCTTTGATAATCATCTTTAAAACAATTAGCTCGAATCAACGACAACGATCCACGCTGCAGGAGGATTAACTTTATCCGTATTCTTCTCTTACAGTATGTGATTGAATGATGAAAATATCTGTTTGCGTCTCTCCTTCCGTCTAATCCCACCTATTGCGGTGGACTCTTTTGTTCATAGATTGTGATATGTCGAACATGTTTAAGCAACACATGATGTGCTGCTCTGAACCAGGTGTTCATAAGACTCCTCCTCCAGGAAGAGGAGAATCCAGATATCAACAAAAATATTTTTAAAAAAAACATATTTAAAAAATCAAATTGTGAAGTGTTAAAATGTATTTTAAATCCATCCTGGAAATGTACAACCTCAAGTGACCTTTCATAAATGCGAACAAACCTACTCGGGTAGAAAAGAGGTTTAGCAGCTCCTTTACACAAGACTGGCGGGCTGATTGCGGAAAAGGAGGCAGAGTGTGTCTGCTTTTAGAGGCTGTGTTGGCTCGAGTGAAGCCAAACTGGACACAAATCATCTGGAGCACCATCCAGAGGGGTGGGCGTGTGGGTGGGTGGTGAAGGCAGAGCAGATAAAACGAATCCTAAAAAGCTCCTGGCAACTGAATAAAACAGCCCCAAAGGCTGTCTGTCATGGCGTGGCGTTCAAGCGCTGGCCCCCTCTTTCTGTTTCGGGCTTTGTTCATGTCCTGGTTTCACAGCGCTTTCATCTGCCTCCCTGCCTCTCCCATAGGTGCCAGCGTGATTACTACTGACACAAAGAGGAAGTGGCCGACGTGAATCCACAAACGTTACAAAAGTAATTCATTCCTGTCGATTCACTCTATTGTTCAATTCAACTGCCAGTTTGATGAGTTTGCCTTTTTCTGTCTTATTTCTCTGCAACCTTGTTAAAAAAAAAAGCAGAGTCCTGTGTGCTCAGTTAATCACCGCTGCCATCACACTACCCACATTTACTGTCACTTAGCATTTAAATTATGCTATGAAGTCACCTTGCTTGATAGTGCCAGTGCTGGATATTCTAATTTCCAGACTATAAACACTTCAATATAAAGCCCTTATAGCACATGTTTTTGAATCCTATCTCATAGCCTCAGTCTGCTGATGCAGGAGTAGACGCCTTCTTCTGAATTATTGAAAAGCAAATAAAATTGTTACTTTACAGTCTGTTAGAGGACTGCCTGTTTCCTAGTTTTTACCACAGTTATGATATATTTTTGACAGCAATGAGGAGGATGTTCAGAAGTCTCTCTCCTTGATTTGGATGGATCAACATCAGCGTTGGTGGTTGCAGTGGGTTCATATTGTAACCTTCAGCTCTAACACCCGTCACAGATAAAGACACAAGCGCTGACATCAAGTGTGCTGTTTATATTTATTCTCAGAGCCCTGTTTATGTGCAACATGTCTTTCTTTCTTTCCATATTCCTCCTAGCGATCCACTCCAACATCATGATTGCATCACCTTGTGCATGTCTTTCCAGTGGGCATGAAATCGGCACAACAGCTGGGCTGTCAGAAGGTGTCATCCCTGCAAAAGAAAACGGAAGTAGCTGGCTGCAAAAGCTTTCAGAGCATCCTCCTGACACACTGCCGCCTCCCCTGCTGCTCTGCTATGAACTGCTGAACTCCAGATGGGGCTGACTTCTTCACTTATTAAAGATTTACCTCTGCCGTTGTGTCCTTGACCCTTTGAGGCTGAGAGGTGTGGCAGCGACTGCACAAAACAGACTTTGAGCAGTTTGGGGATTTGAGGGGGCAGGCGGTTGACAAACGACTTTTCTGGCTTTGCCAGTTGACAGCGTTGGCAGCTTGTCAACAGAGAGAATGCAATATCATTTGTAGTAAATTACCAGCCCACACAAAGTGACACAAGGCAGTGTAAGTCAAGTTGTTCTGACAGCTCCTTCAGCTGCCACGCAGAGCGTACGTCTGCCAAGAAAACGGCACACACTGAAGACACGAGCCACGCTTTTACCCACATGTGTCAACAATACTCACAAAACAAAACACACACACCAACATGACAAGATCCATTTTATGTAACGTGTACAATACCCTTTTAATGCAAGCATAGGATCCTGTTTCTTTGAAAAGACTTGTTCGAGGTACGCAGAATATTTCTTTATAAAATAACGGATGGGGGAAAACTACACTTTAGGGATTACTTTAGAGATGACTTTAAGATAAACTGGAGTATATCTATCTTGCATTTGAGAGACATTTGTTTACATCAGTTAGATCGACAAGACAAACTGGGACAGGACTGTGAGAACAAAAGGCAGAGGCAGCCGTCGCCACAGTCTACCCAGCAGTGATAACAACAACACCAAACCAAAGAAATCCTGTGATGTGAAAATAGTATCTCTTCTATCTGAGAGGCCTACTCTCTAGAGACAGAAGGTGGTGTTTTTGAGGAGTAAATATAAGAAGTGAGAATTAAATGTGTAATGTGTGGAGGTATATTTACTTGATGTGGGGCAAAGTTTGCCACGTGTGCTGTCTTTAAATTTACAGCGCATTTAATGGAGACCAGTTGTGATGAAATGAGTTTTCAGAGTGGAACGATGTGCTGTAGGTGTGAAGAAGAAGATCTGATCCACTCTGCTGACTGGAGCTGAACCAGACAGATGTGAGCGAGGCGTTTTTCTTTGAAATAGGAGCTCAGATACACAGCTCCAACGTGATTGTAATGGCTTGAAAGGAAAATGTGTTTTTGTCCATCATTGAATATAATCTCCTGGGGGAAGAAAAACACTGCAAGCTGTGTCTGGTGAGACATTCTCCTGTAGTCTAGCCTGGCGTAGTCTATCAACAGTGCAGTGTGAAATAAGTCAAATGATATTTTCAGCAGACTGTGGTCATAATGGAGGTTTGAGTGTAATTGTTTCTGCAGTGAACATGTCTGTGGTAAATGGAGATTTCACAAAAAGCAAGAGTTTTTGGAAATACTAGTAAATAGTATAGTATAGTTTAGAAGACCACAACATTTGTTTAACCAATTTACTATAACTGGTAAATTCATTCCCCAAAAAGTCGGTTAAGGTCCAGAGTCTGATTCAGTTGCATCTAGCGGTACGGTTGCTGATTGTAAGATTGGTGTGCCAAGCCGGTACGAGCACTACGGTTGTCTTTGTGAAAAAACAGTAGCCAAAATCTAGAGCTAGTGTTTGGTTGGTTCTTTCTGGACTACTGCATTAACATGATCCACATTTAGCTATAAACGGCTCACAGCAATTCTTAGTTTCAGGTGAATATACACTGAATAAATCCTACTTCTGAACATAACATTGCTACACACTGGACCGTTACGTCTAAGGGCCTTAGCACTGTAGTGTACATAAAAATGAACAGTTAGAGAGAACCAAAACAGTACATTAACAGGCTGTAAAAACCAAAACACTGAGCTAAAACCATCTGAAATGCCAGCAGTGATGTCAAGTTTCCATGAGCAATCCCTGGTATGGTCCTTTGAACAACACAGGCAGTGTTTCTTAAGTGGAGTGGACAGAGGCAGGATGTGGTGCTGAAGTGGTGGAAAGTCCAGAGTGAAAGCCAAGTGGGACCTCGGGCGACGCTCAACATGCAGTCATGCTCCAGTTAACTGGAGTTCACCACGGGTTAAGTGGGCAATAACTTAACAACAGAAACTTCTAAAATATGTGGACATGCCGGGAAGATACCTACACACTATTTGACAAATCCCGTGTCTCCTCAACTGTCATTTTTTGATTTTGACGTCTGCTGGGTGGGCGATACCTTTGTCTTTGCAGAAAGGCTGATTCCTCAAACTCGCAGAGCAGAACAAACCCCGGCTGCTGCTTCTGCAGCGAGACTGCGCACGTAGTAGCCGTTTGCTCCGGCCCCTGGGACGTCGGGGGGAGACACTGCTGCTGTGCTTCAGACTGGGGAGTCCATTTTACTCCGGGCTACATGGTCCAGGCCACTGACTAGTGCACTGCTTCAGTGCCCACACTGCTCTCAGAGGAAGTGACCTCAATACATCCAATAACCCTGCTCGCACAAGCGCGACAGCAGTGGAAGATTGGAAACATACCAGGTTTCTTATCTTAGATTCAGCGAAAATGAGAGAGTAGATTGTTTTGGTGGCGTAAATGTCAAGGGAAAAATGACTCAAAGTTTTTTTATGCAGTTGATATCCAAATTACATCTTCAAAGGAAAAATGAAATATTCAGCTGGCAACTGTTATTGAGGAAGTAAGATAAAATGTAATCACAATAAATAGCATCACATGCAGCAAGCAAACCGGGCTCTCTTTTATCTCGGGCATAAAATGAAATACCAGTTTCATGGCTCTACATGCTGAATAAAACTAATAATGTACAATATAGATACACATTCATTCCTTTCTCATCCCGAGTTTAATGCGATATTCTCATATTCTTAATCAAATGTTCAAATTAGTGAGATCCTCGGCTTTCTCGAGTGTTATCAGCTTTGAACCCATGGTTTTGTTTGAAGTGACCACCTGCTGTTTGGTGCTAGCAAACAAGCTACTGAATATAGCGAAGCATTTAGCTTCCCCCAGGGGGACAAAAGATCAGTTAATGCAGGTTTTAAATCACTGGAGATCCTAATGATATGAAAGGAATATCAGGAGCAGGGTTCACGAATACTGTGTGATCTCTAAAGGCCTGGAACCAAGGAGGATAAGATGCTGCTGTCTGCAGATATGTCCCTCCTCATAGCTGCTGTCACCACCAGCTTTCATACAGGGAGTCAATGAGGTAGAGCTTGGCTGATAAAACAAAAATTATACAGGTTATTCAATCGACATGAAGGCGGATCATCTGCCTATGGCCTCAATCCACAGGCACAAAGCACATTTTAGCTTTGTAGTGTGGTGACTGAACACACTGAGCCACGGGAGCTGATTGGTGCTGATTATACGGGCCTCTGGGACTGTGGGCACCACGGCCAGGTGATTGTGTGGGATCCTGCATTTGGCACTTGTTACTGTTGTTTTCCACTGAGATGCTAATCATCAAGCATGCGCTGGAGGCATGATTAAATGTCACACAGCTCCCTCGGTTTTGGCCCTCTCACTGTGAATAAACCTTTCTCCCCCACAGGCTGAGGTAGCCTGCAGTCTGCAGCAGGAACAGGCTGAAGCTGCACAGAGCCACAGCTCCCCCTACAGGTCACACTACAAAATACAACAACAGTCAGGTCAGTGTGCAAACTGTTGTTTTACTTATCCCAAATTGAGCCTCTATGCTAATACAGTTTGGATGGTAATTTCATCAAAATGTATTTTTTTCTGGGCTGTGGTAACTTATTTGTTGTTTCACGTTGTCCAAATCGCACACCACCATATGTTTGGCCTTAATTGTCATACTCCAGTTGCCTTTATTTCTCCTGTTTCTCTCACAATGTTACATTCATCAAAACGCAAAAATCTTTAATCAAACAGCAATCTTGGGAAATAGAACATTGTGTGAAAGAAAAGGAGAAAGAAATGAGAGGGCGAGGCTGCACTCGTGTGACGTGTTCAGCTCTACATGGACATCTTGATAAGATAACCCTTTAATAGTGAACTGTGAGTAATGACAACATTTGACATTAGTTTAAAATCCGCTGCACATTATGAACACACTGACAAATATGCATACATTAAAAAGTATTTCTGCGTGTATACTAACTGTACTCTAAAATAAAGCTTGCAAACAAACGTTGGCTGTAGTGTTTCAGTGAAAGTAGTATTTCCATCTTATTTTTCATTCTTCTAGAAAATGCTCATTATCTTCTCATATAAAAGATTGACTGTGATCATATGTCATACAAAGTTATTTTATCCGAAATCCAGATCAAAAGAAGAGCAACAGGTATTGTCTTGGTACAGTCTGTTTGACTAACACATAATATCTCGCTCTCAGGAGTTTTGCTGGAGAGACTTGATGACGTAATGGACCGTAGAACACAAACTAAAGTTGAGATTTTAATCCTCAAATCACACATTAATTGGTTTCCAGTAACAAAGTTTTCAAATGGAAACACAAAGAGCATTTTTTGGTTCATAATTGTTTTGAATGTTTGAAACACCCCCAGTATGTAACATACTCTCGGGATTCTTTTCTATCACATATAACATCTATACATAACATCTATATCAACATGGACGGGATATGATATAAAACGGATGCTCATGATTTTTCTTTCTTTCGATTATCTTATCAAGCTGCTGAGGCACGAGGAGTCTCAGGTGGGTTTACAAAAATATGGTTTTAATGACGATAAAATTAAAGAATGTATCAACAAAATCAGCCATTAACTTCTGGACCCAATTTTATTTGTATAGCTTCATATCCCATATCACAATCTTTTCAATCTGTACGGCATACATCTATGACACTGCCTACAGAAAACACAGGTTTAATGACCACGTTCCACATCAGGTACGGGACAACTTGAGTTTAATCCTGTAGCGAGCACAGTGGCAAGTTGTTTTTTACGATTTATCTGATCATCCATGAGAAAAATAAAACTTAAAATCTTTATTGGACAAGTATGTTGAGCGAATGTACGTGAATTCATTCTGTAAACAACAAAAAAAGTGCAAAAAAAGGAAAGAAATACTTTTCATAAAGCCTACGTATATATTGTTTAGCCATGAGTAACCGTAATGTTTTTTCAAACTTTACCTTTTCAATACAAAGCAAAAGTTGCAATGTGACACCACTTTAAATACATTTGACAATTTCCCACATCGAATAAAATCTTAACCATAGACACGGAAGGCACATGATTAGTAACAGCCAAAAGCTCGACAGATATGACACAGTAAAAGTTAAATTTTCATGATAAAAATGTTTTAAATTCTGCTCCATCTGCATCTCATAATGCCATGCTCATTTATTGAATAGCTAATGATTTGACCTCATGACTAAAATGTAACATTTCCGTTTTTTACGAACAGCGGTATCTTAGACCTTATGAAGCACTTTTTGGGTGCAGTATGATACCAATTTACTCCCAAATATTAATACCATAATATTAATAACAATAGATTAAATCATTTGATAAAACCACAGACTCCATCACAGAGAACTCATCACAATTCCTGGCAATAATCAGACGGTTGCATTTTTTTGGTGCTCATTGTGTGCGTTGAACGTCTTCGCACACTTCTCCAGTCCCGCCTGCACTTTACTCGCGTCAGGTCGTTCTTCTGGCTTCTCACGCAGCATTAACTTGATGATTTGGATCTGCAAAAAAAAAAAAAAAAAAACATTTTCTAATGAGATCTTTCTATCAACAATAATGAATGCTGTCATACTGCAATATTGCTGAAGAAAACTCGTATTTTCTCCAAACGCTGTCATATGCTCAGTTTTATTTTTTTTTCGAAAATGTTTGCCTGCAGACCGCGGCCGTCTTGTTTTGACTCCTCAACTGTTGTCTGTCCCATGCGGCAAATAACTTAGTCGGGACAATAAGAACACAATACTCTACCTCTTGGGGAAAAGTCTGCAAAAAGTCTTTGGGGAGATTCTGACGTCTGGCATCCTTCAGAATCTGGTTTTCATCAAGTGATGAAAGAATAAAAGAAAGCATTAGTTAGCCTAGAAGAATTACAATTATAGTTTGTTACACAAATACTAGAAAAACTGGAAATGGTAGATTAAAAGATAAACATTAAATCACATCTGCTTTCTGCAGTGCACTGCTTTTGTCACAATTCAATTCATTTTATTTCGTAAAGCCCAAAATCACAAACACAAATTTGCCTTTATTTGGGCTTTACAATCCGTAAACATACGATGACATCCCTGTCCACACACTACATATTGAAAATAAATCAACTTCTGGTGTAAACTTATCTTCTAGACTAGAGATAGGCCTACATAACATGTCCAAAGTTCAATAGTAAAACCCAATGTCACGCTGTGTTTATGAACTCACCATTCCTTTCTCATGGCAAGTAGAGATTTTCCAAAAGATTTCCAAGAAAATCAGCCCCAAAGCAAATATGTCCACTTTCCGGTCATAGTTCTTCTTGTTCTTTTGTTGTAGAAACACAGTATTGATATTTAATTTCATTATTCATCATGAAACATTATCTAGTTAAGCTCATGAGGCAAATTAAGTTTCAGCTTCCAGCTCAGTTTTAACTGCATGAATGTAAACCTTTTAAATCATTTTCTGTTACAAAATTAATATCTTTTGATGTAAACGTTTCAATTAGACAGCTGTCAAAATATGCAAACGTTTGATTCTGAGCCCGCACACTTTCAGTCCAATCAGATGCAAAGGATTGGATTTAAATCCATCTCATAAATGTTCACAGCTCAAATATTTCATTTCCCTGGGACTTTGAAACAATAATGCAATATAATAAAAAGTGAAAGACCATCTCACTTGTTCAGGAGCCATGTAAGATTCAGTTCCACTGTCTGTCGTTCTGTCAATCAGAGCATTGCCATCATCATCATCTCTGGTAACCAGACCAAAGTCTCCAATTTTCACTTCTCCATTCAGACCAAACAGGATGTTGTCAGGCTTTCCAAGAAAACAAAACACACAAATTGAAACAAATAAAAAACAAATTAAAACCGTACCTGTGTTTGAAACCAGCATCAAATCTAAACAGTCAGCGCTTTTCTTGTTCATCTAGTTGATCTTTTGTCGGTACAAACCACAATATTAATATTTGTGATATTATGCTTTCAACATTTTTTTTAAATGCGAGTTACATTTTCTGTTTGATTCTTCCCTGTAGACCTCATTCGTTATTCTTGTTAATTCTTATTTGTTTTTTTGATAGTGATTGGTTTAAATGTATGTTTTATGCTGACGACTGTACTGTCTAGATCAGAGGTATTCAACTAAAATTCACTGAGGTCCAGTTAGAGAGAATTTCATCATGCAAAGGTCTGGAACATCACAATAATGTCAAATTTGCGCTGATGTTGTGCCGTATGCATTGAAGTAGCCAACAACAACAGTTATATTAACGTCTGTATGTAATCAACAACTGACTGACAATTTAAATAAAGAAAGTTCAATTGAATAACATCTAAACAATAATTATTATTACAGATTTCAAATTGAACTGGATTCATTATACATAATACATACTCTAATCATACATACACTATCTTCTCTTATTTCAAGTAAAATAAAGGCTGGATTTAAAATGGAAAGCTCTAAAAAAAATGTTAAAAAATATTTAACTTAATTGTCCTCCAGCTTTGAATTCAGTTTATTCAGGCATCAAGCGATGTGGGGTTATGGACTATCTGTGATTATTAACCACTTGTTAAACCACTCTGACCTCAGGGTTGGATGCTAAAAAGAGAAATGTGTGTGCAGGACTTTTTCTGGTAATTAAACCTCTTGTTTCAGCTCATGTCTCCTCTCTGTTGACGTCATGTTGGTCGGTCAATTAATGTCTTAGGAATTAGGATTCTGATCATATACGGGTGAATACCAGGACAATATCCTGGTTCTATCTTATCGGCCATCTGACCTGCTTCACTACTGGTTTGCACCAGGATGTGTCTCAGGGTGCTGACTGGAGCTCTTCGGGGTAAACTAGACGACGTATTAGATGTTTCAGATACTTAAACACATAAAGTTACACACTAGCGTCTATATAGGCTTCACCTCCAACATACATAAGTGGGTATTTTGCACACTGGATGGTCTCACCTTAAGGTCCCTGTGGATGTGCTTCTTGGAGTGAATATATTCGACTCCATTGACTATTTGCTGAGCAATGTTTAGTCCTTCTTCACTTCTCTTGGAGTCTTGCAGAGACTCGGTGTTCTTCTCTGCAATCCACTCTTTTAGTGTCTTTGTGTCACATAACTCCATCTGAATGTAGAGGTACTTTGCTGATGAATTGTTTGTCGGCCTACAAAAGAAAGGAGAAAGAAAACAATTCACTCTCCTTTTTTTTAGCCAATCATTATGAAGTAAATGTAGATTGTGCAACGTATTGGCTATAGAAAAAGTGACACCATCTGCATTTAGATTGTTTCCCTATAAGCCTCGCTTTCAGTACGCAACTCTGTCTGCCACTGGGTACCATCCACAGGGAGACTGTACCCGTCAAAAGAAAAACAACCTCATTGACAGAGGATGCAAAAGAGGCGAAGAAGGAGAGGAATAAAACAAGAGCGGACCGTGGACGGGCATTCACTCAGTTGAGGGTGCTTCAGGCAAAAGTTGTCCGTTTCCATTCGAACTTGAAATAAAAAGGGGAGACTAAAGGTAAGTGCATGAGACTTACTTGAAAGAGCTGTAGCCAGCTGAACTGTCAGTGGATTCAGAATCCCCCTGGTATCCTGAATCCTCCATCCAAGATGCATAGTATCTGACGATATTAGGGTGAAGGAGGTCTGATAATGTCCCCACCTCTCGAAGAGCTCTACTGTTCCTTAAGAGAACAAAAAACAAACAAAAAAAAGAGTTGTTAACAAAGTAATTAGCAGGAATGAAACACAACTAAACACGGCACAATGCACACTGGAGTCTGACAACTGTATATGCTATATTGAAAACTGTGTATACTTACTCTTCACAGCAGACAATCTTTACAGCAAAATCCTTCTCCAGCAATTTATGTTTTGCCTTGTAAACATAACCATAACCTCCACTGCCGAGACACTCCATGGGATCAAAGTCTGAGGTAAACCTGCCGAGATTAACGATATTTTTCAGGCAAAAAAGGTAAAAGAAAGTCTTCTTGATTGTACAACAATTATTGTGAGAGAAGTTTAAGACCATATCAGAATCTAAAACACATGCTACAGTGCAAATCGATGTTGTTTCTTTCATACCTCGACTCGATGGATGTTTCATTTTGACTGTTTCCAGTATTCTGGTCTTTGACAGCAGCCTTAGAGAATAAACCATGAATATATGTAATTGTTACCCGCTCTGATTATTAAGGTGTATATTTTTAAGAACTACACAACCATTTCCATCACATACATGTCTGCAGCATCAAAATAACCAAGTTGCATGTAGTCCTTTGGAGGGACTTAAGCCCTGTTTACACGAGGAGAAAACGCATATATATTCATGCAGTTTGGCCTTTCATTTACACGAAAACTGAGATATTCTCACGGAAAACAATCATTTCTATAAACTCCGACCAAAGCGGAGATCTATGAAAACTGTGTTTTCGTGTTTGCGTGTGCACTCGGTCAAACGGAGTTTTAGGTCCTCAAACGTCACCGCACGCGACTAAAAATGCATCACGTCATATATGAGCGTCCTCTGTTGACAGTTCGCTTGATCACGGCGCTCGTGGCGTATTTATGCGGGTTCATGTAAACAGAAACTTTTTGGAAAACGATCATGTGTGTACGACGTTATTTTTGAAAACGGAGGGGCAGAAATATTTGTTTCCGTAAATACCCGGCTACGTGTAAATGTGGCCTTAATTTGCGGCTCTCTATTTCCCCCGATTGGACACACAAAGCGTTCTTGTGTCACAGTTCAGCTCCACACCCTCCTCACTCTGTTTGTCAGTCACTCCCTCCTCGTCAGTCTGACTCCCTTCACCTGTTTACTCACCTGACTCTGATCAGGAATCAGGCCACTATATCGACTCCTGTCTCCCAGACACACCCTGCTCTTCAGCTTTCCGTGGCAGACTCGCAAGGACTCTTTCACGGACTGATCGCCTGTTACGACCCTGCCTGTGCCTGTTTGAGGCGCTCGCCTGACTCCTGATGAACCGACTAGCCGTTCTGCTGATCCTGACTTAACTCCTGTTTCACTCTGCCCACTGTTTCTGCAAGTTGCAATAAAAAGGTTGAGGATCCCTGGAATCTTGTGTGTCGCATTTAGGTCCAGATACAACTAGTTACATCTTGCTCTAATTGTGTTACTATTGTGTTTCCCTTTTCCACATACAGAGTAAGTATTATAGAAGAGGATGGGTCGAAGATTGGTTCTGTACAATTGTGATACAAAGTACATACCTGATTCTTGGAGTTGGATGAATCTGCGAATATCTTTGAGTCACCTGTTGTTGCTGATGATGACTCATTGGACTCCCTTGAGGAATATAATGCGAGACATGAGTACAGCTTTCTCGGTATTTAACTCCATGGCTTGCTCTTAATGACAATAAGTGCCTTACAGGGCAGTTAATATAGGTGGTCCACCATCCTCGGTTGATCTGACGGACACCTGCGATGCAGAAGAGGTGTTTTGCATAATGTTAGACATCACAGAATAAAAGACTATTTCCTGGAAGTAAAATAAAGTGCAATCACTCAAATGAAAAAATGTAAATATCTTGTTTTATTGGAAGGGCTTTCAAAATAAAAGCATGTAGGTTGTGATTAAAATAGTGAGCCGTACCTTTAGATCTTGAATGTGATGAAAAATCTACTTTTCTACCAAACTAACCCTAATTTGCCCATTTATTAGGCGCTACATGAAACTGTAGTTTTAACCACGTGTTCATAATTAACTGGCAACTGCATGTATATTTCAATGATTTCAAGTACAAAACATGAAATACCTTGCTGTCCCAGTCGGTCTGTTCTTGGAGAGCAAACCAGGCTAGCTGAGCTGCTTTTTGTTTGGCTTTCTTGGTAGTCCAACCCTCACCCACAGGGTAGTCCTTTTTGTCGATTATGAATTTGAAGAAAAACCTGTGTTTTGAAAAAGAGGAAATGATGTAGATCATTGTGTAAACATTTTGAATATTGTGTCTGCAGTGTCTATTCAGATTGCAGATGTTCAGGTTCATACTTACTGAAGCCTATCAGATGTGTCACGTCTCCTTTCTTCAACGTATGAAAGGCTGCGGTTTGTTTTCTGACAGTAGTTGTTGACAATTCCAATGTAATTTGTCTCTGCGCAGCTGTTGTCCTGAAAGTTCACACTGAGGCGACTTGTCTCATTACTGTAATAGTAAAGTAATATTTTACACTGAAGTCACGAAAATGAAACTTACATTGTGATTTACTCACCTGATATCCAAAACATTTTGATTAAATTCCTCCTCTCGTTGCGCTGATGTGGAGTCGTTACTATCTATAGTAGTCTTGAAAATAAATAAATGAAAATGTGTTCGATTGTGGCACCGTAAGACAATGGTTATCAAAGACTTTTCTTAAGTCTGCGGAAACTAGTGTGTACATACCTCTGTTGTATTACTGCCACATATCTCCTGATATACAAGTTTGGCTGCTTCCTCCTTAGCGTCCTTCTTTGTTCTTCCAGTGGCCGTTGGATACTCCTTATCACCAACTATGAACCGACAGCATCTGATATCGTACACGTTTTTATTCAATTACATTTTAAATCAGGACAAAAATGCTACACATTATAATGCATTCAAGAGGCTTACTGAGAAGCACCGGCGGGTCCCAGTCTCGTTGTCTCCACAGCCTTCATATCCACCCTTCTCTTGTGACAGTATTCATTGAGCCAACATGTGTAGTTGGCTTGAGTGATAACTGTCTGATCAGCCGGTGCAGGAGAAGCTTCTGCTGCATTTTCTGTCTGTCAGGATAAGATTAAATAGTGCTGTGATTTGGTTTTCCATTCTTTGGAATACTAAAATTCACACCTTCAGTGAGTCAATGAAGAGGTAAGATATTCTTACAGGATCAATTGTTTTCTCCAACAGGACACTCAGGGCTTTTGCAGCTGCATCGTGTTTGGCTTCCTTCTTGTTCTTCCCCACACCTTCAGGATACGGCTTACCATTCAACACTGCTCTCATTGTGAATCTGAGAATAAATCAGACAACTTTGTTCGACAGGAAAGTAACACAAGAATGTTGTGTAAGGTTGCATCACAAACACAATAATCTGCAGGTGAGGTTGATCACTTTATTGACCTCACTTTGGGCTCTCATAAACTTTTTTTTAACCAGCACTAGTACTGGTTAGAAATGATTAAATATTTTAGTACTGGTGTCAATATGATACTTGGGTTGGGTATCTATTCCAAAACTACTTCTCAATGTCCAACCCGATGCCTCAGACACAGTTCAGTCAACTTAAAGGTGAGATGTGTAACATAACACATTGGGAAAAAGTGTCAGTGCTCTTCATTTTTAATTTTAAATGTGTATATCCGATTGTATAGACCCAGTAGTACAAGGTAAGGTACAATACTGATTATATGTTTAGAGCAATGTGATCAGTTATAGCACATTACACTCTTAAAGACTATTGAGCTTCAACATTCCTGCGTAATATCTCATGTCGCACCAGAGAAAGAGTTCAACTCACGTCTTGATGTGGTCGAGGCCGACGGATCCAACCTCTTCATATCTCAGCTCCATGCGCTCTCTCTGCGCATACTCGTTTAGTTGACCTACGGACATTATTACTAACTCGACAGTCACAATACAACAGAGATTAACTCTCAGATTATTACCTAACGATACATCGTCTTCGTTTTCATTTGAACTCGACTTCCACGCACGACCGGGCTGTTGTAGTTCAGCCTTACCCTCAGTAAGTTTCGTTTTCTCCGTAAACGTCACACAACATGGCGCCTTCACGTACTGTCGGAAATATCAAAACTGGATCAGCAGACACGAACTGAGCGGTGAAGGCTGTGGATGAATTGTGGACTAAAGTTGTTAATGCTCTTTTTCTTTTAATTTTTAGATTTTTTTTGTCCAGCAAAGATTTCATATCCATTCATCTAATTAGTATTATACAAAACTTGCGAGTAGCGCTTCAGATAAACAAATGAAAGAAATGAAACGGTTATCTAACGTCTTTAATGGAACCATTCAAACAAGCAAAAAAGTATTGATGTATTGATGTATCGTCTTCGTTTTGGTCTCAATTCTACTTCCACGCACGACCGGGCTGTTGTAGTTCAGCCTTTACCCTCAGTAAGTTTCGTTTTCTCCGTGAACGTCACACAACATGGCGCCTTCACGCACTGTCGGAAATATCAAAACTATGTGGACGGAAACGCGTTGGGGATAGACATTTTCTAATCGGGATAGTAAAAGTGATGTGTTTGTTTTGGCTATTTTACCTGGAAGCTGTTCATCTTCACTGTCAATAATTGTTTTGACAGATTTTTTATTTTAAAGGTACAGTCTGTAGCATTCTTTAGGGATTTTTTCTTTAATCACCTTACATGCGTTACCTTAAAATGAGCCATTTATACTTACTTTAATTGCAGTCTAGAGAACGCTAACTGGCTGAGCCTTCCCTAAAGTATTGTTCCCTAATCAATTCCTACATTTAGGTAACATACATGTCTATACATTGCATTCTGATAAATTTAAAATAATGGAAATGCTTGTGTTGTCCTTGTCTTGCCTCATATCCTGTACTGTAGCTGCTTGGCTGCAATGCAGTAACAACATTGTTTTGTGTCCACGGCCTTGTTTTAAGTAGCCAATTGCATCCCAATCCTGACTCAAAGTATTATTTTACCAAACATTCTGCCACAAGCAAACAAATCAAGAGCTACTTTGGAAATTACAGCTGTTAGCAACAGCCAGTGTACTTGCTGCTCCACGTACAGTGAGGACAGATGAGCTGCCTGGAGCAGAGCAAAGTCAACTTAATCAATCAATCAATCAATCAATCATTTAATCAATCAATCAATCAGCCAGCTGGCTATTTGCCATGAAAACTGCTGGTTCTGTTGCTGCAGAGAAAATTTCTCCTTTAAAAAATTTCTCCTTGGAGATTAATAAAGTACTTTTCATTCATTCATTTCATTTTCATTCAAGTGACTCTCAATGGGCGACTGTTCAATGCAACATGGAATATGCAGCCGCAATTGATAATATGATGCTTTTCTAAACAAGCACAGGCTTTCTATGAGGGCATGATGAGCGGGAGAGAGTGCAGGCTCCTGGCAGCCGTCAAAGTCCAGCAACTCCACATTGCAGCCTGGAACAACAGCATAAGGTAGCTGTGAGGAATTTGGATTGTGAGTATTTGGTCATCTGCGTTTTTGTCAATGTTTTGTCTGCATTTTATTTGGTTATTCAAAATTCACAGAATTAATTCCGCTTGCGTTGCTCCTGTGGCTTTGCGTTTGTTGTTTGCTGTCAGTCGGTGTATAGAATTACTGTTATGAACATGATAACCTATCTCAGTTGGTCAAATATTAGCCTTCTCCATCCTCAATTTCACCCGCCACCTATGACAGTGACCCACAAGTTATGAAAGTTTACAAAATCTCTTACAAGCCTCCCTGCCTGACAACCTATTCTAACCCCAATTAACCAAAGTTATGCCTAACCTCAACCATCTTATGAAGGGTCGCAAATTGTATATCATGTAAAAGCGACCTTTCCCAGAGCCGACCGCCATGTTTCTACAGTTGCCCAGAACGAACGCACCAAACACTGGCTCTAGATAGGGCCTGTAGAGTTGTAATAGATTATGTTGTCTAATTTGGACTTGCACATGTGTGAAGATGTCTGTGTACATTACAAGATGGATTATTGTTTGAGTATTTCAGGTACGCATGGGATGAGCACCGAGTCACTAGTTGCTGTGGGCTTTAGGAATGACCACTCACATTCATTTGCACACAGTGATAGGGCTAAGGGTTAACAAAGGAGTAAGAACAAAGGGGATTGGACCACCTGTGATCTGAGGACTCTTCCCCTGTTTTTATCAGGACAGGAGGGGAATCGATTTGCATCAGAACAAGCTGCAGAGGTGAAGCGGGTATCAAGACCTAGAGGATGACTGTAGCTAAGATTATAGAGTTCTCATTGCACTGTAATCTGTGGAATTACAATAACAATTCCTTCTTGGTACAATATCTTGTTAGTAAACACAGGAGGGCGAAGTGAGGACTTGGCTTGACTCTTAGCCAATCGCATGCCAGAGATTTGAACCAATGAGGTGAATGAGGCCAATGTCCTTGAATGTTTAAACCGGATGGTAGATTCCTGTGCGGGGTCTTCTGGGCAGAAGAGCGACAGTAACGGTCTGTGGAGATGAAGCTCCAGGGACCCTCAGCTGAGTAATGTATACTGTATCACCATTTGAACTTTAATTAAACCGTTATAGTATAACTCATTGAATTGTGTCCTACTCTTTGCTATGAGCACCCAAAGGTTCTTAAGAATACTTAACAGGCCATTCCCATTTTTGCGTTGGCCACCGAAGTTGTGCTCCATGTTTTGCACGTGGGGGACATTTTATTTGGTTGCAATCTGAGACCCAGTGCTACATGTTCCCAAATCCTATACTTTAGATATTGTACTAACTTCAAAATAAAACAACAAAACTGAATTTAGTTTACAACACATGTTTAACTAATGTCTGCCTAAAAGTTTTTTTGTTTTGTTTGCTGACCAGTTCTTCCCCTTGACACAGCTGTTATTTGTTAAGTATAGTTTCCAAGAATTGTTGGAAGGCCCATCACATTTATAGACCTGACTCACTTTTGATACTCTGCCTTTTTCTGTCTGCCATTTTAGACCCATGGTGAAGAGGAAGTGCAGTGCTCATGTGCTGCGCTGCTTAGACACACAGCCCTGCAGCCGTCCGTCAGGTAGTCCGTAATCCAGTACCAAGAGGAATCTAACTGCATCTTCTGGATCTTATTTCTCAGCTGGAGAAGCTGGACTGTATTGACGTGTGTTGCACTGATCAAAAGTCATGACCCTACTAGTGCTGCCTGCTTTGTCCAGATGGGAGTTTGCTTCTTCTGTTCAGTGTACCTTCCGCCTGGTTCCCTTCAAAGCTTAAAGCCTGTGATGAAATTAATCCAGATTACATCCTTTCCACTTTGGTTGTGTAGTGTTGTACAAAATGAGTGGATGCTAGAATTCTTTCTTATCAATTCCCATTTCCTTTAAAACTAAACTTTATTTCACGTAGTGGTTGGCAAAACATTTTGGGTGCATTACTGCCTCCTCGAAGTGTGGACCAGATTAAATCCTCCCTGTTAAACCTGAAGGGGGAATGCAATTAAAGAAATGTGCCACACTTCCCAATGTAATTATGATCTTTCTATCATTTTCATACTGTCATTGGCTGACATGTTGTATGAAACTGAAGCACAATGTGAAAGTCTTTTGCTCATGTTGATGCTATGTTGTGGTTTTATTGGCTAAATTAAAAATGTATTGCACACACATATTGGATTAGCAAGAAGAATACATCTAAGATATTTTGTAAACCTTTAATCCTGATGCAACAGGTGCAGCAACAACTCACGCAATTTCAAAGAACTAATTCATCAATATTGTTGAAATAGAATAGAAATATTGTCACCATTTCCCTGTGTGATTTAGCTTTTATTGTAATAAATGAATAAAAAACCCCAACAAACCAAACATAAAAAAGAGGGCCCCAGCTTGGAAAATAAGATGCTGTCCAAAGCTTTTTGTTTGACAACTGTACTGTCTATACGTACAGTATGTACAATATGTATATACTACACCATAGTATATATATATATATATATATGTGTGTGTGTGTGTACATTCAGGATATGGATACCAGACCATTCTATTCAGAATAACCATTATTACCATACACACTCCAAAACAAAGGCTGTAATGTTATGTTATCACGTGCCATTACTTTAGATCCATAAACCATTATCAGCATAGAATAAAATGTCAACTGTGGACAGAAATTACAAAAGTTATTTTCTAAAACCACATTGAACTTGATTTCATGATTTATTCCCTGGTTGTTAAAAGCCATACTACAAGTTCTACTTTGTAGTTTGTTCAATAATTTAACGGTTAACCATGTTGTCGTGTCCTTGAGCCCCAAACTGCCGACCATTCCCGTGCTCGTGTGTTTGAATGAGTGAACGTGAGGCCAGATATACAAAATCATATTGGTAACATTACACATTAGAACAGATACATCTCCATATACTGTTGAAGATTCATCACAATTCCCTGTGATAATCAGACAGTTGCATCTTCCTGATGCATATTTTGTGCGTTTAATGTCTGAGCACACAGCTCCATTTCTGCCTTCAGTTTTTTTGCTTCGGGTCGTTCTTCAGGCTTCTTATGCAGCATTGACTCAATGATTTCGTTCTGCAAAAAAAGCAAAAACAACTGCGACTGAGATATTTGTACCCACAATAATTCAAAATGTCATGTTGTTGAAGCTTCACTCCACTGTGTACAGTATCCGACTTATGCACAGTTCAAGGGTTTGCCTAACATTATCCTTGACTTGTACATAAGTCAAGATACAGTACTGCCTCGAGTACCTTATTGGT
The DNA here is from genome assembly GCF_023055335.1 of Clinocottus analis. Classification (NCBI taxonomy): domain Eukaryota; kingdom Metazoa; phylum Chordata; class Actinopteri; order Perciformes; family Cottidae; genus Clinocottus; species Clinocottus analis. The sequence continues at coordinate 15,131,764 of NW_027176240.1, read as the reverse complement.
ATTACCTCCAATTTGTGCTGTTGCAGTGAAGGAGTTCAGTAAAGATACTTAGTTACGTCCCACCGCTGTCTGCCGGTGGCCTTCAAGAGCAGCTGACACCCTGATGCCTGTTATTCATGGGAACTTACCTCTTGGGGAAAAGTCCGTGAAAACTCTTCAGGTAGTTTCTGACTTCTGGCATCATCCCAGACCTGGTATTCATGAGGTGATACAAGAACTTGTAAGTACTTCATAAATACTTGAAATTATGCTCTGCTGAATGTTAGAAATGAGTCCCAAAAAAAAGGACACAAGCCAGATTAAAAGATGAACAATGAAGTTCCAACGTATCTATAAACTACAATACATGGATTTTACTCCCCACTGAATCAACGACTGTTGTATATGCTTTGGTCACTTTAATCACTTCAACTGGTGCAATTTGAATACCTTTGAATTCTATAAATACATTGTATTCTGTCTGTATGTTAAATATTGCTATTGTGGATTATTTGCTGTTTTTATTACCGTTTTATTGTTTATTCCTATAATTATTATTGTTTTTCTTTTTATTATGTGTCTCTTGTGTGCACTTTACCCGTCTGCTGCTGTAATCCTGCAATTTCCCACAGCAGGACTAATAAAGGAATATCTTATCGTATTCACAATCTGGTTTCTTATTTGTATTGACTCACCGCTCCTCTTTCGTGGCCAGTCGAGAGTTTCCAAAGGAGTTCAAAGTAAATCAACCCCAGAGCATATATATCCACTTTTCGGTCATAGTTCTTCTCCATCTTGTGAGATAGAATAAATACACAGTATTGACAATAGGCAGCTTTATGTTATCCTAATCACTATGAAATATTAACTAGTTATGCACACATTTGCTGTAAACATTTATATTTCACAGCTCCCACTGCCAAAAGTAAAGAGAGGTTGATAAGAGGTTGTTAAGTGTGGAAGGCATGCAGGTAGTCCACCTAATGAAGCTATTAGAAGAAGACATTTGTTACCACAATCCTTTAGAAGAAGTTACTGTCAGTTTAAACCATCTCACTTGTTCAGGAGCCATGTAAGTTGTGGTTCCTCTTTGCCCAGTTCTCTGCATCAAAGCGTTGTCATCATCATCATCTCTGGTGACCAGACCAAAGTCTCCAATCTTCACCTCTGTGTCCAGTCCAAACAGGATGTTTGCAGGCTTACCATTGAAATGCAAACACACAAATGCAAACAAATAATTATTTAGCTCCTCACACGATGGACAGCCGACACCTGAACTAGTGAACATGAAGAATAAAAAATGGATTTCAGACAGGTTCCTGAATTTAAAACCAGCATTAAGTTTAAGCAGGCAGTGAGGGGCTTTTATTTGGTCCATGAATCGGTGTAATGATAAACTCAAATCTTTGTTTATCTAGTTGACTATTAGACTATTGTACTATTTGTACAAAAAAATTCTAATAATGTGACATTATTCTTTTGTGAATATTAACAGACTTTACCAAAAGTCGAGAAATAATGAATAGATATATTACACACAATGCATGTGTGCACACAAACATTTACGAGGGAGAAAAATAATATCCCAACTACAACCAGCTCATAATAGTCTGTTGTTTTGCTCGGTTCACTTTGCCACATACTAACTCCATTCCAGATCAAGCTAGTTTATTGGATGATGTCACCTCCAATGTCACCTACACAACTGTTCCAGTCGTCCAGGTAAACGTGTTATTCTGGGTTTTCCATGGCTTAGGCAGCACACTCCACATATTGCCTGGATTACAGGAGCCATATTCCAATTGAGCAGTCATTGTCATGCTGTCTATCTAAAATCTCTTTTGACGCCCACGTCTAGTCTCCAGAGTTTCCAGATCTCACTGGATGCTCCTCATCTTTTTTAATGACATTTTTCAGCGTGAACAGGAGGACAAGAACACTGGCCCTTCACCTGGACCCAGCCGTGGTGAAGCTCAGGTGCCACCTCCCATTCATCTTGACAGCCTTTGAACTCTTGCATGGGGTCATCGTCTTTTCCTAACTAGATCTTGGATATGCATATCGTCTGATATGGATTATGGAGGATGACAAGTGTAAGACAGTTTTTAACATCCCGAGTCGCTAACCAGTGAGCCTGCTGTTTTCCAGGCATTAGTCAAGATGTTGCCGAGGACCTGATTAATATCTGTGTTTCGTATATCTGAGTTGGTTGACTTCTATTTCCTGCCTGAAGGGAAGATAATGTCAATACAAACTACATGTCTTCACATCAGTACTGTGCTGTAGTGGCACACAATTATCAAAGAAATAATGTTGTTCACAAGCACAAAAGTCTATAAAGGTACAGAATTGTAAACAGGACTTCAAACAGCAGGTGAGCAGCAGCACCATTCTACCAACTTGGGGCTTGTTGGGGCAAGATCTAGCCTGATGCATGGAATATCCATGTGTTCATTGGTAAATAGTGATGAGGAGCAAAGGTCAGAACAATATCCTGGTTCTATCTTATCGGCCATCTGACCTGCTTCACTACTGGTTTGCACCAGGATGTGTCTCAGGGTGCTGACTGGAGCTCTTCAGGGTAAACTAGACGATGTATCAGATACTTAAACACATAAAGTTACACACTAGCGTCTATATAGGCTTCACCTCCAACATACATAAGTGGATATTTTGCACACTGGATGGTCTCACCTTAAGGTCCCTGTGGATGTGCTTCTTGGAGTGAATATATTCGACTCCACTGACTATTTGCTGAGCAATGCTTAGTCCTTCTTCTCTTCTCTTGGAGTCTTGCAGAGACTCGGTGTTCTTCTCTGCAATCCACTCTTTTAGTGTCTTTGTGTCACATAACTCCATCTGAATGTAGAGGTACTTTGCAGATGAATTATTTGAAGCCCTAGAAAAGAAAGAAAAGAAGATTGATTGTATTACTCGCCTACCAAACAAAAGGTTAAGACTAAAGGTAAGTGCATGGGACTTACTGGGAAGAACTATAACCATCTGAACTGTCAGTTAATTCAGAATCCCCCTGGTATCCTGAATCCTCCATCCAAAATGTGTGGTATCTGACGATATTACAATGGAAGAGATCTGATAATGTCCCCACTTCTCGAAGAGATTTCCTGTTATAAAGGTGAACAAGAGAATAAATCAGGAAACAAAGTATGGCACAATGCAAACTGCAGCCTGACAACTTTAAACTTACTCTTCACAGCGGACAACCTTCACAGCGTAATACTTCTCCTCCTGCAATTTACGTCTTGCTTTGTAAACACGACCAAAGGCTCCACGGCCAAGACACTCCATGGGATCAAAGTCTGAAGTAAACCTGTCGAGATTAAGACTATTTTTAGGCAGAACGTAGCAATGCCTTCGTGATTGAACATGAATTATTGGGAGAGAAGTGTAAGGCCATATCAGTATATAAAACACATGCTACAGTGCAAATGAATGTTGTTGTTTCTTATACCTTGAAGGGATGGATGGCTCATCCTGACTTTTTCCCACACTCTGTTCTTTGACAGCATCCTTAGAAAATAAAAAAAAGTAAGTTGTATACTTTTCAAAAGTCTGCGACATCAAAACAGACAAGTAGCATGTAGTATTTTGTAGTGACTCCATTTATAGGTGGGGTGTGATCACAATTAGTTGGTATTGTTGACATAAGTTGCCATATATCACTGTTGCAGAATATGAGAGTGTATTTTTCATTTTACTATCACAGCTTTTAAGATTGTAATACAAAGTGCAGACCTGCTCCCTGGAAGAGTTTGATGAATCTGTGAATTTTGCTGAGCCACTTGTTCCTGTTGACTTGCTTTGTGACGACGCAAGAGACTCCCTAGTAGAAGATAATAAGAGGCACGAGTACAGCCTTTTCAATATTTAGCTACACACTGAGTGACTTCTAATACTGGAGTCAATGCGTGCCTTACAGTGAAGTTGGTGTTGACGAGCTGTTTGAGGCATCATCTCCAGAAGCGGTTGACCTTAAGCGAATCTACAATTCACAAAAAGACGTCACAATGTAGCAAGTTCCAAATCATGTACTGTCCTGTAGCCCTAAATTGTTTCACCGTAAAATTCAGGATTATAAATCGCTCCTTTTTTTCTTCTTCTTTTTCCTCGACTTTGACCCGTGTGGCTTAAATAACTGTGCGGCTAATTTGTGGATTTTTCGGATTCCAAATTTAGCAGCAGTTGCAGAGACATAGATAATGCATGAAATATTCCCAAATACCCTTCATGAATGATCTCACTGTAAAACAAATGAACAAAGTCCCTGCTGTCCTCCCGGCCCTGCGGTGCGTGGGAACCCCAGTGCGAGCTGCCTTCGCTGGGGCTGCGCTCGCAGCAGCCGGGTCAGAGCTGCGGTGGTGGGAGAGGCAGGGGTTCCCTCGCTGTCAGACCTGTTTTCCTGCTAGCGCTAGCTCCCCGACAACCACCGAAAGGTAGCGGGGCCAGCCCGGGCTCGACGCCCGACTCGGGCAGCGGGGACGCGGGAAGCAGCAGCAACAACAGCGGCTTGTAAACTTCTTTATGATTAAATATGACTTTTTATTTCAATTTAGTAGTCTGGCTTTTAAACGAGTGTGCCTTATAACCCAAATTTTACGGTAAATAATATAAATTATTATGTAATTGTTCACCTATCTACCCATTTTTCTTCTTGTTATACCACAGCTATGGACCCAAAGTAAACCTTCTTGCACTTAGGAGGCAGTTTGTACATAAGTGTAGATTTTTGCTTTACCTACAAAGTAAGAACAGACCTGATCCTTGGAAAGGTTTGATGAATCAGTGGATATCATGGAGCCTCCTGTGTCCACTGGCGTGCTTTGTGATGATACTTCATGTGTCTCTCTAGGGAACAGAATGAGAGACATAGGTACAGCTTTCTCTTAATTTACCTCCACTGTCTGCACTTTTATTAATTACATCAAGTGCCTTACTGCGTAGTTAATCGTGCAGACAACATGGATGAAGAACCATCTTCTGACATTGTTGATTTGACAGACACCTAAAATGCAAAGAGTATTAGACATCATTATTTAAAAATTCAACCTGAGTGGAACCTTTGTATATAAGAGTATTAAAAAGTAGCTGGAGTTAGGATCTGCTGCCAGATGTTAGTATTATTAAGTACCACTAACTACAGCCTGAGGTTATCTTTTGTCAACACGATGGTAGAAAAACACCAAAAGCAAGAAAGAAAAAAAGAGTTGTCTGTCTGGAACAAAAAAAAATGTGAGGATAGGCTCAATAACAGAAACACCTGTCACACACACACTTTGTCTAATGCCATAAAGTTCAACAGCAAACACAAGCTCCATCTTCAAAATGATCATACAGTTAAAGCAGCACCTCTCTAAAGCAGTTTCAATAAAACTTGTTCATTATGGCCTTCAATAAGGTAGAATTTGTGGGAGGACTGTTGCATTAGACTTGGTTAGTTAGTGCAATAAACTTGTGTACATTTCATGATGTAAAGGGAGTAAAAATAACATGAAATACCTTGCTGTCCCAGTCTGACTGTTCTTGTAGAGCGGACCAGGCCAACCGAGCTGCATGTTGTTTGGCTTCCTTGACAGTCCTACCCTGACCCACAGGGTAGTCTTTTTTGTCTATCATTAATTTGTAGAAAAATCTATGTTGTGTTTAAAAAAGAGGAAATATTTCAGATCATTATAAAAACAGCTTGAATATTATTTATAACTAAATATCACTCAAGAGTTACAACAGACTGTCTGCAGTGTCTCTTTAAATCAGCGGTGCCCAACCACCGGGCCGCAGCCCGGTACCGGTTCGCGGGTCCTTTGGTACCACGCCGCAGAGAAAGAATGACTGAAAAAAAAAATTCAATTTACAAGTCTGTTTCCACTCTGTGTTGTGGACTAAAATCAAGGCAAGAATATCCAGAGGTCGCCAAAAAAGCTCTGAAAACCCTGCTTCCATGTCCAACATCCTATCCTTATAATGCAGGTTTTAATTAAGTTTTAGAGTTCACATAAATGTTGAAGTTACGGAGTAAAGTCAGTAGACTGGACATAAACAACACAGGTCAGGGGTCGTTGTCTCCGTCACCCCGAGATGGGACCGGCTCGTAGCAGAGAAACAAGCTCAGAGCTCCCACCAATTTGGCGTAGTGGTGACTTGTATTTTTAGGCACTTTATAATGGTCTTCATGCCGGTCATATCATTTATTACGTCATATTTATCGCCCATAACCGTGAAGGCCGGTCTGTAAAAACATTGTCTGACACAAAACCGGTCCGTGGTTGGGGACCGCTGATTTAGATGACAGAGGTTCAAGTTCATACTTACTGAAGATTATAAGATGAACCGCATCTTTTCTCTAAAATGTATGATGGGCAGAGTTTTTTTCTCTGACAGTAGTGGTCAACAATTCCAATGAAATTGACCTCTTTTTGTCTCTGGTTGTCTTTGTTAAGCTGCGGGTTCCCACTGAGGTGTCTTATCTTGTCACTGGAAAAAAACAACGTTTCACACTGATGAAAACACAAATCTGCAAAATTGAGTACTTTACTCGCTCCTTTGCAACTGCTGCCATCAGACTGTATAACAGAACTTTATACTTCCTATCAACTTATAATATATCTCATAACCCATATTAAATAATAATTTACCATTTTATACTCTTATATACATATAACATACATACACTTCTATTATGTTAATATGTTAGGCAGATGTTTTCATCCTTATATTAAGCTCTATAACACTAAGTAACTTCACTTATCATATCATAGATCACTTTACTGTATAGTTTGTATCTACAAATGATCATATCTAGTTTCTACAGACCTCTTATTAATAATTGGACCATCTCTATTGCTGTCCTTGTGCTGCTGCCACAACTGAGCTGGGTAGCAAAAACGATATATCTCATCTCAAAATGAAGAATTTAAAAAACCCTGGATCAACTGTGAAGTTCAGACCATGCTACGTGCCCGCTCCTCTGCATTTGCCACAGACAACGCGGAGGACTAGAAGAAGGCCAAATACGACCTGAGTAGATCCATCAGAGGAGCCAAGAGACAATACAGACTGAAGCTGGAGGGATTCTACTCCACCGCAGATTCCCGACGCATGTGGCAGGGCCTGCAACACACAACAGGCTAGAGGAGCAGGGGGGGTCACAACCAGCTAAACCTCACGTCCAGATGAGCTGAATGAGTTCTCTGCTCGCTTCGAGGCCCTCAACACCAACCTACAGGGAGGACTTTTGAAGACGAAGCGCACACGGGACTCACCAGTCACTGTGACAACAACAGAGGTTTGTTCAATTCTCAGGAGAATAAACTCACGGAGGCAGCTGACCCAGACAACATCTTCGGGCGTGCCCTCAGGGTCCGCTCATCAGCGCTAGCTGACATTTACAACCTGTCACTAGCACAAGCTCGTGTGCCCACCTGCTTCAAGTCCACCTCCATCGTGCCAAAGAAAAACCCTGCGACCGGCCTGAATGACTATCACCCCGTGGCACTCACCCCAATGGTGATGAAGTGTTTGGAGAGAATAGTCACAAGCCACATCAAAAAGACAATCCCAGACACCTTAGACCTGCTGCAGTTTGCGTATCGCCAGAACCGGTCCACTGACAATGCAGTTAACAACGGCATCCACACAATCCTCACGCACGAGGCAAGGACACCTATGCAAGACTGCTTTTCATAGACTTCACCTCGGGATTCAATACAGTCCCACCACACAAACTCTCTGAAAAACTCCTCACTCTTGGTCTGACACCTGCTCTTTGCAACTGGGTGCTGAACTTTCTCTCATGCAGACCCCAATGAGTCAGAGTTGGCAACCGCACATCTGTCACAAGACCTGTGAGCTGAGCACAGGGACCCCCAGGGCTGTGTACTGAGTCCCATGCTATAATACACCCTCTTCAAATACAACTGTGTGGCCTTCCAGGAAAACACCAGCATCGTCAAGTTTGCGGATGATACTACGTTCATTGAAATAATCACTTGTGGGGCTGAGACGGCGTACAGAAAAGAGGTGGAGGAACTTGTGGCCTGGTGTCGGGATAATAATCTCTAATTGAACGCAGGCGAGACCAAGGGGATGATTATCGACCCAAGGAGGAAGAGGGCGCAGCACACACCACTTTGCATAGGCGGGACAGAGGTGGAAAGGGTCAAAATCTTTAAATTCCTCAGAACGCAGATCAGTGAGGACCTCACCTGGTCTCATAACACACTGCAGAACATTAGAAAGGCCCAGCAGCGAGTGTATTTCCTAAGAAGGCTGAGGCAATTTGGCATGCCACCCAAAATTCTCAGCAACTTCTCCAGCTGCACGTTGGAGAGCGTCATTACCAGCTCAATCCCAGTGTGGTGTGGAAACTGCACTGCCCAGGACGGGAAGGCACTCCAGCGTGTAAAAAAACCTGCACAGTACATCTCAGGAGCAGCCGTCGCCTCTCTCCAAAACATGTACTGTGACTTCATGTCATGGCCATACTTGGACCATGTAGCGATGTTGTAGCAATGTATAGTGTATGAAGATGCAATACTATTATCATATATTATTATAGCAATGATATCATCATATATTATCATGTTTATCACAGCAATACTATCATATTTTATCAGATTTATCACAGCAATAATATCCTCATATTTTTGTGCAATACTGTTATATCTTTTATATTTTGTGCCTTATTTTTTATTCATTTTTTACCTTAAGTTTATTGAAATTCTGTGTTCGTGTAGAATAACAGTCTGTTATCTGTGCACATGACAGTAAAAACATCTTGAATTTACTCACCGGGTATCAGACACATTTTGATTTATCGTCTCTTTTTGTTGACCTGATGTACAGTTGTATTTCTCAGCTGCAGCCTTGAAAATAAAAAAAATAAAGTACAATTTAAAACGGTTGCAAAACACAGTGGACTGTGGCCTGCTGAGTATGTGACCCCATAGAACCCAAAAGGTTTTTAACCTATGGTCTTTTACTTTTAAACACCAGTGGATAGTTACGCAGAGATGAACAATATTCATACTGTGTCCTGATGTTTGCTCTCCAACAAGATTTCTAGGGCATGTTTCGCTGCATTACACTTGGCTTCCTTCTTGGTCTTGCCCACACCTTTGGGATGGACTTTCCCATTTAAGACGACCCACTGGGTGAACCTGAGGGAAAATGGTCACATCTTGGTCATTAGGGCGAGCCCTGAAATGCTGGTCGGTGAGTGTGGTTGATGGTGCGTTCAATTACTGATGCGTTCATAATCCGCACACAACAATAAACAGCCCAGGTGAACCATCCACTGCCACAAGACTCCACCAGGATGTTTGCACACAGCCTGAATACATCCAAAGACTGAAATTGTAGCACAGTGACGTCACATTTATTCAAATAATGTACTCATTTCACACTAATACACCTTTATAACCACAATTTAGTTGACAAATGAAGATGTAAAAACAAGAATACAGGGTATAACTGATACAGAGCTATCTTGGTGACAACCACCCTCACCCGTCATTCATGCCACACTACGGAAGTCACACAAAAGCACTCTTATCGACTACTGCATGACAACCTGCAAAGGTACACGATTAAAAGGAACATATAGATTGTATTCAACTCACTCTTTATCATGGTCAGGGCCCACCTCAAACCCCTCATAGTGCAGCACAGACTTATTTTTCACTGCGTACTCGTGTAGTTTAAAAACATAGTTTCTCGTTGCCATCATAAATAAATAAAGTAGCCGGAATATCGGCTCAAAACGCGACACTTTGGGAGCAAAGTCCAACGCTCATGATACCTCTCTCGCTCTCATTAATTTGTCTCGTGGTGTTAGCTGCTTCAGATTTCAACCTCTCTTCAGATTCCGTAAGTTTCGATTTGTTCGTGACGTCATTCGTGTTTCGTCACGTGACTTCGTCTAAACAACGCCACTTAAAAACGTAGCTCCAAATAACCCAACGTACACCTGCAAACGACTACTGGCAACGTTTGCAGAAATATGACTCGTTTGACACTAGTTATCAATAATTAGTTATTGTTTCATACTTATAATTGAACTGATCTGTCCAGTGGTGTGCACACGTCTCAGAGTCAAGGGGCACATTTATAGGGAGGGCCCCCTCTTACATGCTGT